>NC_067400.1:9269519-9585352 GCF_016432865.1 Antechinus flavipes | reverse complement strand
AGGCCTTTAACCAGAGGAGACAATACACAAATAACCAGGTTAAGGAGCAAAGGGTAGCAAGGATACGCTGTAAAAGATGGGATTTTTACTGACTGAAGGAAGTGAGGAAGCTGTCAAGGGGTGCAAGGAGAGTGAGCATTCCAGGCCTGGGGGACAGCCAAACAAAATAAGATCCCAAGCAACTTTTTCACCTCCAAGTCTGTATTTCAGAAATGTTAGGAATGGAGGAAACCTCTCCGGACCCCCGTTCTGTCAGAATGAGGCACTTTAAGGCTAAGATCCCTGGAGACCGTCCACTGAAATCCAAGGATTCTGCAAGTTACAGCTTTGGTAAAGATTCTAATCACAGACCGTGCAGAGGAGTTATGGAGCTCCAACACTGGCAGGTGCCATTTTACATGGAGAGGAAGCAAGCCACGGCCTCCAATCCTGTGTCTTCAGCACATCATCTGGGTGAGTCTGGGCCTGCGAGTCACCGAGTCGCTCCCAGGCTCCAACTGACTCCTCAGAGTTCCCCCAATCATCCACACAGACTAATCAGGACCTACCACTCCAAACTCTGGAGAGCAGATCCACTTCTTTGGGGATTTCCTCTGTCACATGCTGTCAATGCAAGCCAGCAAGAGAGAGGAGGGAGGAAGGAAGAAGACAAAATGGGTAAGGGGGCAGGGAGCATCCAAACCAGACATGACCAATCAGAGAGAAGAAGAATCCAGGCTCTCCCACACACTCCAACTAGACAAGGCTGCAAAGGGGAAGAAGCAAGCCCACATCCTGGACAAGTGTTTTTGGGTAGTCAGAAAAAACCCAGGCTTGAGTCAACAGCCTTTCTTCTGAAAACCCTCCTCCCTCCAAGCTCTGACAGGGTAGGTAGCTCAGCAGAAGAGAGGGATCAAAGACCCTTCCCACTTTCTCCACAATCTTTCTCCATAATTGTTTCTATGCACTGATGGGAAGGATCTTTTTAACCAAGGAAACAATGACAAAAGTGGTTCATTATTGGACACCAACCAAACTCAAATCCCAATCAGTGTCTATGACTACTGTGTGATATACAAAGCACCACAAGCTGCACTGTGGGGGTGACATGTTTTCACAGAGACGTGCCAGCACCTGAGGTTGGAATTCCCTTCCTCACATACGCCTCACCCACCTGGGCAGCTATAAACATTTATGGTCATTACAGCCAGTGTTTCTGATAAAAGCCCCATTTCTAAAATATATAAAGAACTGTGTCAAATTTATAAGAATACAAGTCATTCCCCAATTGATAAATGGTCAAAGGATATAAACAGACAATTTTCAGGTAATGAAATTAAAGCCATCTATAGTTATATGAAAAAAATGCTCCCTTTTTCATCATTTTTCATCAACCACTATTGATTAGAGAAATGCAAAATTAAAACAACTCTGAGGTACCACCTCACATCTCTCAGATTGGCTAAGATGAATGGAAAAGATAATGATAAATGCTAGACAGGATGTGGGAAAACTGGGACACCAATGCATTGTTGGTGGAGTTGTGAAATAATTCATCCATTCTGGAGAGCAATTTGTAACTATATCTGAAGGGATATCAAATTCTGCATACTCTCTGACCCAGCAGTGCCACTACGGAGTCTGTATCCCAAGGAAATCATAAAAGGAGGGAAAAGGACCCACATGTGCAAAAATGTTTGTAGCCCCTCTTCTCGTGATGGCAAAGAATTGGAAAATGAGTAGATGCTCATCAGTTGGGGAAATGTATGAATAAGTTATGGTAGATGAAAGTAATGGAATATTATTGTTCTATAAAAACGAGGAACAAGCTGGTTTTAGAAAGGCCTGAAAAGATTTACATGAACTGATGCTGAGCAAAACAAGCAGAATCAGGAATACTTTGTACACAGGAACAGCAAGATTGTGTGAGGACTAACTAGGAAAGACTTGTTTCTTCTCAGCAGTTCAGTGATCAAAAGGCAATTCCAATAGAAAATATTGGAATAGAAAACACCATCTGCAGTCAGAGAGAGAATTATGGAGACTGAATGTTAAATCAACATATGCTATGTTCACTTTTTCTCTCTTTTTTCTCTCATGGGTTTTCCTTTTTGTTCTGATTTTTCTCTCCCAACATGATTCATAAAGAAATGTGTATTTTTTTTAAATGGGGGCAGTTAAGTGGCTCAGTGGATAGGGTACCAGCCCTGAAGTTCAGGAGGACCTGAGTAGAAATCTGGCCTCAGACACTTAACACTTCTTAGCTGTGTGACCCTGGGTGAGTCACTTAACCCCAATTGCCTCAGTAAAAAAAAAAAAATAATAAAAAAAAAATTAAAAAGAGAATATACATATATAACCAGAAAAAAAATAATAAAAATAAAATAAAACATATATGAGGTGCCCACCATGTGCCAGGCAGTGTGCTCAGTGCTGGGGACACAAAGGCAAAAGCTAGTTCCTGATCTCAAGCAGCTCACAATCTAAGGAGGGAGAAAATAATATGTTCAATGAACATGAACATGTTCAAACAAATGACTGATGGGACAAGGAATCTGGAACAATCAGCAGAAAGAAGCCCCCAGAATAAGAGGGATTATGGGTCTTTTCTACGAGAGTCTCTAATGTTCCAAGGCTTGGGGCCATCAGCAAAGGATATCTCCCAACACCAGAGACTGGAGGATCTCTCTTCTCCTACTCAATGTGGCCTCTGGACTCGGTCTCCTCCCCATCAGGAGGGAGAACACTTTGTGGTAAGCATACATTCCTATGTTGTGATCATAATTACTGTTACAATTATAATCAAAAGATTAAATGAGGTTCACTGGTATATTTTCAAAGAAACTTAAAAGGATAGGAGAAGACAACCCATTTAAATGCTTTAAAGCAAAATTCTGACTTACTTTCAAATTAAATCAACCAAAAAAACCCTCAAAAACCAAAAAGCAAAGGGACAAGATCTTTATTTTCTATACTATCAAGTCAATTATGTGATAGTAAAGCCATTGGTCTCTTGGCTCTTCATCTCTTTCTTAACTAGGCATTTAACCTGGCTTGCCCCTGGCCTGGAACACTCTCCCTCTTCAATTCCCATCCTGGCTTCCTTCAGGTTTCAGCTAACATTCTATCTTCTACAAGGGGCCCTTCCCAATCCCTTTAATGCCAAAGCTCTTCCTCTAGGGATGACCACCCCTATGTCCAGTGGATGAAGCTGTTTGCATGTTGTCTCCCCCAAAAAATCCAAGAATTCAACTTTACTTTTGTATCCTCAGGTCTTAGCTCAGTGCCTAGCACAAAAGAGGCCTTTAATGCTTCCTGGTTGCACAGTCTCACTTGGGAAAGAAAGTCTGACTGCTCCTGATGAAGCCCACCATCAAGAACATATCTACTCTGCAAAGACAATTATATGTCTCACACACACACACACACACACACACACACACTGCGATTCTTTCCCATACAAATTTAAGAGATGACTCTGACCACCTTTGTGATAATGTGGCTTCCAGCATCCACCTCATCTCTTCTCAGTCCACTTGCTCTAATCAGTTGGTTTGACCATTTCTGTTTCCCTCCATGCCATTGCAACACCCTCTTAAGCACATCTTTGGATAATGGATTGCAGCAGCCACCCACATGAACTCTGCCAACATTTCCCTGCAAACAACTTTAAAACACCTCAAACTTTGGAGTGACACTCAAAAAAGCTCAGGGGGAGAGATTTTTCTGGTCAGCTGGAAAAGACTGTGACAGGAGTGGAGCCTGTCTGGAATCACATATGGCAGTAGCCTCAGGAATTCTCAGCCCAGAACAGATAAAAGGGTTGAACAACTAATCAGAATGAGATTACAGGGGACTTTCTGCTGGCATCGGGTACAGCTGGTACTGATTGGCAACTCTTATTTCCCACCCTGGGGGTTTACAAGGGACCAGGAGTCCTGGCCACAGTTCCAAGGCAAAGAAAACACCAATGTTAATAGCTACAGGGGACCAGAGCACAGACTAGGAGAGCAATAACCTTACCCCTCCTCCCAAGATCACAGTACTTTGGAAACACCAAAACCTTGCAAACCTTCAGAACTAGCTCAGAAAACAGCAGCATGAAAAAGCCTGAAACTTGGGACAGAATCCAACTTTAGTATTTAAATATTTTTAATATTTAGTATTTTATAAATATTAAATATTCAAAATGAATAAATAGTTTGGAAAAATGAGCAAATAACAAATGCCAAATTTAACCATAAAAAACTACTAGGGTGGCAAGGAAAAGTCAAGATATAAATTAAGAAGATGACAATAATGTGAAAATAGCCTCAAAAGAAACATGATAATGGACCTAAGCCCAACAAGAATTCCTGGAAGAGTCAAAGAGCTAAGAATATAGAGAAAAAATTGGGGAAAGAAAAAGAATTATTTGCTTGATAAAAGAGATACACAAGAAAATAATACCTTAAAGAATAAAATTGGCATATTGAGGAAAAGAGACACAAAAAATTCATTGAAGAAAAGAACAACTTAAAGGAAGAAAAAAATAGGCTAAATGAAAGGGTACAAAAGTTTATTGAAGAAACTAATTCCTTAAAAATTAGAATTGGTAAGTGAAATCTAATGAATCCACAAGACATTAAAAAATAGAATAAAATCAAAAGAATGGGAAGGAATAGATGAAAATGTGAAATATCTCATTGGAAAAAAAAATGATGTGAAAAATAGATCAAGAAGAAAACTATCTGAAAGCCACAAAGAAAGAACACACACATATTTCAAGAACTTATCAAGGAAAACTCTAGTAATATCTTAGACGCAGAGGGTAAAATAGAAATTGAAAGAATTTACCAACCACATTCTGAAAGATTCCAAAATGAAAATTCCCAAATTTTAGAGCTCTCAGATCAAAGAGAAGATCTTTAAAGCAGTGAGAACGAAATAAGGTGAACATTGTGGAGCCATAATTAGGATCATACAAGATTGGTGGCTTCCACATTAAAAGAACAGAGGCCTTGGAACACAATATCCTGGGAAACAAAGGAGTTAGGATTACAAACAAAAATAATTACCCAGCAAAACTGAGTAAAGTCCTTCAGTGGGGAAATGGATATTTAATAATATGGAGAACTTTTGACGTTCCTGTTGAAAAGACCAAAGCTGAATAAAAATCTAACATTTAAATACAAGACTCAAGAAAAGCACAAAAAGGTAAATATGAAAAGTAATCAGGTGTAGCTAGGTGGTACAGCGGATGGAATAGCAGTTCTGGAGCCAGAAGAAACAGTTCAAAGACACTTGATATTTACTAGTGATATTACCATAGACAAATTATTCAATCCCAACTGCCTCACTCACAAAAAAAGAGTAATTATGAGGATCACAATAAAGTTAAACTGTTTATACTTGTACATGGGAAAATGATACATGTAACCCCTAAGAACTGTATCATCATCAGGGTAGCTAGGGGGCGCCATAGTGCCCAGAGAACTGGGTCTGGAGTAGGAAAGATTCCCCTTCCCAAGTTAAATCAGACACTTACTAGCTGTGGAACTCTAGGATGGTCCCTTCACCCTGTCTGCCTCAGTTTCCTCATCCGTAAAATAAGTTGGTACAGGAAATGGCAAATCATTGTAGTATCTTTGTCAAGAAAACCTCAAGTGGGGCCAAAAAGAACTGGGCATGACTGAAGAATAACAGAAAAAGAAAAAGAATTTATGTAGATAAGAGGGTATGGATGTGAGCAGATTACACTGGAATGATTTTTTAAAAATTGGGGAAAGTAAGATGTACTGGGAGGTGGAGGAAGGGAGAAGTAGAATGGGGAAATGTTTCTTACATAAAAGAAGTGGCCAAGGAAGAATTTTTACAATGGAGAGGATGTGGAAAAATAGGTCTACTAATGAACTACCGGTAGAGCAGTGAACTGACCCAAGCATTCTGGAAAACCATTTGGAATCATGCCTAAAGGGCTATAAAACTATACCTACCCTTTGATCGAACAATACCACTCCTAGGTCTGTATCCCAAAGAGATCAAAGGAAAAGGTACAAAGAATATGCGTGCAGACACACATGTTTCTTGTGGTGACAAAGAATTAGAAAATGAGGGGATACTCATCAATTGGGGAATGGCTGAATAAGCCGCGGCATATCATCATAATGGGGTACTTCCATTCTATAAAATATGACAAGGGGGTTGTTTCTGAAAAATAAGCCAAAATCCCTATGAACTGAGGCAAAGCAGAGAAAGAAGAACCAGGAGATCATTGTGCTCAGTAACAGCAATGTTGCAATGATGTTCACTGGTGAAAAACTTGATTACTCTGATCAATACAATCATCTGAGACAATTCCAAAGGATTCATGATGAAAAAATGTACCTCCAGAGAGAAATCCTATAAATTCCGAGTAAAAGTTGAAGTATAATTTTCTTACTGTATTTTCTTGCTTTTAAAAAATGGCTAATAGGTTTTATATGCTCTCACATATATAACTCATATTCCATTGCTTGCCTCCTAAGTGGATCGGAATGGGGAGAGAATTAGTCAAAATTTAAAAAGAAAAGAATGCCAAAATAAAAAAACAATTGAAAAATGAAAAGAAACACCTTTGCTGATCTTATTCCACTTTCTCTTTTTAGATCCCTTTAATTACCGTTGACAGCCAATTTTAAGATCCTTAACCCCATTGGGTTTCCTCAGTCACTTTTTCCAAACCTACATGATGACTATGATTTAAACAATCAGAAGACTTCAGCTGTGATGAGTGATGAGAATACATCTCTCTATAGCTCTGAAGCTAATCCCCATTGAACCTTACAAAAGCCCTGTGGAGTACAGAGGCGATCTAGACAGATTAACTCAGAGAAGAAAGACTGGAGGAGAAGCCGATAGGAGACCCATCATGTCAAAGGCAAAACAAGCCTTGTTTCCCTCAGGCCCAGAAGGCAGAACCTCAGATGGAAAGCAGAAAGTTGCAGATAGAAGGGAATAAGCATTTTTAAACCTATGTCCTAAGCAATGTGCTAGGCATTTTACAATATTATCTCATTCAATGGAAGAAGCAGATTCCAGTTAGAAAAGAGGGGAATGTCTTAACCAGACCTGTCTTTCCACAAGGAAAATGAGCTAGCTGTCATGGGAACTTCATCAGCCAGCTGCTGCTGGGTAAGTCTGTTAAAGAGATTTCTGCCCAATTAGGCATGATCCTGGTGACTTCTGAAGTCCCTTCCAAACCTGAGGTTCCATTTTATAGAGGAGGAGACTGAAGATTAGATTAGGGGAAGGGAAGAACAATGATTTGCCCCAATTCATATAGTGAGAAGTAGCAATACAGCTCTAAGCTGAGGCAGCACTCCCAATCCATCACCATTGCCTCCTTCTGCTGGGAAGATGGAGATGTACCCTGTAATCTATAGCCTCTGCATAATGGGGCTCCCTGTGTTCTCACACCGAGAGTAGGTCACAGTAATGGGCTGCCGTAAACATGTCACTTCCACCCACACTGGTGGGAATCTGTTCATTACAGCATGGTGCCTCCTGAGAATCTGGGCAAATATTGCCATCCTGACTCTCTGCTGCAAAAACCAACCTCCACTAGTTCCAAACCCAGATCGTGGTACCAAGACACCAAAAGCTGTCCACATTGCAGATAAGCCACAATAAATGGCTAATAAACAAGATGACCACGGGCTAAACACACTAAAGCATGGCTGATCACACTGTGATCACTGAGCTGGCACTGGAAGGGAACTCCAGGGTCAGCCGGGACAAGCTCCTCATTTGTCTAACAAGGAGACTGAGACTCACAGAGGTGGAGTCCCTTGGCCAACAAGGTAGACCCGGGATCACATGGACCTGCCATCCCACAAATCGGAACGATCTCAGCCTGAAAAAGCCCAATGGATGAGATGGGGGATGCAGGGCCAGACTGAGCATTCGGTCCCAAGTCTGCCCACGCTGGCTCTTGCTAAGCCGTTTTCCCCAAACTCAAGGGTTTCAAGCGACATGAATAAGCATTCTATGAAAAATGCTGACACTGCTGATGTTGGAAAAGCGGCTGTGCTCTGGGAAGGAGCCGGGGACTTGGGGGCTGAGGCAGACCTAGCTCTGCCAGGCACTCCACTTGTGACCTCGTCTGTAAAATAAGACCTCCAGTGTAATTCTGGAAATAGTCTTGCTGTGGCCGAGCCCCTTAGGGGAAGTGACCACCTTTCCATTTTTTCTTTGCTCGCGATAGTCCCAATGTCCCAGCCTTTGTCTCAGGGGAATTCCGTAATCCAGACTCCACGCCCCTGCCTCCCAACCAGCTTCTGTCGACACCTTCCAAGCCCAAAGTGCTCCTTGGACAGACTGGTTTGGGACCAACTAAGATGACTCAGTAATGAGCACTTCTGCTTCATGTCTAGGTAGTAAAACCAGTCATGGCCCAAATTTCAAAGGCCTCAAATACCAACTTTCTGGGGCTGGTCTGGGAGATCTTAGGAAGAGGAGAGCCCCCAGAAAGCACGAGCAAACAGCTTTCTGAGGTCTTCTTTCACAGTAGCCCAATAGCCCCAACCTGAAGGTAACAGTGGGTTTACTAAACCATATCCTCCAATACCCCATGCCTGCAGAAGCTTCTGAACTCCCCGGCATTTTTTTTTTATTATTATTCATCAGAGCACCTCTTTACCCACCCATTCCAAAGTGAGACTACCTGGCAGCCTCGTTAGTAGGGGCAGAAGAAAAGGGGAATCAATAAGCACCAGCTCTATCTGTCTTTAAAAGGGACCCAGAGTCCAAATTACAGAGTCTTTCCGGTCTCCCCTACCAAATACCACCAAGGGGACTGGCAAGGTCAGCCTCCCAGTGCCTCTCTTTGGAAACCAAGCGCCTGCTGCTATCTTGACACTACCCTGAAACAGTCTAGTCACTCTCCCCACTCCAAGGAACAGGCTAAGAAGGACAAGAAGGAGTTCACTCACCTCCTGGGCCAGGTGTTCGTGGGAGCAGAGAGAGGAGCTCTGCCAGCCTTGGCCAAGTGCTGTCTGTTCTGGGAACAAAGAACTCTGGTCTCTAGGGCTACCCCTTCCAAGAGCAATTAAGAGAATTAAAAACTCTGTTTCCAAAGCAAGAAACACACTTCATTCTTCAGACACTCTCAACTTTGCCTCCTATTTGCCAAAAAGCTAAGCCAGAACTCCAACACCTTTCTAATCTTTGCTCCAATTAACTATAAAAGCTCAAAGCTGAAATAAACAGAATCAAAGTGATTTTCATTTCTGAGATCTCCCAGCTCAGCCCCAATCTTTTTATGAAATGTCCTGGGGGACACCTGGCCCTGCCACAGCCACACATGCACATCACAAAGCTCACAGTTTTGAAAACCCGGGGAAATGGAGGCTGGCAGACAGCACCTTCCTGAGCAGAAACCACCCTCTAACCATGGAGCAGGGGAAATTTTGAAAAAAATATTTAAATAAAGCAACCTTAAGGTGTTGGGAGGTACCAATAAAGGCCACCCCAAGAAGGCCCATTATGTGCCAGGCTCTGTGCCAGGCTCTGTACCAAACCTCGAGGGGAGAGAACAAAAGAAAAGTTCCCTTAGGGAACTCAGATTAGAAAACCAAGCACCACCACCCCCATCCTAGCAGTCCCCAGATGGGGACAGAAGAGGAGCCACAAGCAATGACTCGGGTTCATTATGGGCTTTTACTTACTATCTACCACAGGAAAGAAAACCGTGCTCTAAGTACAAGCCATTTAGATGTTGCATGACAGGGTTTGGTTGTTATATGAAGTCTAAGTCAAAGGGAGACAAAGTCATATAATTAAGCACAATCTGTTAATTTTTATTGTTGGAGGATGGAGGAAAGAGAATCAAGGTGAAAATAAAATCTTCCAACTCTGGGCTCTCGTTCACCTCTCAGGGGCCCACAAACGCTCTCAGAAGCACTCTCGGCACTTCGGCAAAAAGGCCTTCCTTCAAGACTTTCCTGCTCTTTTTGTCTTTCTTTGGCTCCTTCTGGGCCACAGACTCTCTTCCCCAGCTCCCTGAAGGCCACATGTTGTAGCAACCTTCCTGACACCACGCAGGGCTCTCGGGGGCTGCCGATGCCGCCCTCCCATAGGCCAAAAGTGGTTGCTAAGGAGGAGGTTGCTACCAGCGTGCCTGCTGAGAGAGCCTTGTGTTTCCTGGGAGTCAGGACCCCAACTCCACAGTTTTCCCAAAGCTGCTCACCCGAGAGCTCTTAGCTTGGGAACAGGGAGCTCCAATCCCATCTTTGCACCTGCTCCTGGCCCTGGATAAAGCCAAGGGAGGCTCAGGAGCTGGGGAGCACGAGGCATGCGGCTACTACCTCATGTGCAGGTTTGCAGAGACTGGGGAGAAGGGGGAAGCAGTTGCATGGGAAAGTCTCACCCAGCACCTCAGACATGGAGGAGACCCTCTGAGTTCCCAGGGATCTCATTTTCAGAGCCAGATTCACTATGGGGCACCTAACTGGCCCTCTCCAGGTCACACAGTGCATTCCTCCAGCTGGCCACAGACCAGCTCCCTAGGACCAGGCAAGTCCCAAAGTAGCCACAATCCTGGGGTTCAATTGGTCCCGACATCTCCAGGCTGGAATTCCTCCCGCCTGCTCCTCTTGCAGCTTTTTTTTTTTTTTTTTTAAAAAAGGATACCACCTTTCTCCTTCTCAATCCCACTTAACACTTCCATTGCTTTGGACTGCCCTTTTCCTTCCCATTCCCACCATGTACAGCTCTACTCCAGAAGCCCAGGACCTTCTCCATCTTCCAGTTAGACCAATCACAAAGCTCTAACCGTGGCCCTCCCCTGTGATGCTTTCCCGTGGTCAAGTGAATGAAATCTAGACACCCCCACTCTACTTCAGGCATACCAGGTGGTCCAGAAACTATCCCTTTGCCACCTTTGTCCCTCCCTTCCCCCCCACTGTCATTACTGAAATCACCGAAAGTCATCGTCCATATATTCCCCTCTTTCCCGAGTCCCTCCCAGATGCTCGCCATATCTCTGAGCACTCTGGCCTTTTCCCACACAGTCCAATTTGCTTGGGGAAGACTTGCACACACCAGCCTTTTTCTCGGTCTCAGATGGACACCTACCTCCCTCTCTCAGCCCAGCATGGGGGCTGTATGCGCGCCACCCAGGTCCAGGGAGTCTGACCTTTTACAACTGACCAACCAGCTTCAATTCTTTCTCTCTATCCTAATTCAACAGCTCTAAGACAGTTTCTGACCAAACCTGTTGGGGTCCATTTCAGATCCCCGTGCCTGGAAGATGCTATCACAGAAGATGACCTCAAAGGTCAGATGCCGTCTTCTGTACCAAGACCTCGGAAGTTGAGGCTAGCTGCACAGCAGAAGGGATCACCTGGTCCCAACTCCCCAGGGCTTAATTAAGCCTGGAAACAGGTACCGCCATTCATTTCATTCCCCAAACTGGGCTCAGAGATGAAAAGGTCCTGGTACCTTAGTCTTCTCCATTCAGATCCTAATAATCTCAAGGATCAAGATCCTTTCCCATCAGTGGGATACTCCCAGATGGAAAATAGGCTGCGTCTGATCCCGGGCTGCCCAGGGATATAGGCCATTCCAACAAACTAATTGTCTGTAACGATGTCAGCTTCTATACCCCACTGATACAGAACTCAGGGCGCCTGAGATAGCAAGAGGGGCCTTCTTGGGTGCTTCCTTCCATCTCTGCTATGACTTCCAGCCATCATCATCTCTCTAACCTCTTCCTCACCCACCCCTACCACCATAACACTGTCCAAAAGCTGGGGCACGTAGTCCGACAGAGAACATTCACAATGAGAGGATCACTGAACCTGGGCCTGCAAGGAACCTGTGGAATCCTCTAATGATGGTAATCTCTTTCACAAACAGGCCACTGGAAACCCTGAGGGGTGAAGGAACTCAATGTGTCACATCCCAGGGTTAAGGGGCAGGGCCCTGGGAGTTGCCCCCACCAGTGTCCTATAGGTGGGGATATAGAACAGGCCTATGGGCCCCAGCTAGCACAACCACTGAATTCTGATCAGAATCAGAAGCACAGAATCTCAATCCGGTGGGTCACAGACAAACCAATGACAGTCCACATGGTTCCTGCTGGAACACGGGGCTCCCCAGAAGGAAGGAGAATAGACACTGGGAGGGGAATTTTCACATGTGGTTCATTAGAACTTTCCACCAATTCATTAGGTCTGCAGATCACTGTCCAATATGGACAAGGAAACCTTCTACCTGCAAAAACCTGGGCCTCATCCAGCCAGAGAAGGAAGGGCAAGCATTCTCATTTGTTAACAATCATTCAAGTCAATAAGCATGTGAGCTGGGCACAGCCCCAGCCCCCAGGAGCTCACATTCAATGGGGAAAGAAAAGGCACAAAAGTGAACCGAAGGGATGGAGGGACCAAGTCCAGGCCTTCCTCCGTCACCATGTGTAGTACTTGCCACATAGAGGCACAGTGGATAAACAAATGAGTTTCAAACAGCCTCTCCTTGGGAAGGGAAAAAAACAAAGCCCCGGAATAGGAGGTGGCAGCAGGGGTGGGCAGGGTATCACCAGGGTCGCTTTCTCCTAGAAATCCCCATGGTTTTTCCAAAGACTAACGTCATATCACAAACACGCGGTGGGTTTTAGGAAAGCCAGGGGCTAGGCCAGGCCAGCCAAAGGCATCACTGACCTGCCTTGCCTGCTGCTCAGAATTCAGACGCTCAGGCTTCTGCCTTGAGCTCATGCTACCTCAAGTCTTTGCTAACTGAGCTGAGCATGAGCCTTCATTGTGGTTTCTCAGGAACCTGAGAAGCACTGAAGAGGGAAAGCCATTGACACAAAGGGATGGGCACATGCTAAATGAAGCCTGCCAGGTCCAGGTCCTCTCTCCCTGCCCTTGCAACTTGGAGCTCACCAGATTCCTCAAGGCAAGAAGAACCTTTCAATCCCCAGCCAATCACTTAAGCCCATTATGCGGGCAGTGTCCCAACAGAGCCGAGAACACAGACTCCAGCGACCACCGATGACAAAGGACTCTTTAGGAAGTACCTGTCATCAGGACAAGAGCAAAGGCGCAGAACAGGGCAACGTGACAGGGTGACAAGGCTCAGGCCCATCCCACACTAAAGGAGAGAACTTGGAAGTAGCAGTTCTGGAGCTGGATGGTGGATAGAGCACCGGGATTGGAGCCAGGAGGCCCCAAGTTCAAATCCAGTCTCAAAACACTTAGCCCATCCTAGCTAGACATGGACAAGTCCCTTAACCCCAGTTACTTTGCAAAAATAAATAAAACAAATAAATAATGTATTTAAGATCTGTGGTTCTTAGTATTCTCTCTGACATTTCCCACAACTGTGTGATGAAAGAAAAAAAGGAAGAAGACAAAGAAATGGAGCTGGTGGGGATCAGAAGGAGGAGGAGCCCCATTTGGTAATTATTTCACAGGTGGCTACTGCCAAAAACACATCTGGCCTTCTGACCAACCTGGCAGGCCTCAGTTCAGAGCACTTAGCCTGGGTGGCCCTCTGACAGACATGGCAGCCAAGCTATTCTAACTTAGGGCTTCACAAGACTGGGGGAAACCAAGGCAGGAGGGGGCTTGCTTGAATATGGGCACAGTGAGCAGCAGCAGGGCTAAAGGGCCAGCAGCAGGATAGTGAGCCCTCATTCAGGGTCATTGAGATGCCCAGGCTTGGACAGATCAGCCCAGACTGGACAAAAGCAGCTGAAATAGAGCGGCCCTATTTCCAGTCTTGCTCAGACAGCTAGAGCCAATCTCAAAAACCCCAACCAAAAGAGCCTGGTCTCTCTTGGCCACTCCTCAGGCCTAGCAAATCAGCCCTGCATTATTCATGGTCCTGACTGGGCACCACCCTGGAAGAGAAGTGCACCGGAGGGAGGGGTGGGGGGGGAAGGGTGGTCAGAGTTCCTGGCCTCTGATCTCTGTCCCCTGCTCACCAGCCCGCCCTCCACCAATAAAGATCTCAATAGAGTGACATGCAAGTTCAGGAGCGGCTGTAATCAGAAGCATTAATCCCCCCCTGGGGGCCAAGACCCAGGGATAAAGCTCTTTAAACCTGGCTAAGCTGTCCCTCGCATGGAAGACATAGTCCAGCACAGGCCGTCCTCGAGGGAAGTGATAGGCAATCTTTTCAACGAGATCTCTTTCGAATGTACTGCTGTCTTTAGATAAGGGCACAAAATACAGTAATTATTAATGCCAAGAGAAGTTACTTATTAAGCCTAAATTTATTTAGCTTTGCTAAATAATGACAGTAGCCTTTACACAAAAGGGATCCTTGCTGATTTTCCCACACCAAAAATGGTGGATGAATAGCAGCAGCAGAGACTAAGCAGACTAGAGGATGGAAGGGAAGGTTCTGATCCAGCAGGAAGAGGGCAAATTCAAGGCAGGGCCTTCTGGGTAGACAAGATCCTGTCATTCTCAGATCTCACACTCTGCTCACCCCAAGGGTGGTCACGCAAGAAAGCCTGAGTAACCTCACAGAACAGGGGGTGCCCCATCCAGCCCAAGGGTGGTGCCCAAAACATTGGCTAAAGCAACTGTAGGCAATGACGAGCTGAAAGCTAGATTGCACCACTTGAGTTCTATAAGCTGATGATTTTGTATGGCCCTTGAACCATGTTATAAATATGCAAATAGACCTTGACAGAAAAAAAGTTCCTCTCCTGAGCCTAGGGGTGCCTGCAATTCTTGGGAGCTCTCAGCGCTGTCACAAACATGCTTGGATTCAAAAGGACAAAAGCAGGTCAGCCAGTCAGTGCACATGGGTGATGGGCTCATTCACCACGGGCCAGGTGCTGTGCTAAGTGCTGAGGCAGCATCTGACCCCGTTCTGATCAGGTGATGGAGGGCACCGACCCTATACATGGGAGGGCAGAGGAAAAGAGCAAGAGGAGCCTGGACCTGCCCAGGAGATGAGTGGGGTCCAGAGTGGGGACACTCAGAGAGAGATGGAGGGAACTGAGATAGAACAACAGAGAGGTGGGGAGAGGGAGAAAAGAGAGAGACAGACAGACACAGAGAAAGTGATAGAGAAAGGAGGAAAAAGACAAAGAGAAGGACAGAGAGAACAAGAGAGAGAGAGAAAGGAGTGGGGGGAAGGAGAGGGTGACAGAGAAAAGAAGAGATGAGGGCTGAGGGAGAGACAGGGAAAGAGAAGAAGAGACTTGGCAGCCTGTCTGAAACTAGATCAGGCTTTGATGTACAACATTTTGTTAAATCCAAGGGGAAAAAAATCATCTCAAAAACTGGGCGGACCAATTGAATTTGATCCAAGATGGCAAATGTGCCTGAGGGCTTCTACAGCAGACATTTGCAAGAGGGCACAAGCAACTCCCGGGCTCTACTTCCATGTGAAAATGCCTCCCAAACAAAATGTCTGAAAGATTCTCTCACAGAGTTCCTGGATCTGGTATTGAGTAATTAAACAATATTCTGAGGTTCCACTGCATTTCACAAAAGAAAAATTAATGATCGCCTTAAGGAGAATAAGCAAAAGCATGAAGGATGAGAGTCTGCTCACCTCAGCTATTAAATTAGTCAACCAGCTTCAGAAGGAGGCTGCTGGGTGCCAGGTCTGGTGCTAAGGGCTGAGCAGACAAAGGCCCAGGGGAGTCCCTGCCCTCAAGAAGTTTATATTCTAGAGAGGGCACAAACAACTCCATACAAACAAGATCGAGACAGGCGGGGGAGCGGGGAGGGGAGCAGGGAGAAAGGTGGGGGGTGGGAGGGGGAGAAGATGGCAAACCAATAAAGAGAAGGATCCCAGAGTTAAGGGGGAGTAATGTCCTAATTCCTGCTTGAAGGAGGTAAAAGGTCGGGCCTGGCAGGAGGCTAATATTTGATGATGCAACAACCGGAGGCCCAAGCTCCAAAGTATACACTGGAAAAAAAAAATCATCTAATTCAGCATCAAACTAAAGCTAACATGACCCAGATAAGGAGGCAGAAAAGCAGGAGTGAAGGACTTTTCAATGAAAACCAGGGACCAAATGGGCCTCAGGATGGGAGCTGGTCCCAGCCTGGCCAACGGCAAGCCCCAACAGCGATTATTCAAATCAAAGGTCTACTCCTGCCAGTCCCAATCATGACCTGGTCCACATCTACGGACCAGACACTGCCTTCATTTCTCCCCACTTGCCCTCCTCTGGTTTCCCCATCATGCCCCTTCTTGAAACTTCTTTTCCTTGGAAGGTCCCGGAACTCCTACCTCTGCCTGGGGGAGGATCTCATCACTCTCCCAAAACCCTCTGCAAAGTTATCAATGATCTTTATTTGCCAAATCCCACGGCCTCTCCTCTGTCCTCTCTGCAGCTTTTAATGCTGTGGCTCATGCTTTCCTCTGCTGGATCCTCCTCCAGACCAGGCCCTCTAATGCCAGATGTCCCTGGGGGGGAAGGAGGTACTCTCCTGCACCTCCTCCTTCCTCTCCCTCTGTACCACTTCACTTGGTGATTTCATCAGTTTCCCTGGATGCTGCTCACTCTCAAACCTACTTATCCTGGCCCAACTTCTCTGCTGACCTTCACTCTCGAATCTCCAAGTGCCTGCTGGACATCCACAGACAGCTTAAACATGTCCAAAACAGAATTCATTCTCCCCTACTGCTCTAAAGGACGCAGGCTCCCGACCTGGAAGTCATCCTGGACTCCCCCCATCTCTCACTTGCCATATCCAAGGGGTGGCCAAGACCTGTGGACTTCACCTTTGCCATTAAGGTCTGATTATGTCACCACCTCCTCAATAAACTGCAGCAGCTCCCTGTAACCTCCAGAACAAATGCAAAGCCCTTCATAACCTGGCTCCTCTCCTCCCCATCACATGGGGACACTAACCTCCCGACCCCATTGGTGCCTTTAAGTTTCACCAAAATCTCACCTTTTAGCCGAGGCCGTTTCCAATGCTTAATTCCAGAGCCTTCATCAGCTCATTATTTCCTTGTATATATTCCCTTTCATGTTGTCTCCCTCATTAGATTGTAAGCTCCTTGAGGACAAGCGCACTCTTTAGCCTCTTTGTATTCCCAGCACTCACATAACAGGTTTATGATTGGTCCCTATTATTAAACACAGTACCCGGCACATAGGAAGTGCTTAACAAATGCTTGCTAACTGACCACACTAGACCAAAGAAAGAGGAAACCAACACTTACAAAACTGTTTATGGGAGATCTCTTTATAAGGGCAAAATACAGAACGTTAACAGGGACCACAACCAAGCAAAGATACGTGATGATCTGTGAAGATGACAGAATCTGCTACATCCCAACCATAACTCTCAGGGCCCATGGGAAGTCTCAAAGCAGGTGGGTGAACCCCAGGGCTCAGGGGTGCTGGCCAGAGGGTCCAGACTAAGCGCGGCTGTAAGAAGAGGGGCCACCTGCCAGCCAGAACGCAGTCAAAAGCTCCCAGTCCAGTGGATGAGGCCCACTCGTGGACACTCCAATTCTAGCCCAGAAGACAGAGGAAAACCCACTCCCCAGAACAAGACAACAAAAATGACCAAACAGGTTCTCGTAGAAAGCAGGGAAGTCAGACTTTGCAGGGCCTGAGGCAAAGCCAGAGACCGCCTGCCCCCAGCTCCCCTTAACTCCCTCCCGACAAAAGGTGGAGGGTCTGGGGGGGCCACAAGGAGGGTGGAGGGCCTGGCAGAGGGACTTGGGACAGGCTTTTTCTTCAATGACAGGAGGTTGGGAGGGAAAATAAATAAATGCTTGCTAAGTGAGCATTTTTAATGGGAGAGGAAGGGGGGGTGTGGTTTAGACTGGGGCTGATCAGCACCCAAACACTGCGGACAGCTCACCTAGTTGTAGGAAGGGGAAGCAGAGGGAGGCGGGCTCACAGAGCCCCTCCCGACAAGGGGCAGAGCTACAGTGCCTGGGCCCCCTCCCCTAAGAGCTGGGTGGTCTGGCGAGAGTCTAGTCCTGCCTGCCTCAGTTTCCTCCCCTGAACAACGGGGCACACGAGCAGGTGGTGGGATGAGACAGGCGAGTGCCACAAAGTCGGCGCTCCGGGGCGGGTGGCTCCATCTCCCTCCATGGCCCCCTAAGCCTCCTCTGCCTGACCCCCCCCTCCCCGAATAACAGCTATAACTACCAGGAGATCCCTGCGGACTGCCCCCTCTCTAGACCACTCGACCACCTTCCCATTCCCCAAAGGGGGAAACTGAGGGTAGGAGAAGGTCGCGCCTGCCCGGGGCCAGAGGCGGACTCTGAACCCAAGTTCAGGCCTCGGCCGGGCTCAGAGCCATTCAGAAGAGCGACTCGGCGTCTGTGACCTTAGGCCGAGTCCTCCTGGCTCGGGAGCCCGAGGGCCGTGGCGTGGCGGTAAAGTCAATGAATAAATGGGGAAACTGAGGCCTGGCGGGGCGGAGAGCCCGGAGACCTTCCCGCAGCGGGGAGCGAGCACCGAGGCCGCCGAGAAAAGTAGCCCAGAAGGACAGAGGCCCTGACCCCGCCGGGCCTCGGGCCAGGTTTCCCAGGCCGGGCTGCCAGGCCCGGGAGGAGAGCCCGCGTCCCCAGGGACCGACCCGGCCCGACTCTATGGTGCCCGAGCAGCCCCGCCAATCCCACGTGACCGGCCCCGGCCAATGGCAGCCGGCCGCTGACCATAGAGCGCGCCGGAGCGGGAGCTAGAGCGGCCCCGGTCGGCGCCCCCCGCCCCCCGAGCCCTCAGCCGGCTCGCTGCTGCCGCCATGTTCCTGGAGGAGGCAGCAATCAGCAGGGGCGCCTCGCACCGGCCGTCCCCTCTCCTCCCTCTCCTTCCCCTCCGGAAAGCAGTTTGTCAGACCCCGCGAGTGCAGGCTCCGGTTTCCTCTCTCCTCAGCTTCCCTTAAGTTACCTTCTCTGCTCTCTCAGCGTAGGGAGACCCAGCTCATACGGTGGGGGCTGTGTCGAAACAGGAGCAAGCCGCCATCTTGGTAAAGGAGAAGAGGCTACGCTTGACCCTCAAGCCTCTATATGGCCAGCCACCGCGGGAGGGACACGGCGCCTGCGCCGGGGGCGGGAAGCTAATCGGGGAGGGAGAGGAGAGGAGGAGGCAAACCGCCTGGCCCGCGCCTGCGTACTGGGCCATCTGGCTCGCCCGGGGAGGAGGAGGGGAAAGGGATAGGAGGGGGGAGGAGAAGGGAGGAGTCGACGGGCGGAGCTTAGGCCAAAGAGGCCGCGCGCGTGCGTGACTGCGTGCGTCCGTACGCGGGGCGTGCGTGAGACTGCGCGCTCGCGCCCACAGCTGGGCTTGGTCTGCTAGCCGCCTCGGCATCTCTTGGGCTCCCCTGGCCGCTCCTTGCCTCTGTCCCGCGCGGTAAGTGACACTCTTGAGCCGCCGGAGGCTCATGTGCGCCGGATCCGCTTCGCTCCCCAAAGGGACCGCAGGCCGAGGCCGCTCTGCTCCGGCCTGGCCTGGCTTGGCCCGGCTAGTTCGGGGGCGAGGAGGGGGCTCTCGGACCAGGGGGCGGGGGAAGGATGGGGGAGGGGCGGGACGGCGCGACTTCCGGCCGCTCCCCTTTCTTATTCAGTGGAGGCCTGGGGTCCCAGGGGTCGTCCCCCGTCCCGCTCTGGGCAGAAGAGGAGAGAGACCCCCTTTCCTCCCGCACAGAAAGGGAAGGGGGTAGACCCAGCAGTTAGTAGGCGCCTGGTGTATGCCCCGCCCTACTCCTCTTGAGTCCCGGGGCAGCTGCCGGACTTGGCCCGGTAGGCGTCCCCTTTGTCCCGCCTTCAGCCCGACTTCTCTGATCCTGGGCTTGTGCCGTGCACCCCGCTGCGAAGCCCGGAGGGGTTGGCCGGGTCATTCTCCAGCTCAGAGTTGAAGAAACTGAGGCAGGTCCGGAGTCCCTCGGCTGGGAAGCGTCAAAAGCCAGCTTTGAGCTGGGGAGGGGCCCCCTCTACCCCCTGAACCACCTGTTGGAGTCCAGCTGGCCAAGGAAGCTGCCTCTCCTTATCCTCTCTGTAAAGCGAGGGTGGATCCCCTGGCCGTGAAGGCGCTCGCGCTTTAAGTCTGAGCCCTTGCATCCTTAAACGAAGGCGGCCGAGACGGGACTGGTCAGACTGAGGATCCTCGGGGTAGGAGGACCACACGATTTCAGTCTGAGCCCCTGCATCCTTAAAAGAAGACCCTCAGGGCGCCTTCGCGCTCCGGAAGTGCAGTGGGCTAGGACCCCTCAGCAGTAGCCGGCCCGCGCCCGGCTGAGGTGGCCAAGCCTTCTGCTGGGTTGGCTCTGGACAGGATTCTGACGGAACCTGGGGCTTTGGCGAGGCGGCCTTCACCGTCAGGGGGACCAAACAAGTGTGTGGGGGTCTCCAGGAGGCCAGCTTGGAGCTCCTTGTGATAGAGGCACCCGCCCAAAAAGAGTGCGTGTGGTCTTAGAGTCCAAGAAGAGCATTGAGGGAGGAAGGTCAATGGAAAAACTACTGCATTAGTCCAGGCAAGAGTCGAACCAGATAGCCCTCCGAATCAAAGAAGTCTCTTTGGGGGGCAGTTAGGTAGCGCAGTGAAGTCAGGAGGACCTGAGTTCAAATTCAGCCTCAGACACTTAACGGCTGTGTGATCTTGGGCAACTCACTTAATCCCAAGTGCCTCAGCTAAAAAAAAAAAAAAAAAAATTTCTTTTTCAAGACATCAGCACTCCTAAACACTAAAAACAGTCCATAATGGGGAAGATAAATTGCAGATAGTTAAACCAGACTCACACTGTGTGTGAGAGGCATACAGATGGAGCATAATAAATCTAAGAGAAAAATAAGAAGGTTGCCCAAAACAACGAAGTCTCAGCAAGTTTGTAGTGGACCTAGTTAGTTTGCTTTGGTTCAGCATCATCCCCATCAGCTGTGCATCTGCTAATGAAAAGTCAGAACAGGTGGATCCTAGAGTAATAGTAGGGGTCGGGTTTGCCCAAAAAAAAAAAAAAAAAAAAAATCTTCCTAGAGGTCAGGGAAATAGAGTGAGACTATCTGATGAGTTAATCTGGGAACCAAGACTTGGAGGGGGATTAGGGAGAAGGAAGTGGGGAATGAGTCCAGAGGGAAGGACAATGGTTTGGCTTTACTAAATGAGGTGGGAAAGGGTGATGGTGTTGCAGAGTAAATAGGAACGTTTGATTAAGGAGTGGGGGAGGAATTAAAGGACAGGAATTGGTGTTCAGTTTTCAGAGTTTTGAATAAAGGTAGAATAAGTATTGCTGATGGTCAGATCTCGTGACTGAGATCCTGATGAACTGGAAGCTCAAAGGGTCAAAGGGTATCAACACATCTTTCGAAGTCCCCAAGTATAAGGCCAGAGTTTGGTTTGAAGAGGAGTACTGAGTTAGCTATTGAACTTGAGAATGGAGGAGGAACAACCAGGATTTTAAGGTAATAGATGGGGTCAGCATCAAACCAGGATGGAATACTGAGTGAAGGTGGCAACACAGTCACTAGCTTTTTGGATCAAGAAATGGATCATGGCCTTTATTTTTCTATTTTACTAAAAAGAAAAAAAAATTACATTCTCTGTATTAAAAAGTTTAAGACCCAATTATCTCCTTACATTAAGATTTACCAAGGGGGAAGGGAGGGGAACAGGGAGACTGACCAGCCCTAAATATCTTCAAGACTTGATTTTGGGATTTCAAGAATTTTCAGGTACTCTAGGATTGAAACTATTATTATTTCTGACCATTAAAAAAATTATTTCTAACTTGGTGGTAGGGGTTTCTTCCCTGTCTTTTATAGAAGACAGAAGGAGAAATAACTACTAAATATCAAAGACTAGGGATTTTTAAAGAGACATGTAATACTAACATCAAGCTTTAGTGTTCTGGTATACAGCACATAATAACATTTAAACTGTTCAGTCTGTTCTGGGCCTCTGTAGAGTAAATGTGATTGACAGAACTTTTTGAAGTAGATTTAACACTTGAATATCAGAAGGGGGCTGAAGAGATACTCCTGTCCCAAATTGAAGATAGCAATTGGGATAGCACTTTTTTCTACCTCTACTATTATTAATGACAATAGCTAGGTCTTCTCTCCCACTTAATGTTTGCAAGGCACTTTGCATAGATTATTTCAGTCTCAGTTGGCTTGTGCGGTAGGAAGTTGGAGCCTTCGGAGACCGTTGTAGTTCTCTCCTGTTGTACAGAGGGCTCCTTCTTGGCTTGTGCTAAGATGTTTGTCCCTGTACCAAAATCACTCCAGGCTGCCTCATAATTACTGATTTAAGTTTCGCACACATGTGTGAACAAGATATTGATGTGCAAAAATGACATCAAGTTATACTCTTACCTCCAAGATTATAGTCCATAAGGTAGTTGAAGCTTGTACGTAACTAACTATGGTATAAATGCAGATGGGAGTGGAAGGAAGATATCCAGAGTGCTGTGAACAGTTCAGAAGAGTCCTTTTCAAGCAGGCCCCAAAGCTGAAACTTGAAAGGAGGACAAAGCTGGTGATGTGGCCAGTATAGCTTCGTTAGGCTGGATCCTGCCAAGCAGATCCTGTGACGAGGTGCTGCATGGACAGCTCACATCCATCTAAGTCAGTGACACATTTTACAAAGCTGCTCTTTATGAGTAAAGCAGGGATCCCATGATGATACATCTGAGATGAGGTGAGAACTGGTTGAATGAGAGGATTTGAGGGTTATCATAATTCTAGCTATATCATCTGGGAGCAAGAGAGTTTTCTGTAACCTGGCGCTTCTCAGAATTTATGCTGATAATTTGGATGACGTGTTATCCAGTTTACAGGTCACAGAAAACTTGACAGATAGCTCAGGTAACAGCATTCGGGAAGGCTAAATGTAAAGTTGTACGTAAATATGAAAAAAGACCAGAAATCCAGGATGAGTGGAGCATGGCAAGGCAACAGTGCTTGTGAAAAAGTACAAAGAGGTCTAATTTGTGATAGGCTGTGTGATATATAATCTCACAGTGTGATATGATAGCTAGAAAACCTCTAGCTCGATCCCAGATTTGTGGCTTTAGCCGTGGTATCCCTGTTCCAACCACATCTGTGGTACTGTGTACACCACGTTCTATGAAAGAGGCCCACAAGCTGGACAGAAGCCAGAAGAATCACAAGCTCGTGGAGACGAATGGTTAACATGGCATCTGGGGGTTGGTTGGAGATTCTGGGCATGAGAAACCTAGAGAGGGCAGGTGAACAATGGTCATGGATCAGTCACGGATCGGATGAGGTTACATATGCCTGGAAAGCTAAAAGCCTATAGAAAGGTCAATTATTAGAAGGATTGCTGGACCTGTTCTGCTGGGCTCCAGAAGGCAGAAACAGAATCTTTCAACGGAAATAGTTCAGCATTTGTGAAGAATACTTTAGAAAGGCTTCTCCCAGTTTGGGCTGGATTAGATCCCTCTGAAGTTCCTGCCAGCTTTGAGAGGTGGTGTAGACAAAGGCAAAGAAGAAGTGGAAAGAACGTGAATTAGGTCACAGTCGCTAGTGTGCCTAGAATGTAGAGGATGTGAGGATGGGCAGTTGGTATGGGACGAAGTTGGAACCTTATTAGGAAAAAAGCAAATGCTGACAGAGTTTATGTGTTAGTGAGCAGAGCCCTAGGAAATTGCATGGATAACATTCCAAAAATCAAAGTGAGAAAAAAGTAGTGTGGAGTTATCTTTGAGTCCTGGGTGCTAGAAAGATGCTATCTCTCTATTAGCTTTGTTTAGGGAGGGAATGAGCTCCTCCTATATGGGGTAGATAACACTGGAGGTGAAAGGATAAACAACATAGGAACACAGGATCTAATCAAAGGGAAGTGTATACAAATTAAATATGAAGCACATTAGACTATGATAAATCAATAATAAGTACAAAGAATGCTATATGCAAGAAACTGGCAGGAAAATGAAAATAAATCCCATTGGCTCTTGCTCTTAGATCATTTTTGGCCCTATCTCTGTACTAAGATCAAAGCTGCTCACTTGATGACTGTCCCCCAATACTCAAAACTTACTGCAGGAATTGCAGGAAATGCCAGCCTCAAAAAAGTGACACGTATAGGAAGGGCATGGATTTCTTTTTCCCTTGCTCAGAAGCAAAGCCACTGTAGTGATCAAAGCCAATTTTCTTTCTTTCTTTCTTTCTTTTTTTTTTTTTTTTAAAAGACCAAGACTACAAAGAAAACTATTGAGGCTTGAATGTTTTGAGCCCAACTTGAGAGCAAAATGGATGTTGGCCATTAAGAAATCTAAGCATTTTGAACTGGGAGGAGACGAGAGGAAGGGTCAAGCAACTGTGTTATAAGCTTCTCTTTTTGTTGTTTTTATAAGAAAAACAATTAAAATGTTAATTTTTTTTAAAAAGGAGGGGTATATCAAAACTGAAAGGGATCTCAGAAGCCATCTAATCCAATATATCTGAGCAAGCATTTTCTGTGACATTTAACTAGTCATTAGCCAGTCTTTACTTGGAGACCTTTATAGGCGATCTGGTGAAGCCTTTGTATCCCTTCTCCAAGTAATGGGTGGTGGGATTTGTTTAATTTGTATTTTCAAAGATCAGCCTTCTCTTCTTCCCACTTCTCTCCCATTGAGGAAACTAGAAAACAAAGCTCATTTTGTAAGTATGTGTAGTCAAGGAAAACAAATTTCCACATTGGCCAGGACTAAAAATAGATATATCGAAGTCTGTGCTATGAATCATTACATCTCTGTCAGGAGTTGGGCAGCAACTTTCATCCTGAGCCCTTAGAAGTTATATTTGGTTGGTCATCATTGTGTTGATCAGAGTTTCCAAGGTTTTCATAGTGGTTTTAATGAACTGGGACCCAGCTTCTTGTTTGGGCCTAAGCTGTCATCCCCTTCCCCACACACACACACACACACACACACACATTACAAACATATTCAATTAAATTTCCACATTGGCTGCGTCCTAAAAATATTTTTTTCTCTTTTTACATCTAGATCTTCCTCCCCTTTCTCCCCCCTATTCCTCTTCACCTCTTTCTCTCTATTGTCTCTTAAAATCATGACATTACAGGACCACTTCCAGGCCTTTTCTGATTGGGCTTCCTCTATGACCCCTGATGTTGATAGATACGGGAGTGATCCCCATACTTGAATGTAACCAGTTTATCCTTTAGTCCTTAACCAATTTTTTTAATTCATGTTTACTTTTTTATGTTTCTCTTTACTCTTGTGTTTGAACTTCAGTTTTTCTACAGCTCTGGAATGTGGAAGTTCTGTATTTTGTTAAAGGTCTGTTTTTTTTTTTTCCCCCTCAATTAACAGTATATAGATTTGTTGGGTAAGTTATTTTTGACTGTAGATCCCTATCCTTTGCCTACTGGAATATCATTTCCAATCTCATTGTTCTTTTATAGCCATAACTGGGAGTTTTCATATGGTGGTTTTCTTTCAGGAACTAAGTGATATGTTCTTCCTGTCTCTGCTTTGCCCTCTAATTTTAAAAGATTTGGGCAGTTTTCTTTTAAGATTTCTTGAAACAAGATGTTTTATGTTTCTTTTTTTGGTCAGGAGCTTTAGGGAATCGGTTATTAAATAATCAGTTGTTTTTACAATGAAATACTTGACACTTTCTTCTATTTCTCAATCTTTTGACTGTTTTAAGAGATCTGTGTTGCTTCCTGGAGTCATTTGCTTGTAGATGCTTTAGGATCTGCATTTGTGTCTTACGTGTTCCTGCCACCATTAGCTCAGAATTCCTTATAATGGGGTTCTTGCTGTGTTTGCCCATTCTTTTAGCCTACTTCTTGACTGGACTTGCTGCTGCTTTCTTGGTATATTGAATGTTGTGCTTTTGTAGGATCTCAGGCACAAGTGGGTGTTCAAGTGCTTCCAAAGTGATCTGATGCATGGCAAAGTCTGATTGTTGCCCTTAGATCTGAGCTCTACAAGTTCCTGACTGGAGTCTGGGTCTGAGCATGAGAAGTTGCTGCTGCTAGACTTAATCCCCATCAGACAGTTGGGACATTCTTCTGATTTAGAGCAGCACAACTGGATACCCCCTTTGGACAGGAATTTCTGCCTGGGGATTCCTTTGCAGGCTGAGTTAAACTTTGCAAGGGAGGCTGCTTTGCTCCTGGAGCCGCTGTTCCTGGCTTCTGAATTTCTTCCCTTTTTTCCCCTGCCTGGAGATGCCATACCTGTGTGCAGCTCCCCTTCATGCTCTGCATTTACAATCAAGTAGCTTCCAGTTGATTTCTGTCATTACTGTAATGTCTGACATCTTTTCCTGCCTTCATGAAGAGTCTCTCTCTGGATAAGATGACTCACAGAATACCTTTCTGTCCCCAAACTTTCTTCTCATACCATGCTGGGCTCAACAAAGGATTCTCTGCTGCTCCTTTTGGATTTCTCAGCAGAATTCCTTCTGTACATTTTCTAGGTCTGATTCAAAGAGCTCCCTGCGCTGCTTCCTTTCTCTGTGCCATCTTGGCTCCACTTCCCTAGATATGATGTTTTTAAAAACACAAAGAAACCTAATTGTGTTGAAATATTGTGTTATCACAATACCCTCAAAAGATACCAGTCTTCGGCTCCTAGGCCTCTAATTCTTAGGCAGATTGTCCCTCGGTCAAGTCTAAGTTTTACTTCTTCAACTTCCACTCCTTGTTCTCCTGATTCTGCCCTCTAAACTAATGTCAGTTTCTCTTCCAGTAAACTAGGGGCTGGCTTCCCAAAGGACTTTTTCTGATCCTGTAAAGATAATTTCCTTCTAAAATTCCTTTCTTCCATCCTGCTTATACTCACACACACACTTTCTCTCTCTCTCTCTCTCTCTCTCTCTCTCTCTCTCTCTCTCTCTCTCTCTCTCTCTCTCTCTCTCCCCCCCATAATGAGTTCTTCCTGAAACATTAATTTCTAAGGAAGGCTCAGACAGCCATCCTTTGTTCTCTATTCTTCACCACCATGCTCACCCACACTCTCATCTCTTCAGTGTGTATAGTTATCTTTCCCTTTTAGAACATAAGCTTCCTGAGAGCAGAAGCTGTCTTTGCTGAGATGTGTATCCTAGCTCTTGAGCACAGCATCTGACAGAGGCATTTAATCAACTCTTAGTGACTGAGTGAGGTGTGATACTGCTGCCTCTTCTCGCTTTGGTCTGTTTATAATATTCCTGCTTGAAACAAATGTTGGTAATCACACAAATTTAGTATTCACTCGCATTTGCTCAACTGGGTCTGTCATCTCTTTGATTGGACATCGACTGGGTGGCCCAGTGGATAGATCCTGGAGCCTGGAATCAAAAAGACCTGAGTTCAGAGTTCTGAGGTCCTGGACAAGTCACTTAACACCCATTTGCCTTGATTTTCTCAACTGAAAATGGAGTTGTTAACCATACCTATCTCATGGGACTCTTGTGGAAATCAGATGAGACGATATTTGTAGAAAGTGCTTAGCACAAACATAATAGCCACTAAATAGATATTCTCTTCTGTGTCTGGCCATCTTGAGCAACTCTTGTCCAAATCCTCCCGTCCATGCTCTATGTTGCTCCTCATTGCCGAGCCACCAGTCAGGGCCCTCATGGTGTCTGCCTGTCATCTCTCACCACATCATCAGTCCCTCTTCGTTTCCCATCAAGTAATTCCTTGATGAGATCTTTTATTAAAGTCATTCAGAATCTCTCAGCTGGATTTTGTAGACTGTTCATACCCACTATTCACCTCTCTGCTGTTCTCTAAAAAGCATTTTTTTTTTTTTTTTTTTTTACTTTTTTGGAGACAGTTGTATGTCATGCCGTACACCAGCAGTACAATGTTGGCAACTTAGTTTCCACAGATAGATTGTAGTCTTTAAAGGAACTAAATAGTTTCCCAAAGATAATCCAAGAGTGATTTCCTCCTTTTTAACTGAATCTATTTTGTCCACCCAGATGCATGTCATTTAGATAATAAGCATTATTTATCCACTTATACTTAGTTTTTCCAAGTAGGTACTTGGGTTATACCCTTTTGAGTGGTCATAGACCTCTTGCAGGTCTTCATTCAACTATCACAATGTGATCAGCAAACAGAAGCATCTCGAGGACCTCATCACATGCAGAGGAGTCCCCTTCAATTTGTACTCAGCTCTGAACCACCTCCATGTCATTGATGAGTACAGTCGGCCTCTGTAATATCTCTTCATCGCCTTGTCATTGAATTGTAGGGTTATTTTTCCTATGTCTTTCAAGAACTTTTAATGATTTTGATTTATGGATGAGAACTTTTTTGTTATAATGGGCTTTCCTAATTCTGCTTCCTCAGGCACACTTCTCTATGTACTCGGTCCAGCTCATCTGCTTTTTCCTCTTCTGTTCTTTTCTTTTTTCTATGAACACATCCAGAACTGTGACATGAGGGTCTAAGTGAAGTGGTTCCACTGACTGTGGTGAGGAAAGTTGTATTTGTTTTAATCCGCTTTGTTGCTCTTTAACATTTTTCTTCATTTTGTCATCCCCTTTCCATGATTGTCTTTCATTGTACGTGGCATGACTTTACTTAACTTCCCCTCTTAGGGAGCTTTCCTGAAACTGTTTATCAAACTCTGCTGCTGCTTTTTGCCTTTCTACTTCTCAGTCTATGGACCATTCATCCCACAGGTCTTCTCTCCTGGCCTTCCTCCCACATAGAACTCATCTCCTTTAAGGCAAACAGCTCAAGCAACATCTACATCAAGTCTTTCCTGCTTCCTCCCAACTGTTAGAACCCTTCCTCCCAAACCATTTATATTTGTATTTATTCACTTAATTTTTATGCAGATGTATTTAGTTATATACTTGTTGCTTTCCCCACTCAATGTAAGTTCTTTATTAGTAAAGAATTTTTCATAATTTGTACTTTGTACCCCAACACCTAACTCAGTGCCTGGCATATGGCAGGTATTTAATAAATGCTGATTGATTAGCTGGGTATTTCCTGGCAAGGATATTAGGTTATACAAATAATAGAAATTGATTAAAGCAGTGTTTTGTTTTGAGGAAAGACTAAGTAAAGAATATATATATCTTACCCAACAGGGAAAGAAGGGTAAGGGATAAGGAAAAGAGATGATGTGATAAAAGGGCGAATGGATCTAGTGAGGCAATGATCAGAAGCAAAACAGACTTTTAAGGAGGGATAGGATAAAGAGAGAGAAGGATGAACAGAAGAAAATAAGGTGAAAGAAAAACACAGTAATCATATCTATGAATGAGGATAAAATAGAATGGATTAGAAACCAGAATTCAACAGTGTGTTATTTGCAAGAAATCCACTTGGAACAGAAAGACACATACCGACACATAAAATAAAGAGCTGGAGTGAAACCTATAATGCTTCAAAAGGCAAAGAATAGCAATTGTAATCTCAGACAAAGCAAAAGCAAAAATTGTCCTGATTAAAGTAATCAGGGAAACTACATTTTGCTTTAAAAAAGAAGGTACAATTTTTTTTTCACTTTAATCATTTTTTTCATTGTGGCTAACATTGTAATATTTTGCGTGGTTTCTCATGTATAATTGGCATATTGGTTGTTTTTTGTAAAGGGAGAGAATTTGGTACTTAACTTTTTTAAAGGAAAGAAATAGATAATGAAAAAACTTTAGGAACTAAGAAGTATCTGATATTTCACTAATGTAGTTTCAGACTACTTGTCTGAGTAATCTTGAATCGCAGAACTCTTCTAAGTTGATTCTTCTGAATCCAGAACCTGTGACATTTCTGCTGTTATACTACCTTAATTCAGTCCTGAATTTGTGTGAAAAGTAATGCCTTAGTATCCCTTTCTTGCGATCTAAATGGTAATAAATTGAAATTCTTATTACAGGTAACAGAACATCACTGAAGATGTCTAAGGTAAGAAATTATTTTCATATGCATCATAGTTTAAGAGGGAAAAGTGTTGAAATAAATTCCTAGTTGTCCTATAATGCAAATTTTTGTATAAATGTTTTAAATGTCACTTGATAGATTGGCTTAATTTGGACTACTTCAATGGGTGATTTTTATCTTTGGTTTTTATCTTTTGACTTTTATTTCCATATATTCTGGTAGGACCAATGCACTCTCTTCAGATCACTACTGGTAGATAAATCATAAAGTAATTTTATTTTCTTCATTATATAAATTCATGGCAAATTTAGTGGTTCCTCTTTAATTATTTTTGGTAAATTAGTTTTAATTAGCTATACACATTTGCCCACAGTCATGCAGCCTAAAATAAAATTAAGTCCTGATTTGAAAGAAATTATCACTTTTAAAATAGTTTTTAAAATAAATTATTTTATTGCCTTTACTGACAGTTTAGTGTTACTAGTTTTTGGTATTTGCATCAAAGCTGTTAGCTCCCATTTTTTTTCCCCCTGAGGCAATTGAGGTTAAGTGACTTGCCCAGGGTCACACAGATAGGAAGTGTTAAAGTGTCTGAGGTCAGATTTAAATTTAGGTCTTCCTGACTTCAGGGCTGGTGCTATGCCATCTAGCTGCCTCATAGCCTCCAGTTCTTGATTGATGAGCTTTTTTCAATGTCAGACATGTTAATGCATTGAGAGATTTTCAAAAACTGAACCATCAGAAATCTGAAGAGAAGAAAATATTTATGAATTTTTGTTTTAATTTTGCTTTCCATGACTTTTTACTTCAAGAGAAAGGGTTTGAATGGAGACAGACTTAAGGCAGGCTGTTGCAGTGCTCTAGGAGAGGTAATGGGAGGGTGGGGGTGGCACATGGAAGCCGGGTACCAGAGATGTCATAAAGGTGGAAACAAGATTCAGTCACATGTTGGAGGAGAAGGTAACTCGAAGAGGATTCTCAAGGATGGTACTAAGATTTCAAGATGGATGACTAGAAATATGGTGGTGGCAGCTTAGCATGTCATAAATTAAGAAAAAGACACAGAAATAACAAAAGAAGTGAATCTTTGGTGTAGATAGTCAAATTTCATGCCTTCAAACTAATTGTAGGAAAAGCCCATCTGAATTTGAAATTTAAAAATTAAGTTGCAGCTTTATAATTTGCTTTAGAACCCTTTGGCCAAGAGGCTGATGGAAAGAGATTGGTGATTTTAATTAGTGTGTTAATATTCACCAAGAGACCGCAAAATAATTTATTTAAGAGCTTTTTGTGTACCTCATTATGGTTTGATTTAATTTGAGGAGAGCTGATATATCTGTAATATGAATTCACAAGAAATGAGTTCCGAGTCTTCAACCAACCAAAAAGACAAGCAATTCATCAAGGGGCTGGACTTTTTATACATCTAATTATAAGTTGGCCATATTTTATCCTTTTAGCACTCTTCCCTCTTTAAATTTTGATCATGAGGAACATTGAAGTTATTTTGTTTTGTCTTTGAGGAGAAGATTCAGTTTAGTTTTTTAGTTAATTGTGTTTATAGTGCAGATGGAGAGTGAGCCTCAGACTTGCAGGTTCCCGGCAGCACCTGGGAGAAGATCTTCTGCAGGGAGCAGAGTTCCTTTCATGCAGGAAGCTGATTGCCTAAATATAACTGCACACCTGTCTCTTCTTCTTTCTCGTTCCTCCACCACACACTTTCAGGTCTTCTATGGCTCTGCCCAACTGCCTAGGAGCAGTGGTTTACCTTAAATTCCCTTCTAGCTTTCTTAGGGAAAAGAAATAGGGATTGTGGACTTGGAACCCAGAATTTCTCAGAAAAGCTGCTTCATTCCTAGGATTGAGGATGTACAATTGAGAGAATTTTGATCCAAAGCTGCAGTGGCCAAGCCAAGAAATCGCCTTCTAAAATTGGTTTTCATCAGTGATTTGAATAAAAGGCACAAGTGGAATGCTTGGCAATGGCACTTGTCACATGCCATTATGTTGAAGTGAAACAAAAGCAGGACGGAATATGTGATAGGGGCAGATTTTCATTCAAAATATAGCTAGGGTTTTCCAAAAGTGGAGTGGGCTGCCTGCCGAATAAGTGTTCCCCGTCCCAGAGTTTTTCTTTAGCAAAGCCAGTGTCATTTGTAATGAACAGAGGGTGGAGCAGGAGTTGAGAAAAACTGGGTTTGATTTCTTCAGTAACAGTAAGAGTTGTCATTTAGCTATCAAGTCCTCTAGCCTCCCTAACTTAAGTGTCATCTGTGAAATGAGAATCCTGCTAGTAGAAGTCACTCCAAATGATTGTAAAGGTTGGAGAAGGTCTTAGATATTGAGCTGAAAGGATTATGGGCAATAATCTAAGCCAGTATCTTTTTGTTAAAGGTGAAGAAAAGGAAGCCCAGCCCTTGAGGATGCCTGGGAAGGACTGGGGAAAAGAGGGCCCCGACTCGATCCTGCACCCCCTTACCCTGTGCACTAAAACAAGGGAGTTCTTCTGATGAACCAGAAGACATTTGGCCTCCAAAGCAAGATTTGAAATCCTGGCTCTGGGTTTCTCTTCAAAAATGATATCACTTTAAAGCCTGTCCTCAAAATACATACACAATCATGTATACATATTATTACTTCATTAGTATATTAAATACAGTCATATTCTGTAATATACACTATTAGTGTAATAATAATTACAGAGTATAAAATATAATAATATTTATAAATTAAAATAATGAATTATTATTATTATAAAATAATAAAATAAATATAAAGTATAATTATAAGAATTCCTCATTATCTATACACCTTCCACCACCCCGGGGTTTTCCCTAGCTTGGCCTTTGTGCTAGTTCTGATAAATAGCTTATTGACATAAAAGAGTTTTTAAAAAGATAACAGTTTTAAAAGGAAGGAAAAGTCTTCATGATGTTTGATACTTTTGTACATATTATAGTCTCATCCTGATTCATTAAATGAAAGGTTACTAATAATATTTTGGCTTTTGTTTCAGCAACAGCCTGCTCAGTTTACAAATCCAGAAACTCCTGGCTATGTTGGATTTGCCAATCTTCCAAATCAAGTCCACCGAAAATCTGTGAAAAAGGGTTTTGAGTTCACACTAATGGTGGTTGGTAAGAAATCAATTTGTGCCCTTTTATATTCTGAAATTTAATTAAATGAATTTAAAGCTAGCAGTCTGAGTCTATTTCTTCCAGATTGCAATATTAGAAATGGAAACCGAAAATCTTGAAAGCTCCTGGTTTTGTTTTTTTTTTCTTTTGAAGAGGAGAGGAAGGGGAGGAAACTAATTATAGTGTTATGGACCATTATATTTTAAGTTAAGTATCTATGGTCAATAGGATTTTAGTAAGAGTAAATTATTGTTAGTTTTGTGTGCTAAAGCCAAACATAATACTTATCTTATCTGTTGTTGAGCTAATGTTACTGCAAACCTAGAATCTCATTCTGATTTTTTTTCTCCATGTCATTTCCCTACTCCCACCTCCCAGCAATTCCAAGTAATAGCCTAATATGGATGGGAGACTTTTTGGAGCATGTCAATAACAAGTAATCTTAATAAGATAAAATTTTTGCTTCCTAAACTTAAAAGATTTTTAATACACTTGTGCTGAAAAATACAGATTCAGCACCCCCAATTCAGGAGGCAAAACTACATGGTTTTTGTGTTTTTGTTTTTGTTTTTTCCGGTTTCAGTAGATCAAGTTAATAATAGCCACAGGAAACTTGGTGAAGATTGACAATATTTGCTATATAGCACTTCAGATGGTCACTGTTTGGGGACCCTGAATTGCACCTGAGAATAGTAACTAGCACCTGCAAAACTGAATAGAGCCTTTGGGATGTCACATCCCAAATAGATGTCACATCTTGTTCATACCACCCAAAATAGGGGTCTAGGAGCACCTACTGACAAAATTAAAATCAGCAGGACACCACAGAGAAGAGAGCAGACATGTCCTGATCAGGAAAAAGAGAGGCAGGCTGAACCCAGACCCCATAGCCAGGGCCCAGAGGGTCTTCTAAGTCAACAGTCTGAGAGAGTTGAAGGCCTACTAAGAACAGTTGAACCTGGAACAAAAGATTCAGAAAGACAGGAGTGAACAGATTGGGGGGGAAGGAGGAGAGACTCTTTGTTGGTTTTTTGCATTGTCCTTGACTATAGAGAATATTAGGGAAATTACCACTGGACTTCAGTGGTCTCAGCTTCTGAGCCAAATATTGGGAAGACCCAGTCCTTAAGAATGGAAGGAAAGACAGGAGGAGCATGGCTGGTCCTGTTGTCATTCAGGACATGATGCTCCCCTGGACCTCTCCCAGGTTTGGCATTTAAGCCAAGGATGGCTTCTGCCGGGTCCGTGTTCTGTGCTTCTTGCCAGAACCTTGGCTTTCTCTTGAGTACGCCATACCCCTTTGAGCACCCCTCTCTCACTTCCCACTCCTTCTCTTGGCCTAACCCCCAGTTTCTTGTACCGCTCCTTCCCCATTTCTGCTTGGGCTCCATCATTCCATTTTTCCTTTATTTTGAATTGATCCTGTCCAGTTGTCATCTTCTGTCCCATTCCTGCTGGTGCCTCCTGCTGACCCCCAGAAAATTCTCACCCTGCCCTCTGAGTGCTGTCCCTGGCCTCTCGTTTCCTCATCCTCAAAGTGCTATTAACCCCAGGGATTTCACTTTTCACCTTAGGAACGTCTGCTTTGGTCTCTTGTCAATCTCTTTGGTTTCTGCTCAGCCCAGAGGATGATCAAACCTGGGCCTTCCCTGTCTCCCAAAGCTGTCGTACTTCCAAGTCACTGAGCTTGATGAGTCTACTTCCTGGCCCTTCATCTTCCTCCTCCCCTCTGTCCCCGCTCCTGATCGATCCTTCCTGCTTTTCCCTTCCTTCCCTGCCATAGGTGAGAACCCATGGATAGAATGCCTTTAACCCTTCCCCACCAGCCCCAGGCTCCTGCTTGATTTGTCATGTCCAGTGTCTCCCTCATCACTGCCCTTTGCTGTTTGTCTGCAAATCTACACAGCCCTCCTTGAATTTGGTTCCTCCGCACAGCCGTCGTCCCATGGCGGTTCCCATGTTTTCCACTTTGTTCTCTGTCTCCTCACTGTCCATTCACTTTCTTAACTCCCTATATGACCTATTCCCAAAGCTGCTGTCCCCAAGAGCACGAGGTCTTTTTCAGACATGGTCTTTGCCTTCATATAAAGTTGGCAAAAGCTGCCCGCCTCTGTGACCCTTGTTGGCCCTGCTGCCCCGTGCCTCCTCTGGGGGCACACTCTTGTGTTCTTCCCTTTAGGTCCAAGGCTCTTTTGTGGGTCCCTCCTATAATGGTGTGAGCATGCTGGGGAGAAGGCCGAGATCAGGAAAAGCATGGCTCCTGTCCCACATTTGACATGCCTTGTATGTTTGGGAACAGCAGCTCTCGTTTTCTATTGTATATTTGTATTCTGAGGGGAGCATCATACTGGATGTCATTTGTGTCTTCCTGAAAATCATAGCTGAAGGTTTCAATTTATTAAACAAGCAAAGACTGGTATTCCTAAATCCTGACTCAGTACCTGTGTTTGTTTTCTAGGGGAATCGGGATTGGGAAAATCTACTCTCATCAATAGCCTGTTCTTGACTGACTTGTACCCAGAAAGGGTCATTCCTGGGGCAGCAGGTAAGAAAATTACTCCACGACTGCCATTGCCGCCTTCTCCCATCAGAACTAAGGCACCACATTGCTGCACCAGACTGACTTTGAAGGCCCAGAAGCAGGGCCTTAGCACATGATCTGGCTGCGCCCTTTGGGACTCATTACTAGTTTCAGACTGTTTCCTGGTCTTTCTTACTCCGTGGGCTACAACCTCACAACCACCCAAGGATTTTGGGTATGGAGTCAGAGGGTTGAATTCAGCCCCTCGGGCTGCTGCGTTCTACCTTGTGGGTAGTGTAGCCTCAGACACTTAACTAGCTGGGTGAGCCTGGACAAGTCGCTTAACTGTTGCCTGCTTCGATTTCTTCATCTGTAAAATGGAAGATATAATAGCAGCTACCTAATTGCGAGAATCAAATGAGGTGATACTTGTGAAGTGCCTGGCCCACGGTGGGCGCTAGGTAAATGCTTGTTCCCCTTCTCCACCTGTGATGTGGTCAGGTCACCTTGTGGGCCTCCTTTATGGTTAATGAGTCAGGCTTCTAAGCAGCCTTCCAGCTCAGCTCCATCTCTATATTTGACAATGCTTGCTTTAAAACATAAACCCTCACATTGTCTGTAGAACATTGGTTTTTCTTGTTTGTTGGTTTGCTTTTGTAGTTTATTTTTTGTTTTTTTGTTCATTTGTTTTTTTACCTTTACAAACGGTAGATCAGTCCTGTCCCTTCACTAACTCAGGTAGAATTTCTTCCTTCTGCCACCATCCTGCCACGTGGCACTTTCTCAGCACTCATGATGGCATTTATGAGAATGCCAACCATCATTTAATTCTCCTCCTGTAACGTGTACTTTTCTAGAGAAAATCGAAAGGACGGTGCAGATCGAGGCATCCACGGTGGAGATCGAGGAGAGAGGGGTCAAGCTCCGTCTCACTGTCGTTGACACACCCGGTTATGGGGATGCAATTAACTGCCGTGACTGGTAGGTGGCCGCCTGCTGTAGGTGTCGCTCTCTGGGTCTTTGCCAGGTCCCCCGCCATCCTGGCACTCAGGGAGAGGCTGCAGACCTCAGAGCCCATAAGCCAAAAGTGGCCTGAAGCAGGTTAAAATATCACTGAGAAATATTTAATAAGCAATTTAAATTGCAGTAAAACCTAGAAAACATCCCACTTAACATTTCAGCCAGTACACCTTCCCTGTGGATTAGTGATCCTGGTTCTAATTGAGTCTGACACCCCTGCTGTCAGATGGATCGATAGAGTCGTCTGCATCCCAAAAGCCTAGAGCTAGAGGCCCAGCAGGAGGCACAGAGAAGGAGCCCGAGAAGAGCATGCATGTGAGCCTGACGGAGGAAGGCCGACCCAGATGGGCAGAGGTCCATGTAGCGAAAGGTGCTCCGAGCCCAGGCTCGTTCTATGGTCTCCCTGTGAAAGTACCATTTTATCTGGCTTTGTTATAAAAGCCTCTTTTAACCCATAGCCTAACTGAAAAGGGAAGAGGGTATGGAGTAGTCAGCTCAGAGTTGTGGCTGCTCCGTTGAATTACATAGATTTTTACAGGTTTTCTCAGAAATGTGGCCATCATTTATAGAATTTTCTGAAGGGCAGTGCACTTCCAGCTCCAAACAGCTTAGTTCATTTAGGAAGGGGAGCAGGGGATAGTGGGGAACACACTCCTTTCTGGGGAGCTTGAGTTGTGAAGTCCATGTGTTGTTCTTAGCTTCAAGACGATCATCTCCTACATTGATGAGCAATTTGAACGGTATCTGCATGACGAAAGCGGTTTGAATCGACGGCATATCATAGATAACCGCGTCCATTGCTGCTTCTACTTCATTTCACCTTTCGGACACGGGTAGGCCTTTTTTCTCTGTGTTACGTGTGGGGCATGGGACGGGTGACCCAAGTGTTGGTTTTTTAGACAATTGCAATACATTTGAAAAGTATTGGGACTTGTAATCCTGTAACCCTCGTGTTTTTTCCAGACTGAAACCTTTAGATGTAGAGTTTATGAAAGCTATACACAATAAAGTGAATATTGTGCCTGTGATCGCAAAAGCTGACACTTTGACCCTGAAGGAGCGGGAACGCCTGAAGAAGAGAGTGAGTGGTCTTCGTTTGTTTGGCTTTTTTATTTTTCACTGTGAATCAAAGTTCACTTGAAAACACTATACTTTGTCATCTTTACAGCTAGACTTTCTGACTAAAGGGGAGGGGGGACTTTTCAGGAATACCTACCAGGCCACCCCAAAAAAAAAAGTCCTGGGCCCTGAGATTATGGCAGGACAACTAAAGAATAGATGAGGGCTCATGAAGAATCTTGAGGGCCTTGTACGTGTTCAAAGTAATCCTGAGGAAATGGATCAATTCTTGGGGCCCCTATGAACAAATATGCAGAGAGTGAAGATGGCACATTGACTCCTGCTTGGCTCGTCTTCTCCTTCAAGCAGAATGATGTACAGACTGGAAATGGGAACCCAGGGACTGGGGATAGATATATGGGAATTCCAGGATCGGGGAGCAAGTGAATCCCCTTCTGACCCACATGAGTTATTTCATGTTACTAAAAAATGATGAGATTGTTAAAATGTTTGGGAAGGTGTTGAAGCACAAGAGGGAAAGATAGAAGTGGATACTGCCTTGCTTTTCAAAAACACAAACGTGTCACTAGTTAAGCTTGAATTTCTGCCTTGTCACATTTCTAAAACCATTTGAACAGACAATCTGTGATTTCTGGACAGATCCTGGTGACCTCTCCTTCCCTTTCTAAGGTGACAGGGGTCACAGGCTGAGGCATGAAGGGAATGACCTGGGCTCAGTGTCACAATCCTAGCAGAGACCCCCAGTGAGACTGGAGTCCAAGGGGATTGGGCTGGCTTGTTTTTGTGGAAGAGTTGTTCAGCCGTGGGCTGTGTGTCTGTCCTTTTTGTCTAGACTTGAAAGAAAACGTAGGCAGCTGCTTTTTCAAGTCTGAAGGTGATCTGAATTCAGATCCTGCCTCAGACTGGAACTTGCTGTGGAACCCTGAGCAAATTGGTTCAGCCTTTCCTTTTCTGTAAAATGAAGTACAGATAGTAGTTAGCTCCTGGAGGTGTTGAGGGATGATCTATATAAAGGTCTTGTCATTGTTATCTGATAGCTGTATCTAAAGAAAAATGGTCTGTAGTGATTTAGGAAGCCACAAATTAACATGAACTATCTGGTATTTGTATTTGTTTCATTGAACATTTCCCAGTTACATTTTAGTCTGGTTGGGCAATTCTCATAGCACAGAAGTTTGATGTCCAGATTAAATGACAGAACCAAGACCTAGAAAAACCTTCAGAAGACTGAAATAATTAGTAGGGAAATTTAAGAACAAGAACAGCACCTATTTATATAGCATTTAAATATTCTACAGCCCTAACAAAAGCCCTGTTAGGTGGCGAGTGGGATAGTTTATTTTAAAGATGAGAGTTAGAGTCTAAAAAATGGTAGCGTGCCCGGAGTCAGCTACTCAGTTGTCTGGTAGAATTTGAACCCTTCTCTTCCCTGGCACAGGCTTTTAGCTCCCTTGCCTGGAATGGTGCAGTAGTCTGCTCATGCGTCTACCTTCCCTAAGTGTCCCTACTCCCTCCTGTTACTCAGCCCCTCAAGTGATTTTTTTTTCAAGAACAGAAATGACTTTCTCATAGACACACACATACACGCACGCACGCACGCATCTAGTCAGTGCATTTCATTAACTCTCTATTACTTCAACGATTGAATACAAAATTTGCTGCTTGACATTTAAAGCCCTTCCTAACCCTGGCCCATCTTCCCTTTCCAGGCTTCTCTACTACCCATTCTCTTTGATCCATGACCTTGGCCTCCTGACTCTACCTCCCAGCTCCCGACATTTTCTCTGGCTACCTTCCATGCCTGGAATGCACTCCCTCTGCTCTGACCACTGACTTCCCTGGCCTCCTTACAGTCACAGCTAACATCCCACCTTCAACAGGAAGCCTAGATCAAGTTTTCTGAAGTCGAGAGTCTTCCCTTGGTTAATTACTTCCTTCTTATCCTGTATAGAGCTTATTTGTGTTTCTTTGTGAGCTCCTTGAGAACAGGGGTATGGTTTTGTGCCCTTTTTGTATATCTGGTGCTCAGTGAAGTGGTGGGCACATAGTAGACTTTCATCTTTCTTTATTGATTGATTGATTGAACCCATGCCCCCTGATTCTTAGGGCCAGTGCTGTTTTCATTACACTGTATTGCCTCTTTGCGATCAAAATAGAATTTAACAGGGAAAATTAAATTTCTATCTTAGAGTCCGCAGTCAATTATAAAACTATAAGGGGACAGCTGAGGTTTGGCTCAACAGGTCTTGAGGACTCTAGTTAACTGTCACTTCTATACTGATCACCAGTAAACCCTGATTGCTCTGAAGTTTCACTAATAAAAATGTCCAGTTGCCAGTGTGCATCCAGCTGGAGTAAGCCCAGGACACCTCCAGGCTGTAATGTGAGGTGTTTGCTGAGGAGGCATAGAACAAGTCAGATGAAGAATCATGGAGGAATTTGAGCTGATCCTCCCCTGGAGAGCAGAGATGGAATGAAAGGGCAGAACCAGGACTGCCAGGCCCGAGTCACTGAGGAGGCACAGTTGTCGCGAAGTTCCACCATCTCTCCCATCCCTGGTGACAAGACATGTGAAGTCAGGCACTGACAGGGGCCAAGCACTCTGCTGAGTGGGGAATCCAAACAGGATAAATGAGAGAGTACTTGTTCTCCCGGAGTTCTCCTCCTTAAGGAGTGGTGGACCCCTGAACAGAGCCTCTGGGAAAGACAAGGAATGTGACAGGTGCTTGAGGAATGCCTAGGGAAGGGACAAATAAGCCAGTTTCTTCTTGACTGGGTCTTACATACTCGGCTTTTTTTCAATTTTTCCGCCATTCTGCTTGGAAAAGTAGCACATTTTCATTGTTAGCATCTGTCAGCCACCTATTCTTAAGTCTCTTGATTGCCAGCCCCACAACTCCCTTTTTCTTCCTTCTGTATTTCTTCTGTTCATGAAACCAGCCTTCCCTCCTTTTTTTAATTGAAGTTTTTTATTTTTAAAACATATACAAAGATAATTTTTTTAACATTGATCCTTGAAAAACCTTGGGTTCCAATGTCTTTCCTCCCTCCTCCCTTCCTCGTATTCCCTGCCCTAGCTGGCATGTAATCCAGTGTATGTTAAGGAAGGCATTCTTGGAAGCTTGGTCAGACCTGTGTCTTAGAGAATTTCTCTGAGTAGCTCTGTGAATCCCACACTACAGAAACAGTATTAGAAAATGGTAAAATTGTTCTGGTGGGTAGTCATGAGAGTCTGAACGAAGGCTGCAGCTAGGTGCATGAAGAGGAAGGGCCAGTGAGCATGAAATGTGAAATCTGCAAGGCTTAGCAGCTGACCAATTGTGGGGTGTGAGGGAGAAGCATAGCAGTCCCTTTAAGAAAGAAAATGGAGACAACTAGTAAATTCGCCCTCAACAGGACCAAGGAAATAAAGACAGGTGGGTTCGGGGAGCTGGAGAGGATGACTTCTTTGTAGCTGTTGACTTCAGGATGCTGGTTAAACATGGAGAGAAAGATGATCCCTAGCCAGGTGGTGATGTGGAAATGGAGTCATGGCTAAGAGATTAGAATGAATATCAAGATTTAGCCATTAAAGTGATCGCTGAACCAGTGCGTTGAACAAGATCATCAGGAGAAAGAAGAGCAGAGAGAACAATGAAGAGGTCCTGCAGAGAGCCTTGGAGGACGCACTGGCTCAGGGGCCAAGGAGCCTGGGAAGAAATGCAGAGAGACTCTCATATCCAGGAACAAAGACCAGTTGGCTGTGTGTCAGCAGTGCAGAGATCAAAGAGAATGGGTAGAGAAATTGGGTGATGGGGGCCAAGAGCCAACAAATTTGATGATTGAAATCATTAGAGAGCCTTGGTGTGGGGTAAACATTTTTAAGACGCAGGACAGCATAAGGAAGAAGAAGTACAGTTCGGAACGTTACAGGGGAAATTATCATATACTTAAAAGGAAGGACTTTGTTCTAATTTCCAGTTGATTGACAAGCATTTAACTGTTACTGTTTGCCAAGTATTAAACAAAGCCCTGGATTAAAAAAAAAAAAAAGTAAAAATCTGATCCCTGCCCTTAAGAAGCTCACATTCTAATGGGAGAGGCAGAGAGACAGCATGCAAAAAAAGCTTTTAAGTGCAAGGTGGTGGGTGTATTTATGTTAGGCCATCACAGATGGAAGCACCAGCAGGAAAGGCCTCTTGCCAAAGGAAAAATAGTTATAACTCGATCTTGGGGGAAGGCATTCCACGCTTGGGAGGCAGCCAGAGAGTGATGAGGGGTAAAATTAGGAAATGGGGTGTCCTGCACAAATAGAAAAAAGGTGAATCTCACCAGATGTGAGAGAACAGAGAGAGAGAGAGACCAAAAGCGTGAAATTCGAGACCTCTGGAAGCTGCCACGTAATCAGACCGAGTGTAGGGAAGGCACTTGGAACAAATAGGAGCTCCCCTAGTGGATCCAGCCTGGATGCCTGGGTCTGCACCACGGTGGCTCTTGTGTAGACGACCACAGGTGGCCAACAAAAGCCTTCTGTGGAAAGAGAAGAGGGGGATGCTGGTTTTGCACATGTTGAGTTTGAGACCATCCCAGTGAAGACATCCAGTAGACAGTTGGAGATGCAAACCTGAACGTCAGGAGAGGGCTTGGGGTTGAGTAATGAGAGCTGAGAATCATCTGCATAGAGATAATTGATTAAGTTTCTCCAAGTCCACACCAACGTCTGGGAGTAAAATCAGTGTCACCAGAACCTAGAAGGGATAGAAGGTGGTAGACAATGTCCAGAGCTGAAGATGGGGAGAAGGCCTAGGTTTGGTTGAATGGTGAGGTCAAAAACCAGACTTAACAAGGGTGTAGAAGAGGATGAGAGGAGAAGACGAAATGCTGGTGTTCCTGGGTTTCTGGAACATGGCTGAGAATGACCAGGAGGCCCCAACAGCAGCACCTTGAAGGCTTCCCTACTTCAGCCACTGCCACACCAGGAGGTCATTTTTGATGAACATTGTAGATCTTGCTCCTTGATCTTTGGGGTGGTTTTACAGGATTTCTAGGTTCTTCTTTGCCGTGTTCTTGCAATAATAACTACTACTCAATCTGGCCCCCATACTGACTGGGGGGACCAGAACAAGATGGAGTTTTAATCCAAGCCCTTCAGATAAAGTGAATGGTGCAGAACAAGCTCTTTCTAAAACCTGAGTAGTGAATATAGAGAATTCAGAGTAATGGTCAGCTGAAGGGTTTTACTATTAGAGGTAGACTTTGATGTGTGGGGGCAATCGTTGGTGAAGAGCTAGTGAAAATGAGCACAGGGTATGATACGTCTCCTAGAGCACAAGCTGGAGGAGGCCTTGGGAAAAAGCATTTCCCTCCTGCTCAGGCAGTGGAGGGCTGGACATAAGGAGGCATTTGGGGCTATGGTGGTGGAGATGAGCAGGCTCACCCCATGTAGACTCACTCGGGAGCTGCTGGCACTTTGGAACAACCACAATGGAGACTTATGTGGCCTGTCACAGTCAGGGACTCCTCATGTTTTCTCCCCCCAGCTGCCACTGAGGTGTATCAGCTGTTCTGTGATTCTGGCCATTAGGTCAGAGAGCAGCTCCCCCATCCACCCTCCTGTCTACCTCTCTTTGCATCCTTTTTAAGAAGTAAATAACATGGGGCAGCTTGAGGACTAGAACAAATCTGACCTCAGACACTTAATACTTCCTAGCTGTGACCCTGAACAAGTCATTTAACCCCAACTGTCTAACAAAAAGAAAAAAAAAAGTAAACAGCATTCCTCCCCACACATCTCACAGCACAGCCACTCTCACCAGGCTAAGGTGTTCGTCATCCACTGTACCTGCGTACATGGAGTTCCTATCACTTCGCACAGTGCATGGTTCAGAGAACATGTTCATTGATGAGTGAGGAAAGTTTTTCTGCACTATTAAGTTCAAAGTCTGTATGTCCCCCTCCCCTGATTGCCCATACTCTCCTCTTTCAGGTTCTGGATGAAATTGAAGAGCACGGGATCAAGATTTATCATTTACCTGATGCAGAATCAGATGAGGATGAGGATTTTAAAGAACAAACTAGACTTCTGAAGGTAAGAATCGGCTTAAAATGCTTATGTCGATCCTGGTGTTTGTCTTTATCAAATTGAGAATTATCATTAGTTAACTATGTGAATCTGGTAGAGATTATTCAAATTATTTTGTGTTTCAACTAGGAAATAAATCCAGTTGTTAGTGATGATTTGGAAATCTTTGTCCCTTCGATTTGTTGTGTAGATATTTGTTATAACAAGGTTTGCTCTGTGAGAAATTTGCCTGAGTTGTACTTTGTGTTCTGAAGTTTTTTCCTAATTAAATCTTTCTGAATATAAAAATATCAAAAAAAAAAAAAAAAATCCTAGCATACTCTTAGAAATGGAAAGTTTTCCTGAACAGAATTGGGAGCCTTTTTTGTTTGTTTATTTGTGATGAAGGTTTTTCTTGTAATTTGTCGGATAATTTTTCTTGTTTATTCACAGGCTAGTATTCCATTTTCAGTAGTAGGATCTAATCAGTTGATCGAAGCCAAAGGCAAAAAGGTTAGAGGTCGTCTCTATCCTTGGGGAGTTGTGGAAGTGGAGAATCCAGAACATAATGACTTCCTGAAACTGAGAACAATGCTGATGTAAGCCATTCTAAAGGATTTTTTTGATACGCCCTAGCTGGACAGTGTACCAATCTCTAAAGCAGTCAGTAGGGACGGGTTAGTTAGATGAATAAAAAAGCTTTCTCAACATGGTCATTGAATGACTGCATAAACATCCTACTTCATTTCTTCCCAGGAGTAATGGAAAGGATTGGGTGGGGGGCAGTGGTGTACAAACCTTGTTTCCCATGGCTATCTCCTGATGTTCTCCCGTCCCCTTGCCTGCATTTTGCAGGGAGAGAGTCAGCTCTTTACTGGGTAAGCTTAAACAAAGCACCACAAAGTTTATCCCAAAGTTTCAGTTCTCATCTCTGTAAAATGTGTGTGTTGAACTCGGGGGTCTCTATGGTCTCCTGCCATATTCTCATAAAAGCTGTTTTTATGCAAAATTCCTTTTCACTACCAGAGAGCTTAGAGGGGGAATATGTAGCAAGGTCATATCAGAGTGGAGGCTTCTCCAGGGAGTCACTGCTGCACACCTGGACAACAATGGACATGAGAGGCAGGAGAGAGAGGAGCGATGGACTTCCCAAATGGGAAATGGGATGTCCACAGAGTCCCAGGACTAATGGTTCAGCAAAGGAGTGCAGGAGGGCTGAGGGTTTTCTCCATGTCTTCCCCTATAGCTTAGCAGCATAAAGTACAGCACTTAACAGCTCTTTGCATGGGTCTAGCTTCACAGCAAGCTCCTTTCTTTTCTAGTACACACATGCAGGATCTCCAGGAGGTGACCCAGGACCTTCACTATGAGAACTTCCGCTCTGAAAGACTGAAGAGAGGCGGCAGGTTGTCTTCCCATGATTACTTTAGTGTCCTTTCTCTCGCTCTCTCTCTCTTTTCTCTCTCTCTTTCTCTTCTCTTGCTTTCACTCTTGCTCTCCTCTCTATCTCTCTCCTTCCCCTTTTCCCCCTTCCTCCCCCTTGTACATTCTGTATTTTTTCTCCATCTTTTTATATCTTCATCATCTCATCCACCACAGCATAATTTAGTAAGCCAAAACCCACTCAGAACTCTTAGTCCTTAAGGCTTGAAGCCATTAATTTGCTCGTGCCCCCAAGAAAGTCAGCCACATTGCAGAAGGAGGGAAAGTGTTAATAACTTGAAAGAATAGCTCTTGGGAAGGAAGTGCCGGGTACATCTGCATTCTCTAGAGGAAAATTGTTTCTTGAAGTCAGATGTATCTCTAGGTGCCACGAGAGGATTCTGCTTTAGCAGTTTTGTAACAAACCTGTTATAATTCCCTGCAATCCCAGCCTTAAATCCTGTCCCCCAAAATGTAGATTAAACTCTGCTTTTATAAGCCCTCTCATAGTAGTGTCTATGTAAAGTTAATCGTTTTTATCAGGCTGATCCCTTGGTACAAAGACATCTTGTTAGCCCTGATGTGCCGAGCTGCAGCTCCAGGACGATGGCAGGGGTCATTTCTTAAGAGAACACCTGAACTCTCATTCTCCACAGAAGTAGTTTCTGCCGTACCTCACCTTGCCTGTTTTAAAATTGATGGTTAGGAGATTTTTTTCAGTCCTCATTTTTTCACTTTGCTTAAATTATATAGATATTCAGATCTGGCTTCTTTTTTTTTTTTTTTTTTTTTTTAATAACTTTTTATTGACAGAACCCATGCCAGGGTAATTTTTTACAGCATTATCCCTTGCACTCACTTCTGTTCTGATTTTTCCCCTCCCTCCTTCCACCCCCTCCCCCAGATGGCAAGCAGTCCTATACATGTTAAATAGTTTACAGTATATCCTAGATATAATATATGTGTGCAGAATCGAACAGTTCTCTTGTTGAACAGGGAGAATTGGATTCAGAAGATAGAAATAACCCAGAAAGAAAAACAAAAAATGCAAGCAGTTTATATTCATTTCCCAGTGTTCTTTCTTTGGGTGTAGCTGCTTCTGTCCATCCTTGATCAATTGAAACTGAATTAGATTTTCTCTTTATTGAAGAGATCCACTTCCATCAGAATACATCCTCAAACAGTATCATTGTTGAGGTGTATAATGATCTCCTGGTTCTGCTCATTTCACTTAGCATCAGTTCATGTAAGTCTCACCAGTCCTCTCTGTATTCATCCTGCTGGTCATTCCTTACAGAACAATAATATTCCATAACATTCATATACCACAATTTACTCAACCATTCTCTAATGGATGGGCAGCCATTCATTTTCCAGCTTCTGGCCACTACAAACAGGGATGTCTGGCTTCTTTTTTAAGATGGACCTATACCTGGTGTGGTTTTGGGAAATGATGCTGGGACTGTTTAAGAGAAAGGCCTTTAGGTGCTTGCAGCCCCTCTTAGAAATGTACTAAAATCATGGCAATTGTAGAATGTCCCCCCCCCCCCCCCCCTTTGGCCCTCTAGAGAGGACCTAAGCCAAGCAACCAGCTATTTGTCATTTTTGCTTGTAAAAGGCTTCCATTTATTCTTTGTTGTCTTTTTCCATCTTCGTTTACTTTTCCTTTTTGTTCATTTCTTAATCTGGGGAGGAAATGCTCTTTCTAAAAAAACAGTCTATTTTTAAACAAAGACAGACGGGGGATTCTCTGGAAAGATGTTTTCAGAGCTCAGAGAGATGACCAGAGCTTTTGTCAGTGATACCAGTAGAAGCGTCTGCACAGTATCAGGTAGTAATTGATTGCTTTCTATTGTTAGGAAAGTGGAAAACGAGGAAGTGAACAGAGACCAGATCCTACTGGAAAAGGAAGCAGAAGTAAGACACCATGTCCGTGTGTCTCATGTCTGTCTGTCTCGTGCCCATGTCCGCTCGTCTCATGCCCTTATCCTCATGCTTCATGCTTGTGTCTGTGTCTTAGGCTGTACTCATTGCCTCCAAAGATTATTTTCAAAGGATTTTGCCTTCCTATATATTGTTCTTGGTGTGTGGGTATAACTAAAATCTTAATTGTTTTTTATCATCAAATACACTTAAACTTAGAGTAACAACACATACAACATTGTGAACTGTGAAATTTCCCAAATAATTTTTTCTTTCAAAATGACAAATAGAAAAACATTTGTAGGAGAAATATGAAATAATTGGAGATAGTCACAGAGGAAATCATATTTCTGATTTATATATTGTATTGACTGTCTTAGATTTGGGGAGAGCAAAATTTGAAGGGATAGTTTTTATTTAGATAAGTTTTTGTTTTAAGACTTTAAAATTTTTAATATTAAAAAATGGTTGACTTGAGGAATCAGTAATGAAATCTAATAGTGTCACCACTTCAAGTCCCATTCAAGTTCCTGGTGCATAAAAATTGGCCTTATTTTATGACCATTTCAATATGTATGTCAGGTGAGTGAACAGAACCAAAACCATCAACTTTTAAAGGCGCAATGTGTTCTAAAAAAAAGTCAGAGATGACACTTGGTGCGCCAGACTCGTACCTTCAGTCTTGATGAAATCTTAAGCCGTTGAAATCTATCTGTGACTTCTCCTTCCTCCTAAGCCCATGGTCCCTGCTAGGTGCTGTGCTACTCCATTTTTCAGCAAATGGCATTTCGTTGCCGCTTCATAACTTCGAGCTGGCCGCTGCCCCCTTCCCAACCCCCGGGTTCTCCCCACCTTCCTCAGTGCCGGAAGTCCCCTGAGCTTGAGCTGCTCCTGGGTGATAGGTCCTGATTCACCAAGGACACGGTTACTTCCAAATTCCCACTATCACTGTGACTCGTGAGGGTTTGAATTAGTGCCAAAGTTCTTCCCCAGAATCTTTGTGTGGGATGCGTGCCTCCCTAGAGAGAGGAAGCCTTTTTGTAACTTGTAAAACTCTACGAGCTATTGGTTACATATGAACTCTGGGGAATTATTAATTGAATTGTTTAGGTTTGATATTCGGTAAAAACTTTGAGTCTCCTTTGTTTATCATGGAACCACAGCCTGTTTACCTTCAGCTGTGGGGTGAAGCCCAGCCCTCCTAAGCAGAGAAACCTCCCTGGGGAAAAGCCCCAGGCCTGGCACCCCAGCCCTTAGAGGAACAAGTAAGATCACTGCCAGAAGTTCCCCACTCCAGCCTTTCAAGTTGGCTTCTTGATCAGGGACATAAATGGCCTAGTTCAAGACAGATTTTTTTAAAAGAACTATTTCTTCAGAGCCTTTTTTAGAAGCCCGGGAGTTGGGGTAGCCTAAGACAGGTCTGAATTCTTCTCCCTTTGCAGCTTCGTCGTATGCAAGAGATGATCGCGAGAATGCAAGCGCAGATGCAGATGCAGATGCAAGGAGGGGACGGGGACATCGTCGTGCACGGGCACCAGGCTTAAGGGTAAGCTTCTGGCGATTTCCTCCTTCAGGAGGGCGACTGCTCTGGGTGAATACAGGCTGGCTTCTGCTGGACTTTTCTGGAAACTCATGATCTATCCTGGTGACACATCAAGATGAGGGATGATGGGGAGGGTGCTGAACTCCCCCTGGGGTCCTCAGCAAGTCATCCAGAGCCGAGAGTTCCATGACTCTTCTTCAGAACAAATATGGCTACCACTTAGCGTCTGGCTGATGTTAGCTAACATGGCAGGGCTTTTAAAATTCAAATACCAATTTAAAAATAGGTAATTACAATAATTTCCCAGACTTTTAGTATTAACAGGAAACTGTTGCATCAAGATAATTTATTTGATTAACAGATAGAGCTACAGTAGCGGTCAGTACTCCAGGAAAACTCTGGGTTGTTGATGGTTTGTGTAGATTAAATGTTGACTGTTCAGGCCCTTCTAAGTGAAAATCAGCTCCACAAGAATTGCGACACGCAGAGAATATCTTGACATAAAAAGGAGCCCAAGAAGGAGGCCCACATGGCATCTTCGTGTTACTGAGGAAATGAGTGGGCCATCAGTAGCACTCTGCAGGACTCCAGGATGGCTCCAGCAATACCAGCCAGGTCCTTCCTAGGCACACAGGCCGTGGCTAGGGGTCAGAGGGCACACTGCTGCTTGCCTCTGTTTCCTCAAACGTAAAATAGGAATAATAACAGCATCTACCTCCAGATGCTTATGAGGATCCAACAAGGCCACGTTTTGTACAAAAATGCCTTTAGTCCCCTGCCCTCTAGAAGCTGTGCATAGACTTGAGATGTGCATAGGGACTCGGTATAAGAGGGTCTTCATGGTAAAAACAGGCTTTTTGAGTCCATTGAAGTTCTCTGTTTTTAAGTAAGCTGTTTGGTCTTTTATCCTAAGATCATGTATTTGTGTAATATCCCTGACCTCCTCTCCTTCATCTTCCTCCAAGGGAGACTTTCCTTGCTGCACAAGGGGAAGCTAGAGTTTGTGACCAAAGGCCACCTCGCTCCCTCAGAGAGAGGGTGCCAGGCTAGACTTCTCTCTGTGTGCTCCCTTAATTATCGTGAAAGAAAACAATTCTGATAGCTTGTTATTATTGCGGGGGGAATGAGGAGGGTGGATGCCTTTCTCACCAAATGCCAGCTCCACGACGAACACACATTGCAAATAGCAAAAAAGGCCATTGATCCCAATCATGGCCAAACAGAAATCAAAGAAAATAGATGTAGGGGAATACATACTAGGTAATACCAAATGAAGGTGCCCTCCCATCAGACGTGCATTCAGTCAAGATGCCGGCGTGGAGGAAGGAAAGTGAGATGTGATCCCTTAGGTACTGAGGAGCTAGAAAGATGAAGTGGGTCTTTTCCTTGGAAAGAAGACTCGCCTTAGCAAGAGCTCTATCTGTTGTGTTTTCTCTTGTCACTTAAAAAACCAAATCTGTGCTCCACTCTTTTGTTGTTGTTTATGCAAAAAGGAAGGTATGATTTAAGGTTAACTTCAGATGATCATCTTTGTTCTTACAGATTTCACTTGCAGAGATGAAAAAGAACATTCCAGTGTATTTTTTTTTTCATGAAATTGCTGAAAGGAAGTCGATCTTCTTCATCGATACCTGTGGTCTGCAAATTGTTACTCACCATTTGTACCCATGGTCTGTGAATTGTTACTCTCCATTTTTATCTAAGGATCGGTTGTGGTACCTTTTGTAATACGTACCTTGTAGCATGTATTTTATTGATATTTTGTATTTTTTCCTTAACATGTCTGTGTTTGTTTTTCTTCCTACATAACTACTGTTAGAATGGAATTGGTTTTCTAGAACTAAACCATGAATTTGTTCTGGATCTGTATGGCTTCCATTGGCCTGACTAGTCTGAGCATCTCTCTCATTGAGTAGCACTATCGAGTCGCACAGAGGAGCGAATTCTCCTTTTCATACAGGTGTTAAATGAAGCCCCAGATCAGGGTCCTGTGTCTGCCCAGTCTAACTCACTATGAGGGGCATCTCACCAGGGCCTCTGGGGAAGATGAGAGAGTTCTCATTTGAAATAAGCTACTGTGTATAACACCCAAAAGCCAGCTTTGCTGCTGCCTACTGGGGAGTGTTTATTTACACATTCAAATGGTTATTCATGTCGCTGATTTAGAACATGTACCTTTAAATAATTCCTGTTAAAATGTAATCTTTCATAAAGGGTAATTTCTAAGGACAAGGGAAAAGAGTAATAACCCTGTTGTTTAAAAAAAAAAAAAAAAGAAAAGAAAAAAAATTTTCTAAACAGTTTTTTTTATAGCAAGATCCAAAAAGCATGTATTTTTTGAAATAGGACAGCATCATTGCTTATACTTTGAGACAGAAAACAAAAACAGTATTTCCGTCATAAATGAGGGGAGATTGTCAGAGAAGGACAAAGGTTAATAGGAAAAAGCTTTTTTTAAAGACAAAAAGCATGTCTTGTCTGTAGAAGCTGGCACCAGTTATTTTGAATACACTTTTTTCATTCTTTTATAAAAGAGCTATTTTGAAGACCAACCTAAGCAAGCAGCTTTTGTAGTACTTGTGCCGCCAGCCTTGTCCTCCTGCAGCTGAACCCTGGGAAAAAGAAAATCCCCTTCCCAGTCTGGTCTCGTTCGCCTTGGATGGCTGGGAGCGATTGTTTGCTACCTTGCTATCCAATTCCTTTTCACCCAAACAGTTCTTGGTCTGCAAGTCATTTCAGTTTCCCTTCAGTTCCTAAAGCCACTTTTGCTCTCGTATATACTGGCCCGGACCTCCCTGCTCTTCCCTCTTATTGGCGGAGGCTCAGGGGTTTTAAAGGGGCCCATCTGAGGATCCGAGTGGGGGGGGGGCACCCCGGGGCCATCGAGCGGCAAAGCCATGAGAGAGAGGCTGCTGTTGGGTCAAAAGTAATGAGCCTCAAGGAACAGGTGAGGAACTATTTATTGCAAACTTTTTAATAACGGCGTAATCCTTCAAAACATGCCTGTGTTCACTCTAGCTATTTGAGCTCTAGTACGGTTTTGGGAGGTGAAGTGGTCACATGCTGTGTATTAATAGATTTAAGAAAAATATTTTATTTAGTCTTTAATGAATAATTATATTATATACATTTTTTACCAACTTTTCCACGACATTTCAACATGTTTTATATTCAAGGTCAATTATTTGAATTACATTAGTCTTTATAACCTATATTAGAACAAAGTAAAAATTTATATATGCAAAGTAACAAATAAAACTAAACCCCGTGTACATTTAAGTAAAAATAGTTCTCAGGAGAGGCTATCATTTTAAAATACTGAACTGAAAAACACTGTTCAATTCTTTTTACATGACTGCAATTTGTTTTGTTAGCCCATGATGTCTCAGTGAGTCCTCCACCTCCGGAGGTAAACATTGAGAATCCTTGTTATTCAGGCTTGTTTTGTATCCCTTGAGCATTTTATCAATAAATAATTCTGGTTTAGTTATCCCTTGAGTCGTTCTAATTATTGATTCTTGTAAGGAAAATAAATGCTTGTTGGTAAAACCGTGCATTGTATCGTACCTGCACAATAAGTTCAAAACAGTAGTTTGGGTTTTAATGCATAATCTGGCATCCGATGTCACAGTAGATGGTGGTGGACGCAGAGTCAGGAAGACCTGCATTTAGATCCTGCCTCAGTTTCCTAATCAATAAAATGGAGATCAAAATAGCACATCCCTCCCAAGGTAGTTGTGAAGATCAGAACTGTGCTAGGCTGAGAATGTAGAGAAAACAATAACTAAACCCATGTTGTTATGAGATAATATGGTAGTAAAACCTTTGTAAATCTTAAACTCATATAAGTGCAAGCTATTATTATAAATTTGCGTTTAAATCTTTTTTTTTTTTTTTAAGTTCCAAGCTATCTTCATGCAGAGCTTATTTGATTGATGCATTTTGGTTTCACGAAGCAGACATACTCGGTTCACTTAAAGTCGCTTTAAAAAAGAGTGACTACATTTGCTGTCCTGGGCCACCTTCAAGTCTTAGCATTTGCTACTTGTTCAAAGGAAGGGTGTGTGCTTGTGGACCTGAATGATGTCTGTCCAGTGGATTGGCCCTGGATTCAGCTACCTTTAGGCGCGGTCTTCGCAGGCTTGTCAGGGTTGTCTGTAGTGGCTCTGTCTTGTATCATGTCACCCGTAAGCCACGATCAAAGGGGCACATAGGCTCGCTTTTCCCTGTGGGTGCCATTGATATTTTTTACAGATGAATCTTGTTTTAATCAATTTGTCAAATGCATGATGTGGACAGATACTAATGAGGCTTTGCGGAAGTCTTGTTGGTGGGAATAATGTTGTGGAATTTAAAGTAGAGAATCCAGGATCATTCTTGAAGCATCAGGAGTCTGTCCTCAAGTCACAGGGACCCAGAAGAGCCAGAACAAGAGCAATTATTAAGGGGAGAATAAATGGGTTTGGACAGCTTGCATTTGAGCTCTGGGAAGGTAATCGGAATTCAGGACTTGAGATGGAGATTTGGGGGGTGCTGCTCAGAGTTCTAGTCACAAAAGCCATGTGAGGCAGCAGATGAGACCCCAAAGGTCAATCTGGCTAGAGCCATGTCTGCTGAGCTCCTTTCAGATAGCTCATCTGGTCCTCATGACTGCCTTGAGTCACTGCCAGGGTTGGACCTGGAGGAGAAGGCCCGAAGAAAACCTGGAGAGTCAGAATCAGAAGCAGAGAAAGGAAAGGAAGCTTCCTCAATGCCGTTGCCAAGGGGAGTCAAGGAGGATGAGCGTTGAAATGGGACTGTTCAATATGACCTGTAGAGCCCAATGGCTGTTCTTCCAGAGGGCCTCAGTCATGGCTACAGAAGTCAGACTGGGGTAGGGTTCAAGGAATTGTGGCAAACATATGTAAGTGGAAAAGACCTTTACTAGCCTATTGATAAAGGGCAGGTGGATGGGCTAAGGTCAAGGGAAAGTGGTTTCCTATAACTACTTGCAGTAGGACCTTTGTCATTTTCCAAACTAAGAGCCCTTCTTGGTTTTCATCCAACTACTTGCAGTAGGACCTTTGTCATTTTCCAAACTAAGAGCCCTTCTTGGTTTTCATCCAACAGTGCTTGGTCTGCAAGTCATTTCAGTTTCCCCCCAGTTCCTAAAGCTCCTTTGTATGAAAGTGATAACAGGTATTTCTATAGATGAATCATGGTAGAGCAAATAAAATAAAGGTGGGTAATAGGCATAAGATCTGTGGATGGAATGCTGGGCTTGAAATCAGCAAGACTTTTTTTGGGAGTTCAAATCCAGTCTCAGACACGGACTAGCTCTGTGACTCTGGCAGGTCACTCCACCCTGTTTGCCTCCTCTGTAAAAGGAGTGGGAGAAAGAAACGGCAAACCACTGCAGTATCTGTGCCAGAAAACCCCAAATGGGGCCACAAAGAGACAGACACAGCCAAACAATGAGACGAGTAGATGGGAAGGGATGCTGCTTTTTATTTTAGGAGCTGCTCTGCTCATCGAGTCTATTTTTTCATGATCTCTTCTAATAATATTGATTGCCTGTGTTGAGTCTGTAGCTGATGGAAAACTGAGCTGAAGTTTGACCTCAGGTTAAGCTGATAAGCTCTAATAATTCTAAAGCAAGTGCTTAAGTCTAGAACTCAGTCATTAGAAGCTGCTCGGTCCTATTGCTTCCATTACCTTTCTCTTTGGGTTGAATGTGTCAGAGATGTAAGTCTTTTCTCCACACCTGTAGTTTTTTGTTTTTTTTTTTTTTTTTTGGGAGGGGGGCGAGTGTTTTACAAAATCCATATTTTGTGTTAGCAGTCACTTGGAAAAACCCAATTGTTTTCAGGATTTAACACAGTGAGTACTGGAAAACATGTCAATTTTCCTATTTCTACCTTAAGGTTGGATTCTCTGGCCTGACCGTTGGTTTGCTTTATTTAGTATTTTTGGTTTGTCCCTATAAAATGAGATTTCCCTTTTAATTTAAATATTTTTAATTCCCTTCTAAATACTTTTAAATCCCTTCCAAAGCTTAATATTGGTGGGAGACAAAGCAGTGCAGTGGGCTCCCCTCCAGAAACTTAAAAGCAGTAGATCTCAAAACTGATTCAAGTTTTGATCTATAGGGAAATCCAGAAAAAGTCTCAGTCTTTTGGAGGGTCAAAGAATACAGTTATCCCTTCCACATCACAGGGATTAGGAACATGGCACCCCTACACATCCTACCCCTGCCACCTCAATCTGGAAAATCCGTATAAAAACTTGACGTTGCGTGTCAGTCTCAATTTTTTTCTTTTACATTACTTATTGTAAAATTTAATTTGCTATACAATACCTTGCATAAATTTTACACATTTCATGCGTATAAATTTTATGCATTTGTATTTTATGCAACTTTTTCCATGTCATCTCCTGGCCTGTGTCTTCTGCAGCTTCTCAAAACTTCTCCAAAATTCCCATTTAATTTCTTAAGTCAACACAAAATATGTCAAAAATCACAATGTGGAGGGGATAACTGCTGCAAACTATCCGCCATAGTCAATTTAATAGTCACTATATTAAAGGAATGAGGACTTGAAATAATAATATACCAAAAGGCAAAGGGTACATAGGAGAGTAATTTACCCACCAAAACTGAGGATAATGCAATGGTCGAAATGGATCTTTAATGAAAAAGAATTTCTGATGAAAAGTTTAGAGCTGCAGAGAAACTGAAGTTCAAACAGGAATGAAGAGAATGATCTAAAAAAAAAAAAAGAAACGTGAATGAAAACTAATAAAGGACTAAACAAGGATAAACTGATTCCACTGAAATATGAGAGGATGATTCAGTGTCCCCTTGCATCCCCATCATCCTGAGACTTCAGACAAGTCCAATAAATCAGGCCTGAAAGTGGTTCTCCTGTGTGTTAATAAGAGCTCACATTTACATTATGATTGCTAGGGCAAATATTATATGTACACCCTGGGAGGTAGCTCTGATAGTGATAGCGATAATAACATTTATATGGCAGCATGTATTAAGCATTTTTTCTAATATTATTTCATTGGATCCTCATGTCCTGAGAAAAGTCAGCTCCATTTTACAGCTGAGGAAACTAAATGACTTGTCTGGGGTCAAAGATCTCGAGTCAGCCAAATCTGAACTTGGGTCTCTTGACTCCTGACCCCCTCCCCATCCACTGCACCACCTAGCTGCTGCCTAAGAAACTAAAATTCTTAAAATGTACCATTCGAGCATTTTCAGTGTGGTTTTCAAAGGCTTTTCCCTTGGTTTTATTTTTAACCACTTCTGATAATAAAGAGCACCCACCCTTTCTAGGTACTCAGTCCTTAACCCCACTGAATGGCAAATCCTAGACCAGGATTCTTGTCTTCTTTACTCCTTCCTCCCAGGCAGTGAGTATCCCATCCCCCTCCTGGCTCAGAGATGGCAGAAGTCCATCCCTATCACTCGAGACTACAAGGAGTGCTTGGTCTTCGAAGCTACAGATCCCAGGGCTGGTCAGTTCTCCAAATGAATCAGTAAGCTTTTATTTAGAATTGCGCTACACACTAAGAATGCACAAATAAAGTTCCCATCCTCCAAGAGCTTATGTTATGGCAGAGGAGAAAATGAGTGCTTGGCTCAAATTGGAACATGAACAAAATAAATCCCCAGAGAGGGAAGCCTGGGAGTCGGCCAGGAAGAGACACATCCGCAAAGACTTCATTGCACAAGCTTAAAGTCTGGACTATTTAAAATGCAAGGACTATGTAAATGTGAAAGTGACTACCAGATGACTAATTTCTAATTTCTTTATCCCAGCACACCAGACTTTGTGAATCACAGCAGAAGGAAAGGTTTGAGTTAAAGGAGCACGACAGCATTTTAGTTTTAGGGAAAGAATTGTCCAACTATTTGAACAAGAGTCCTTATTATTGACGGTGTGATTTATTTTTCTAGCATTTGTGCTGATTTCTCATTGTTTGCTTTGTTTAAAGCAGCCAAGTCAGCAGTAGTAGATTTAGGACCGGAGAGGACCCCAAGGCTGTGGCTGTCTAGTCCAGCCATCTCATTTTACAAATAAGACCTAACTTGGCGATGCCTATTTTCTGACTCCAGTCAGTGCTTTGACCACTGGACCATGCTGCCTCCTAGATGTTAGCTCTGCATAGCAGAGCCCACAAGCCATCTCACTAGGGTAAAGAATTCTAGAGAATCACTTGTTCAGTGTTCCGTTGGTACCAATGACTTGCAAAAGTCCTTCCAACTTTATTTCTAGGCACGTTTATGAAGTGCAAGATAAGGACACTAGCACCTCTGGGGTCCAGCAAAGGCCTCCTACAAAAAGCGTCTGCTCAAGGAAATGAGATTGTGAGAAGGGACGTCCACTCCAGGCTTGGCCGAAACCCAGTGATAATACAGCGAGGAAGTCAACTTGATGAAGCTATAGGGCACATGGAGGAAAGCGAGCTGGAAAGATTGGGACAGGACTTTATAGTCTGTCACAAGAGTTTATATCTCATTAGAGGAAGCCCTGGGAGTTCATTGAATAGAGCAATGACATGGTCAGATCTGAACTTTGCAGACAATCATCTTGGCTTTGTAGGGAATGGACTGGAATGGTGAGAGACTAGAGCCACGGAGACCCAATTAAGAGGCCCTTGGAACAGTCCAGAGCTGCCCCATGGATCGAGTTCAGAGTACATAAATTGGAAGAGAGAAAAACATTTTTATTTCACTCACCTCTGACTGCAACTGAGCATTTTCTTCGTTTATTTAAAAACCTTTTTCTGAGAAGGGATCCGTGGGTCTCCCAGACTGCCATTGTCAATGGTCTAGGGGATGAGGTCTAACCAAAACTGAGCGGAGGTTGGTCACGGGACTAGATTTGGGAACTGAGTGGAGATGAGGGCCAGAGTGAAAAGAATCCAGGGTGACCCGAAGGTTTCAAACTATGTTCAAACATGGTCCAAAAGGCACCAAAATGCTTATGGGCAAACCACCACCTCTGGAAATGTTGGCAGCCCTCTCAGGTAGGCAGGATGGCTGGTGGACGTTGAGCAATAGGCTTCTGCTCCCCATATTTCCTTGTTTTGAAATGTCTGAGGTGCCCGTCCTCATTGTTTTAGGCCCGCCAGAAATCTGCTACCGACTCGGTCCTGAGGCTCAAGTCTTTGGAAATGTTTTCTTTGGTTTCCTGTTGGCAGGCCTGTGCTTTTCTTTATTTGTTTAAAGAGTCACGAGTGGGCTGCAAGAAGATGGATTTCTCCACAGGAGGGTAACCCTCCCAGGCCTGGAGCCTTGTAACCTGCTCTACGTTAACAGACCGGATGGCTCGGGAAACCGCCCAGCCACAGGCCAAAGCCACGTTCCAATGGCAGCTTTCAACAAGTCATTTTTCAGTCGTGCCCCATTCTTCAGGGTCCCATGTGGGGTTTTCTTGGCAGACTTACTGCCATTTCCTTCTCCAGCTCATTTTACACATGAGGAAACTGAGGCAGACAGGATGACCTGACTTGTCCAAAGTCACATAGTATCTGAGGGCAGACTTGAACTTCTCTCTCCAGATCCAGCTCCTGTCTACTGAAGGGAGAGCCCGCTGATATTCTCCAGTTCTTGGATGATGAGTATTATAATAACAATGATCAATGAGCATTTCTGGGACTCTTTAAGGTTTACAAAGCACTTTACAAGTTTTGCTTTTTGGGAACTCCTGTACGGAACACCAGACAGAACGGATACAAAATCTCACTTATTTAGCCCTCTAAATAAAGTTTTAAGTAATTTTATAAATATCATCTCATTTGATCCTCCCAAAAATCCTGGAAGTCGATGCTGTCTTGTCCGCATTTCAGAGTTGAGGAAACGGGCTGATAGCGGTTAAAGAACTTGCCCGGGATAAGCCTGTTAGTAAAGCTCAATTTACTTCCTGACCCGCCGCCGCCAGAGGAAGGTAACTTTGCTTTGGAGCCTGGTGTTTGTGACCCAAGCTTCATCATCCTGGGCTGCCTTGCTTTTCTGTTCTGTAGAGGAGGCGCCGCGGCCCAGTTGATGGGGCTCTCCTTGCACCCCAGTGATGGTAGCATCTTCCCTTTGCCAGCAGCCCCCAAAGTGCAGAGGGCTCTGGCAGGGAGTTTCTTTAGCACCGTGGGCCCGCTGTTTGCCGCCGGGCTCAGAGTGGAGCCTTTCCGGTTTGGCAGGACTCACTCACACACCCCCAAGCAGCCCCCCCGGAGCACCTCACAAGGTCGTCCCTAACTTGAGGCGCCTTTCCTAGTGATGCCTTGGTCCCCTCAGACACAGCAGAGATTAGCCATCATTGTCTCAGAAAAGTGGCTGGCCCACATGGAAAGGCCTTCTGGGACGGTCTCCCCCCTGGGGAGCTGTTAGGGGTCTGCCTGTATCCACTAGCTCAACCTGCCACATCTGTATCATCAGAAGGGTCTTTTTTCTTTCCAGTTATAATGTAGCCTCTTCTTCCTACAACAAAGACATTTCCCTTTTCCCCGGGCACTCTGGCACCCTCCCTGCTAACAAAAGCATCACCTGCCCCATTAGCCGCTCTGAGGGCGTCCCTTCCATTCTCCGCGCCCCACCTCCTACCCAGAGGAAGAGGGAATGCTTCCTCTTAGTCACTCCCCAGACTGAGCCCGTCAAGTCGCATCAGCCCCGATTTATTAAGTGCCTGCTATGTGTCAGGCACTGCGCGAAGTTCTAGGGGGGCTCACGGCCTTGGTCTTCGTGGAGGAGGCAGGAGATCACCGGGAGGAGGGTCAAAGATGGAGGGTCTCATTTCCAGGACTCGGCCCTTAAATAGCTTCTTGTAATTCCGCCATTACAGCCCACGGAGTATGTGTGAACTAGAGCACCATCATCCGGCACCGAGGGAACGCCTTGTTGTAAGTATCCTTGCTTCCAGTAGACTTCTCCCGAGTTCCTGCAGCTCAGCCACCTCCTGCTTCCTCAAGATTCCCTCCCTGTCTAACCCTTCTTCTGGTCTCCTTTACTCTCTCATTACCCTATCAGTGAACCGATCAACAGCTGGGATGGGGAACATTTGGAGCAGAGGCTGTGCAAAGATCAGTGGTGAAAAATTACCCGTGCGCGTTTTGTGAATAAAAAGCTTTCATTTTAAAATGGGGGAAAAAGGAAAGTCCGTTCCATTCCACGTTAAAACCTGTTTTAAAAATTGTGGGCAGCGAGGTAGTGCAGAGGATAGAGCCCCAGCCCTGAAGTCAGGAGGACCCGAGTTCGAATCTGGCCCTAACTGCCTCAGCCAAAAAAACAAACAAACTCACTAAGCCCCCACCACAGGGCAGACTGTGGGGAACACATACAAAAGCTAAAGCCATCCCTCACAGTTAATGGGGGAGACAGTACACACACAGATCCGTAAAGTGGAGAAGCCTGTGCAAGGTGATTCAGGAGGGAAAACAGGAGTAGCTTCTGGGGGCCCGTCTGGGCCGGGAAGAGTCTCCTCAGGCCGATCTGGCCGATACTTCTGAGCCAAGGTCACGGCCTAGGTATACTGTAGGTGCTCAATAAGTCCCTGTCACGTGGGATCCTGATGCTTGCACATCCCAGATTCCTGCCCAGAGGCTACAGAGCGCCCGGGGGTCTGGGAAGCTCACCGGAAGAGGCAGGAAAAAGCCGGACAACGCTAACGCTGCAGGGGGCTCTTTAATGCTTCAGGGGTCCCATCCCTCCGCCAACACGGAGCACAACCCCCAACGCGGGGCCCCGAGGTCTCTTCCAGCTCCAGCTGCAGGTCCTGAGCCTCAGGGCAGAGAGCCCGGGTGCGAGAGCCCAGGACCCACGTCTGCAAAAGCCCAGAACCGGCGCCCCTCGGGCCGGCCTCCTGCGGTCCCGCTCTTCACCACGAGGGGGCGGTGCGCACCTGCGTTTCTATTCCCCCCTTCCTCCGGGCGGGCCGGTGAGCGGCCGGCCTTCCGTGCCTTGGTCCCCCGCCCCCCGGGACCCTCCGGCCTCCTCGGCAGCGCGTCCGCGCGAGTGGAAGACAAAGCTTCTCCGAGTCACCTCGGCGGGCAGAGAAGCGCAGGGACAGGCTGGGACCGGCCCACCCAACCAGCAGGCCCGGCAGGTTGCGGGAAGTGGGCGGGCCGTGGCCCCGGGCGGCGGCCTCCGTGGCCCTCCCTGGCGGCCGCGCCCCCGCCCCCGAGCCCGCCCGCCTGAGGCTTTCCGCCCGGTTCCGCGACGTGCCCGATGCCTACGGAAGAAGGCGCCGGGAAGGGGGGGAGACAGAGAGGGGGATTTCTGCCCACAAGCCGCTTACACGCAACTCATAACCATTTATAACAAAGCTAGTGGGTGGTGGCTGGGGGTCCCCCTTCCTCCAGCCTTCCCAAAGCGGACTGAGCCGCTCTCCACTGGGCGCCTGAGGCAGCAGAGGGCCGAGGAGTCCCCGTAACTGGCGTCAGGCCCTGAGCTGCTTGACCGTGTTCACTTACGTGGGCGCGCACGCAGTCTACGTCTGTGCCTCAGTTACTCACGCGCATCCGTGCAGGATTGCGTTGTTTTATATGGTGTACAATGGATGCCATACATTCACCTAAGTGCGGGCGCGGGCACTTGCCTGGGGGGGGGGGGGGGGGGGGGGGGGTGAGTGTGAGTGTGTGGTGTGTGTGTGTGAGTGTGTGTGAGTGTGAGTGTGTGTGTGGGTGAGTGTGGGTGTGTGTGTGGGTGTGTGTGTGGGTGTGGGTGTGGGTGAGTATGAGTGTGTGAGTGTGTGTGCATGTGTGTGTGATTGTGTGTGAGTGTGAGTGTGTGTGGGTGAGTGTGAGTGTGTGTGTGAGTGAGTGTGAGTGCGTGTGTGTGTGAGTGTGTGCGTGTGTGTGCATGTGTGTGTGATTGTGTGTGAGTGTGAGTGTGTGGGTGAGTGTGAGTGTGTGTGTGAGTGAGTGTGTGAGTGTGTGTGTGTGTGCATGTGTGTGTGAGTGTGTGCATGTGTGTGTGTGAGTGAGTGTGTGTGAGTGTGGGTGTGTGGGTGAGTATGAGTGTGTGAGTGTGTGTGCATGTGTGTGTGTGAGTGTGTGTGCATGTGTGTGTGTGAGGGTGTGGGTGTGTGGGTGTGAGTGTGTGTGGGTGAGTATGAGTGTGTGTGAGTTGTGAGTGTGAGTGTGTGAATGTGTCCTAGGCTACCACATGGAGATCTGGAAAGCGCCTCGCAGGCTCGGGCCACGTCTCAAAACCAGTAACCTGGGGCTGTGCCTCTGGTGCCTCTGGACCTCCTTTGGCCTTTGGTTCACTTCGGCGCTTTGTCGCAGCCACGTGATCTCGGCTGCTCCGGGTCTCAGTTTCCTCGTGTGTAAATGGAAGAAGAGCTGGTCTCGTGGGCTCCGAGGTCTCTGGCTCCTGATCTGACCCCTCCCTTTCACCAGGCTCTGTAAATGCGGCTGCCAAGATGCCCCAGAAGCCCCCAGGGACTTGACTGGCCAATCAGGAAGCTTCTGGAGGGATGGAGTGGCCCGGCCTCTCCTGGAAACTGCCAGGAGAGTTTTGAATGAGCCAATGAAAACATGTTTACTGAGCACTGACTAGGGGCCAAGGCCTGAGCTGAGCACTGGGGATACAGATGGAAAAAAGCAAGAGAGTCCCTGCCCTCAAAGGGCCGGCCCAGCTCTGTGGGCACATGGCAAGGCCCCGAGGTCCCTGGGGATAAACAGGTAATTAGCGGCAGTGGGGGGAGTGCACGGCAGGGAGGCAGGGCAGGTGATAAAAACCTAACTACAGCAATGGCTAAAAGCTTCACATGTGTCATTGGAATCTCCCAACAACACTGAGAGATGGGTTATTATTGTTCCCATTTTACAGATGAGAGAGAGTTTGTGTGACTTGCCACAATCACACAGCTAGTAATTGCCTGAAGTTGGGTCTTCCTAAGTCCGGATCCAGTGCCTCGGTGAGACCTCCATTTCCTTTGAAGGAAGTGACTTCCCTGGTATAGTTAGCCACGGTAAAGGTGCCCCTGGTCTTAGTGGCACTTCCTGCTATTGCATCTTCAGAATGGCTTCTGGGCTTGCCTGGGAAGGGGAATGGGGGTGAGAAGGGAAGGGAAGGGGATTAGGTGCTCCTGGGGCTCATGGGTCTTGTCCCAACTTCATGGAAGGAAATGTTAGTTTCTGATAATTCTGTGTGGTTAAGACATTTGCCATCCAAACACGCTTACTTTGGAAGTATCCAGGGCGTTCACGTGTGCTTGACGGTCACAATTTTTATATGAAACCCCTTGCCAGGGTTGGTCTGACCTGAGCGTGATAAGTACAGAGATTTGCCAGTTTAGCGGCAGCTGAAAACCAAAGAAAAAATCTTTACTTAATATTTAGGAAAAGACCACAGGCTCCTACTGGAGGACTGGAAGGAAATTTGGCCAATTCTCATTTTCAAGCTAGGGAAACCGAGTCCTGTGGAGATAGTGAGTTGCCCAAAGCCCCAGAGAAAAAAAAATGGGATTTAAACCAGGGTCCTCTTTTAACTACATCACAGCAGACACACCAGTTTTATCCTTCCACTTTCAGCCCCAAATAGTTCCTCTTCCATTTGGAATGTCTTTAGAATGTAAACCCCTGGAAAACAGGGACTCTCTTTGTGTTTGTATTCCCAGCACTTAGCACAGTGCCTGGCACTTAGCAGACACTTGACATGCTCTCTCCGCTGTCCATCCAAGGGAAATGTTTCCCTTATAACAGGCAGTCTAATGTAGAAGCAGCAAAGTTCCCCACCTTCAAACTGGATCATGTGTAGTTGAAGGGATAAAACTCCTTTCTAACTTCTGGCTGGGATTCCGCAAGGTAAAGTAAGTCACTAAGGCTTTTCAGTTCTATCTTCACGGCTTTGGATCTGCCCATCCCTTTCTGCTCCCACTGTCAGCATGTTACTTCCTCTCTTCTGTTAGTGTTGTCTCTAAGTAAGTCTCTCCTGGACCATCCCATCCTCCATGTAGCTTTTCAAATCTGCAGGGAGCACTTGTGGGACCATATCACCCAAGAGCTCTGGGGGTTCCTGATTACCTCTGGGTTTTCAGGATGGATTTTCTAGCCTCCCACAATGAGATTGTGGCCCGGCTTTCCATAGCCCTTTGGCGTCTGGCTGCTCTTCCTTGATTTTCCTTGGGACTATTTCTATTTCCTCATTGGAAACTGGGATGTGACGATCCATTCGTGGTGGCTCCTCTCTCCTTGGCGAAGAAAAGAATTTGCAATAAAAATCTTGACAGAACTATTAAATTTTTCCCATTTATTTTTTATGTTAAACGTGGTAAAAATATATATAAATCAATATAGGCAGATGTATTTATACAATTATCTTGCTGCATGAGAAGAATCAGATCAAAAAGGAAAAAGGAGAAAGAAAATAAAATGCAAATAAACAACAAAGAGTGAGAATGTTGTGTTGTGGTCCATAGTCAGTCCCCACAGACCTCTCTCTGGGTGTGGATGGCTCTCTCCATCACAAGATCATTGGAACTGGTCTGAATTTTCTCATTGTTGAGAAGAGCCAAGTGCATCAGAATTGATCATTGTATAATCTTGTTGTTGCCGTGTATAATGATCTCCTGCCACTCGCTTCACTTAGCCTCAGTTCATGTAGCTCTCCCCAGGGCTCTTTGAAATCCTCCTGTTGATCGTTTCTTAAAAACAATAATATTCCATAACATTCATATACCATAACTTATTCAGCCATTCCCTAAGTGATGGGCAATCACTCAGTTTCCAGTTTCTTGCTGCCACAAACATTTTTGCACATGTGGGTCCCTTTCCCTCCTTTAAAATCTCTTTGGGATACAGACCCAGTAGAAATACTGCTATTTTCCATTTATTTTCTTCTTTTCTATTTCATCCTTAAATATCCTTAAGATGATCCTGCTTAATTAGGTCTCTTACCAAGTTTTCTGTAAACAATCTTACTTTTTCTTCTGCTACTTTTCAAATCTGATCTTAGATACTAACTGCGTGACCCTGGACAGACCACAATTTCTGTCTGCCTATTTCTTCATCTGTGAAAATGGGGATAATAATAATACCTCCCTCAAGGATTACTGTGAGGATAAAATTAGATAATTTTTTAAAGGTCTTTGCTACTCTTAATACATTATATGAATGTTAACTATTATTAGGTAATACAAATAGGTCTCGATTAGTATGAATAATGAACTCTGTGAAGTGGTTATATGGATTTAAATTCTCCCTATTTGAAGTTATAATTATATAAAATATGGCAATTGGTTCCAGCCCAATGGAAATATCCAATAAGAATTCAAATAACATGACCACTTCACAGAATTCATTATTCACCCTAATTGGGAGCTCACTGTATTATGAGATGATACTCCCAGCCTTCCACTATTCTGTTTCATAAGATTTTACAAAGAAGTTTCTACTGTAAAGTTGATGGTGCTTTAGTTGCCTTGGCTCTCCACTGTGGGAAAAGATCCAATGTTTGAAGTTCCTTGAGGGCATACGTCCATGTTAGACATAGTACAAAAAACCCCAATAAAAATGAAGAAAGTGAAAAAAGTATGTGTCAATCTGCATTCAGACTCCATCAGTTATTTCTCTTGAGTTGAACTGTATTTTTCAACACAAATCCTTCAGAATTATCTTGCAGCATCGTATTGAGTATAGCATTATAGCCGAGAACAGCTGTCACAGTTAATCATTGTTGCTTTTCTTTTTGATTGTATTATTTGTGCAAAACCTTTTTAATTTAATATAATCAGGATTATATATTTTACATTTTGAGATCCTTTTGAGCTCTTGTTTGGTCATAAATTCTCCTCTTTTCCATGGATCTGAAATAGATTATTCCGTGTTCTCCCTCTGTAAAAAGAGAGTGTTAGGCAGGGTGACGTCTGGTTTCTCTCCCAGCTCAAGAGCTATCAGAGCTACTTGAGGGGGCTGAGGGCCCCTGTGGGACGAGTTCCACCTCTGGGTGCCTTAGGCAACTCTAAATTACAGATGAGTTGTTGATCTACACTTGAGGGTGGTGGGAGGAAGTTTCTGCACCAGGCATTCTGCACAGTGATGATATCACAAGTATCTCTTGACCTCCTTTAGAGCACCCCCATTTTTCTGATTATGAGCACTAAGCCATTAAAGGTGGATGGGTAATTGAGCCCTGGGAGGGCGGAAATTCATCACTTAGCAGTTCAGTTTAATTTGGCAGCTGGGAATCAGAGGGTTAAAGGGGTACAGCTCATAAACAACAATGTAAATAAAAATGTAAAATAAAAAATGTTAAAAAAAAAAGTAAATACAAATAAATGTGTAAATATTATGCTTGTGAGATCTGTAAGACAACTCTGACTTCCTACCTACATAGTTCTGGATACAGGCAACTGGGACTTTCAAGGTGATAATTATGCCCACCTGGCTCTATTTTTTTTCACATTTTGACTCATCTGTGGACATCTGAGCAGCTATAGCAGAGGAAGTCCAAATTCATCATCGTCTTTCTGCTGCTCCATGCAACTCTTTGCTGACAATTGATTTTCAGATCATTAGTACTGTTTTGAGCCATCCCTGATTTTATTTAATGAAGTTATATTCGAGTGAGCATTTATGTTTATTATTTTAATTTTTTACATTTATATTTATATATTATATTTATTAATACAGTAGTTACTGCCTCTGGCTCTGTTCTTATTCCATGTTTTCTTTTTCTTCTTGTATGTGGAAGCATATATATGCATATACATAGACACACAAAAAACCATATTATGTATGTATATATATATATATATATATATATATATATATATATATATATATATATATATATATATAATATCTTATATCCTCCAATCGAACCTTAAGGTCCAGAGACTGTCTCGCTTCTGTCTAGCATCTAGCATCGGTGGTAGGTAGGAGACATTTAATCAGTCTTTGTTGGCTGATGTTGTTGGAATAGATAACTTGGGTTGTTGGAACAGAAATGTTGGAATAGAAAAAGAAGTGGTATGTTGCAGAGTGGAGCTAGGCTGTCTGAGAAGCAGAGGAAATGGGTCGGAAAACTGGCTCTGCCACTTGCTATCTGGCTGATCCTGTAAAAGTCACAGTCCCTCTGAGCTTCTGGATTTTCTCTGTCAAATGTAGGGAGTGGTCATGATGGAGATCCCTTCCAGATTGAGCCCAAATCTAAAAAAAAAAAAAAAAAAAAAACCTTTGACGTCACTCTATCCAAATTCTTCATTTTATAGAGGTGCAAAGTGAGGCTTAGAAAGAGAGAGAGAAAAAGCAAATGACTGGCTCAGGATCACACAAGATTAATAACAAGGTGCAAAGGAGAAGAAGCTGAGCCTTCTCCCTGTAAGCCCAGGGATCTCTCCACAGCCTCTTGTTGGGAAGTATTTGTGCTGGGGCCAGAGGGAAGTTGCATGTTATTTTCTTTCAAGTTTTAATTGTGAGAAACAATTTTCTCTGAAGTGAAACTCAGCTGCAGGGAAAGAATTTAACAGCATGTGGGAGTGCTAATTAGAGCTAATTATCTACCTTTGGCCATGCTAGCATAGCAGAACTAGGTCTAGAAGAGGTAGGCCTTTGGTTTAACAGAGTTACTGTTCAGTGATCTGGCAAATTACTCAATAAACTCAAAGACAAAACTTCTCTTTACACCTAAAGTTTCAGGTGTTTCAGGACATGTTTTTGAAAGACAAAAAATGAGACGAGAAGGAAAGGGAGAGGGAGAAGGTAACCACCGTCCTGTCGAGCAGGAGCTCTTTAAGGGTGCCCCACATAACACCTGCCAGGTTTGGTAAATGGAATTGAACCCTTGTGAAGATGATGAAACTGAAACCCAGGGTTTCCTGGCGTTCTAGAGTCATGATACCAATTCAAATCACTCAGTTCAGTGGTCAGTCTTTCCTTTGAATCAGGAAATAATAAATCTTTATTTGAAAATGTTGCTTTACAAATTAGAAGAACAAAAGATAATCTGCCTCTTAGATCTGTAGAGAAGGAAGGGATTTGTGGTTAAAGAAGAACTGGAATATATTATAGTGCAAAATGGATCATTTTGATTATATTAAGTTTAAAAGTTTTTGTACAAACAAAACCAAAGCAGACAAGATTAGAAGGGAAGCAGTAAACTGGGGTAAAAATTTCCATTCAAAGATTCTGATAAAGACTTCATTTCTAAAATAAATAGAGAACTGACTCAAATTTATAAAAATTCAAGCCATTCACCAATTGATAAATGGTCAAAGGATATGAACAGTTTTCAGATGAAGAAATTGAAACCATTTCTAGACACATGAAAAGGTGCTCCAATTCACTATTGTTCAGAGAAATGCAAATTAAGACAACTCTGAGGGACCACTATACACCTTTCAGAGTGGCTAAGATGACAGGAAAAGATAATGACAAATGTTGGAGGGGATATGGGAAAACTGGGACACTGATGCATTGTTGGTGGAATTGGGAACTGATTCAACCATTCTGGAGAGCAATTTGGAACTATGCCCAAAAGTTCAAGCTTGCATACCCTTTGATCCATCAGTGTCTCTACTGGACCTATATCCCAAAGAGATTATAAAGAAGGGAAAAGGATCTACATGTGCAAAAATGTTTGTAACAGCCCTTTTTGTAGTGGCAAGAAACTGGAAACTGAGCAGATACCCATCAAATAGAGAGCAGCTAAATAAGTTATGGTCTATGAATGTTATGGAATATGATTGTTCTAGAAGAAATGGTCAGATGATTTCAAGATGGAGAGACTTTACTATGTGAAGTGAGTAGAACCAGGAGATCATTGTACGCAGCAACAAGAAGATTATACAATGATCAATTCTGACGAACATGGCTCTTTTCAACAATGAGATGATTCAGACCAGTTCCAATGGACTGGAGAGAGCCGTCTGCATGCGAAGAGAGAATCGTGGGGACTGAGTGTGGATCACAACATAGTATTTCACTTTTTTGTTGTTGTTTGCTTGCTTTTTTTCTCATTTTTTTTCTTTTTTGATCTGATTTTTCTTGTGTATCATGATAATTATGGAAATATGTATAGGAGAATTATACATGTTTAACATATATTGAATTACTTGCCATCTAGGAGAAGGGTAGAGGGAAAGGAGGGAAAAAATTTGAAACACAAGGTTTTACAAGGGTGAATGTTAAAATTTATCTATGCATATGTTTTGAAAATAAAAAGCTTTAATAATCAAAAAAAGAAAATGTTGCTTTATTTTTTTTTAAAAGGCATTGAGAAAGCACTAATTCATTGGAACTTGAATTCTTCATATCTCCAAAATATCAGTAAAGAAGCTTTAAAAAAAACTAGCAGGTACATAGTACTTAAAAGATAGAAAATACTTAATAAATAACATTTCATCCTCATAATAATCTGGGTGGTAGGTGCTATTATTATCTGCCTTTGACAGATAGAAACTGGAGTAAATAGAAGTTGATTTGCTCACAGTCCCATAAACAGTCAATATCTAAAGCTAAAACTGTGCTACGCTTATCTACTGTTAAAGTTGAGGCATCCAATGTAGTTTGGATAGAGATGGATTAAAATTAGGTAGAACCTTTTAATAAGAAAATGTTGGCTACTCCAGCATTCTGACCTTCCGGTTTTGTGTGTCTGTATGTGTATGTCTTTGTGTATGTGTATGTGTCTTTGTGTGTGTGTTTGTGTATCTATATGTGTGTCTTTGTATGTGTGTGTGTTTGTGTGTCTATGTATATATTTTTGTGTGTCTGTGTGTATATATTTTTGCGTGTGTCTTTGTGTGCACAAGCCAGTGACATGATGAAAGGGAGGACTAATCTTAGTGGGAAGAGGGTTGAGCCGAGATCTGATTGGTAAATCGATAGCCAATTTCATTTCAATTTCACTCAATAAGTTTGGTTGGACTAATGGATCTCTGCCTTCATCAATGTGGATGTCCTCTCCAACAATAGGGATATTGGATCCTCTCTGTTTGCCCATCCTTCATGACTCTTATCTGTGTCTTCCCATAAATAAACCCCAGGAAGATCTTATTATATTACTTGTTCATATCCTTTGACTATTGGGGAATAGCTCTTGTTCTTATAAATTTAAATCGATTCCTTACATATGTCTTGGAAGTGAGACCTTTATCAGACAAATACTTGCAGAGATTTTTTTTCCTTATTACTTATTTCTCTAGTAGTTTTAATTGCATTAGAATTATTTGTACCAAAAAAAATTTAAATAGTGTGTAAACAAAGTTGTCCATTTTATCTCTTGTAAGCTGATTGAATTTTTACATAATAAAAATCTGGGAACAATCAGTGAACCTCCCAGCCAGTGACATAATGAAGGGGAGGACTAATCTTAGTGGGAAGAGGCTTGAGCAGAGATCTGATTGGTAAATTGATAGACAATTTAATTTCAATTTCACTCAATAAGCACATAATGACTCATGTTCTGGGCTTTGCTGTGCACTAGGAATCCAGAGACAAAAAGGAAAAGATTTCTGCCTCCAAGGATCCACCATTCTTTTGGAAAAGAAGGGACAGGAAACACATAACCTATATCCCATTGCTTATTATTTTGGTGGGGAGGAGGAGAGTGGAGATAGAATTTGGAACTCAAAACTTTTTTTTTTTTAATGTCAAGAATTAATTTTACCTGCAATTGGAGAAGAAAGTATTAAACATTATTTTTTAATTATTAAACATCAATATTATTAATAGTAATTATTAAATAATATTTTTAAAGGGAAGAGGGAGAGATGAAGAAAATCAGGAGAAAGGGGAAGGGAGATGTGAAAATGAAGAGAAATTGGAGTAATACACACCTTATTAGTAGTTCACCAGGAAGTCTTGAACTGGTGCTTTAGAAATGCTGTGGATGAAGCAAGACTGAATTTGTTTTAAGTTGTTTCTGTGTGTCAATGAGGAAGTGAGAGCAATCAGAGCTGAGAGATAAGAAAACACAATGCTCTCTTTCATTAAACAAATGCCCCTTGTGCTTATTATTGACTCAGTCATTATTGATTTTGGGTTTTTTTTTTTAAGTGAACTCAAACCCCCCAGACTAAGCAGGCAAGGGATACCTCCCACAAAGGGCTGGAGAGGCAGCCGGCTCTCCGAGAGCCCAGAGGGATGGCTGGCTACCTTTAGAGAGAGAGAGGGGGTCAAGGCTGGGCAGACCAGACCAGAAATGGTCCAGACCCTGCTGCCCAGAAGCAAGGCTTCTCTCCATCCCTCCCACTCCTACCGCCTTCCCTCTGAGGGGACTTGCCATCCGCCCCATTTATTTTATTATGTTTCTCCCCTTAGATTGGGAGCTCCTTGAGAGCAGGCGGCCTGTTTCTGCCTCTCTTTGTGGCTTCCGACCTTAGCCCAGTACCTGGTACACAGTGAGCGCTTAATCCTTGTTGACTGACTGTCTGTAACTCAGTGGATTCACTACCCGTCTGACTGCATGTCGTAATCTGAATAAAAGACATTTCCCATCCGTTTGTTTTTTCCTTTAAGAGTCGTTGACCAGCCTCTGTCGAGTAATCGTGGATCTCACTGAGGAAGTCTTATAATGTCTTGGGGCGGGCTCTAATCCCACAAAGTCACCCATTAATAGGCCTATGGGGAGGACACCACGGGTAGGGAATCTCCTCCGGTGGGTGGGACCTTACGTAGGACGTCGTCGGTGATGGGGTGAACAGTTTTGGTGATCTTATGCGACCCGTCTGGGGTCTTGTTTGATGATAATAACCCGAGGCTCATTGGACAGTTAGATCAAAGTTCGGCGGCCGGGTGGTGCAGTGGATAGTGTCCAATTTGGAACTGGAAGATGCGATCCCAGGTAGATCACTTCCCCTGTTTGTCCCCTCTGTAAAATGGGCAACACGGGAGCACCTGCTCTAAAGTAGGACTGTGAGGATCCAAGAGGATAACCCATGGGCAGAGCTTAAAATACTATGGAAATGCTCATTTCTAATATCTTGGTTAAAGGGAGCCAAGGATAAATCCAGTCGGGAGTCATCAAGTTTCTGCACCTTTAGGCAATCGTGTGACTAGGAAGATGGGGTCTGCTCTAAAGAATCATTCCAAAGACCACTCTGTCCTCAGTTTCCTCAGAGACCCCTAGCTGAGCGTGTGGGCCACGCCTCAGTTTTAGTGAAATGGACAAAGAACTGGCCTCCCCTCCCCTCCCTCAGTCTGAGGGCCCGGGGCTCTCAGAGAAGGGTCTGCTCAGCTAGATTCGGAGACTTCTTTTGCACTTCAAAGGGCCAGATCAACAATGCTCCCAAGGAGATCTGTTCCACGAGGGTGGTCACCTAACCCTGATCCCTATCTATGTTAAAACATCTGCCTTTGTATCTTTCCTCCTGTAAAGTCGAGTCACTGTTTAATGTCAAAATGGGCCAGCAAGGGTGAACAAGAATGCTTCTAAGGCTGCCCCTGCTTCCGTTGGGCCCGGAACCATGCCAGAATCCTACTGGAGGTCCGTCCTGGCCATGCACACCATCTAGGCCAGTTACCAAGAAATTATTTCTAAATTATGAATTACTATGGCCATCTTGAATTTTATTGCCTGGGCTATTTCATTATTAAGATGAGAAAGCAAGGATATAGGGCACTTTTCTTTCTTTCTTTCTTTTTTTTTATGTTTTTTGTTTGTTTGTTTGTTTTTGCTGCGGCAATTGCGGTTAAGTGACTTTCCCAGGGCACACAGGTAGGAAATGTTAAGGGTCCTGCTGACTTCAGGGCTGGTGCTCTATCCACTGCACCACCTAGGTGCCTCCAGGCACTTTTCAAAGACTTCTCACCTTTTGGGAAGAGAACACCTTCTGTGGTGTCTCTTTCCTTCAGGTTTGTGTCTTTGGGATGACCCAGAACAGTCAGGCAGGAGTAAGGACCTTCACAGAGGGATCTAAGACAACAAAAATCAGAATCCTTCTCTTTGATTTTTCAAGGTCAGCTGTCATATCCCCAGGCCTGTGAGACAGGACACTCCCCTCCACTGACAACCACAGCTCTAACTAGCGAGTCTGACTTCCCGGACAAACTCAAGTGGAGGCAGAGCCTGAGCGGAAGGACCCAAAGCTCTGAGCCACAGTGAGGTCACAGATGCGGGTGGGGTTTTACAGGTGTGGCTGGAGGGGAAAAAGTGGCAGCTGTAGACTTTCATTCTTCTTGCTAATTAGGCGCTAAATTCAGCTTTATCTAAGTGAGAAAGTGCCTGTCTGAGAGCTTCCGCCAAATTTCAACACCTGGGTCAGTGCCCTGATTGCCCCACCTAACTTACTTTTTCACTCAGGGATATAAATATGGTAAATATGGGAGAAAGGGGAGCATCCAAGACATAAGTTTTTTTTTTAATTAAAGCTTTTTATTTTCAAAACATGCATGGATAATTTTTCAACAATGACTTGTGTTCCAAATTTTCTCCTCTTCCCCCCACACTCTCCCCTGGATGGCAAGTAATCCAATATATGTTAAACATGGTAAAAATATATGTTAAATATTTATCCAGTTATCTTGCTGCACAGGAAAAATAAGATCAAAAAGGAAAAAACTGAGAAAGAAAACAAAATGCAAGCAAACAACAATAAGAAGAGAGAGAATGCTCTGTTGTGATCCACCCTCAGTTCCCACAATCGTCTCTCCGGGTGCAGATGGTTCTCTCCATCACAAGTTATTGGAACCGGCCTCATTCATCTCATTATTGAAAAGAGCCCCACAAGACATATGTTTTTAAGGGAAACCTTCACTGTTACATTTTCTCCACCACTTTCTTAATTGAAAAATCAAAAAACAATGTCAAGCCTGATTTGTAGTGTTTTTGAGGTATAAAAGCTCAGAATTTAACAATCAGCTCCAGTTTGAATTGTCTAGTTCATAAGAACAAAACAATAAGAAATGAGCTTAGTCTTTTTTTTTTTTAATTTAGCTTTTTATTCACAAGTTATATGCATGGGTAATTTTACAGTATTGACAATTGTCAAACCTTTTTGAACTTAGTCTTTCTGAAAGATAGTTGAATTATTGCAGGAAAGAGTTAGATTCTTAACAGTTGAAATGATTACCATATATAAGCAGTTGATGACACAGTGGATAATTACAAATTCAAATCCATTTATAAACTGTGTGACCCTGGGCAAGTCACTTAACCTGTATCCACCACAATTTCCTCATCCGTAAAATGGAGTTTGTATTGGCAGGATCTAAAGTTAAAATGCTCTAGATTTTCAACTCAATTCAACCAACATTTATTAAACACCAACTATATACACAATATTGGATCCAAAAACAAAAGCAAAAACCAAATCTGTTCTCTAAGAGCACACACACGGAGACATTTTGAGATAGGAGAGAACATTAACTGAAGGAATTCAAGAAAGGTTTTATGGCGGAGGTGGCCCCTGAACTCAGCCTCAGAGGAAGATGAGCATTCTGAAAAGTTAGAGATGAAGGAGCACTTTCCCAGAATGCACACGGATTGGTGTCCACACATGGAACTCGAGATGGTCCTGGAGTTTGAGGAACAGCCAATCTGGGTCCACGTTAGCTATTTCATAGGTTCAGAGGAGAGGCTGAAGACAGATCGTGGAAAGCTTTGAATGCCAAGCAGAAGTTTGCTTTTTGTCTTAAAGACAATGGAGAGCTCCTTCGAGGTTTCAAACAAAGAAGTTCTTGGGACTTGGGAAGATTAGGTTGTCAGCTGTGTGAGAAGTGATTAGGAGGATGAGGAGGGGGGACTGGAGGTAAGAACCTAAGGCGGTTATAACAGCTCAGAGAGGAAAGGATGAAGGCTTGGCCTAGGCCAAATCCCTCATTTTATAGAAATCAGAGACAAACAGAGACAGAGACAGAGAAACAAAGAGATACACACAGAGAGATACAGAGACAGAACTGAAGGTTATCCTGCTAGTAAATAGAGTCAGGTTTCAGATCCTCTTCCTCTGATTCCAGGTACCAGATCCTTTGTTAAAAAATATAAAACCAAAACAAAACTTTAAAATTATCAATGTAATCAACAAACATGAAAACTTCAGCATACCAAAAAACCAAGAAAAAAATCATCCTAGAAAACTGTATCCTTTCTGTGTCCTTTAGCCCAGTGCTGACATATAGTAGGAGATTAATAAACGCTTGTTCCTTCATGGCGATCACAATAGCCAGAAAAAGAACTATGGAGTTTTAATGTAAATCAACACACGTTATGGGTACTTCTTTTTGTGTGTGTGTGTTTTTTCTCTCCCATGGTTTTTCCCTTTTGTTATTCTTTTTCTCCCAACATGATTCACAAAACAAGGTGCACTAAAAATAAATATGAAAGTGAAAAAATAATAAATGCTTGTTCCCTTCCTCATAAGTACAAATGACCTTTCCATCTTTGGCCTCCACTTTCTATTCTCCTAAATCCTGACTGTTTCCCCCGTGTTTCTGTATCTCTTTCTATTAATTTCTTAATTGAAGCCTGAAATGTCGCAAGAGACTGAAATAAGACCTCTTGTGGCTGCCAGAAATCTCCAAGAGGGAGCTTCTGACACCAGCTGTCTATTTTCCTAAAGTCCCTCCTGGCTGCCTTGTAGATAAGCTACCAACTGTCAGAACTGACTAGGAAAATAGTCGACTGCATTGAGGTAAATCCCCGATTACTTAGTTATGCCTTCGGATTTTTGAATGTCCCCGGTGGCAAACTGATCCTCAGAAGATTGTTTCATTAGTCAGAAATACTCATTTTGAGACACAGAAACAAAGAAAAAGAAACAAAGTGAGTTAGAAACCTAGACAGGGAGATAGCTAATGGAATATCGGGCTGGATTGTGAACTCCTTAATATGGACAATCCCCTAGTAATACAGGTTGCAATCCATCCATGGCCCCTCTCATCCACCAAGTTTCATCTGTACCCCAGAGGTCGTTCATTTCTCTTTTGTTCCAGGGATTTTGAGCTGAATTAGTTCTTGAAGTTTTTTGAGTTCACACCTTGAATCTTGGCTAGGAGCTCTGTTTCTCCCCCTCCATTCCTCCCCTTCTTGTTCCTTAGCCAAGATTCTGGTGTAAATCTAATCTCTCTTCTTAAATCCTGCCCACTTATCTCTTAATCTTTTCAGCCTTTCTTTACTGAACTGAAACTAGCCTGACTCACTGCTCCTGAAGGACCCTTTCTCCCTGTCCCTTCAGAGAACAAAATGAAATCCAGGATTTTTTTAAATCCTGAAAAACAGTTGGGAGGTTTTCTGTGGAAGCATCTTTCCCTCACTGGGAATACTGTAATGAAAGAGCTATTTCCAGATGGGCCCTCCTGAGAATTTCATTCCAGAGGATAAATATAAAGACTTTACTCCAGAGCATCAGGGATGGACTAAAAGAGGCTGGATTTGGTCTCAAGGTGGCAGTGGCCCGGGGTATGGATGACAAATTTACCTCATAGAATCTGAGTCTCGGATCTGGAGAGGATCTCAGAGGCCATTTTGTAAAAACTACACCAGAAAAAAAAATCCCTTATAAAATCGGACCATCCACAGTTTATATTTGAGTGGAGGAAAGGAGGGGAGGGGAGAATCCATATTATGCTAGGCTTGGCAACAGTCCCTGCCTATCCACAAGGAGCTTATGTTCTTTTAAAAAATTTCAATAGTATTTTATTTTTCCAATTATACATAAAGATACTTTTCAACATTCATTTTTGTACGATTTTGAGTCCCAAATTTTATTTTCTCTTTCTTTCCCTTCCCTCCTCTCCCCAAAGTCAGCAGGAGCTCATATTCTAACTTGCTCTAGTGGTCCTGAAGATCTATCCCTCCTTGAGGTGGTAAAATGGATTGAGCCAGCAGAAAAGGCAAGAAGATCTGGATTCAAGTCTCATCTTTCACATGTGCTTCCTGTGACTCTGGGAACAAGTCATTTAATCCCTCAAAGTACTAACAGTACTAAGGCAATAAATGGCTAAGAGGTGGCCCACCTGCATTGGGGGAGGGAGCTTCTTCATTGGGATTCCTTTCTACCAAAGAAATGATTCACCTAGTTTCCATCCTTCTTGCTCTCTTTTGTTTCTCTGAATCGGTCATCGCCACTTTTTGATCTCTCATGTTGATGTTCGCCCCCCATTAGACGACCCCTGGTTACTCCTAGTTCTTCAGAATCCTCCTAGCCCGGGATTTACTCTTCTGCTTTTCTTCTGTCATGATTGCAGACGGGCACTATCAGCCAATGAGTATTCAAAGTCCTGTTTCTGACCGTGATCTCCCAGTATTCCATCTCTCCTATGGCCCGTCCTATAATCCTTATGTACTTTTTCAGGACATTGCCATTGTTCTGTTTGCTTTCTTCCCTTCCTTTCCAATCCAGACTTAGAGCTAGTTAAACAATTCAAGTCTCATTGTTCCTCTGCTCACCTCTCTTATCCCGGGTTGACTTAAAGCACCAATTGCCTTCCTCTAATCCTATTCATGCTGGAATGATGGTTTGATGATTACAAACATGATCTCTAACCTCAACAGGGCTCTCATTGAAACAAGACGACCCTTTTCCCTGCTCTTTGTCCCACGCCCCACAGAAGTTGTTCCAAATCTTTTCTCCTTTCCTTGAGCCTCCCACACCTTGCCTTTGCCCTCTCTCTCAGATGAGGATCCTGCCTCTTATTTTACAGAGGCCACTCAACACAAGCATCCTCTTCTTCCCTTCTTTGCATTTCCAAATCCTTGGACATCATCCCTTATCTATCCTTCTATCTTCAATCTGATAATGAGATGGCTCTTCTTTTTTGCCAAATGAAACTTCTCTTTGATCTCCCGAGTGGACAAATGATTTCTTCAGAACCAAATCTGGTGGTCTCCTCCCCATAATCACCCAGCTCAATATCTGGGCTTTATTTAACCCTCTTGACCACCTTTGTCCTCTGGGATAGTCTTTTCTCTCTCAACTTGGAAACCTTCTGGTTCTTTTTCAAACTGGCTTACCGTTCTTCCTTCTCAGTTGCTTTTACAGGTTCATCATCCATATTTACACACACCCGAACTGTGGGTATGCCCCAAGGCTCTGTCCCTGAGCCTTCTTCTCTCTGTAAACTCCCATCAATTCCCATGGGCTTAATTATCATCTCCTACAGACAACTCCCAGATCTATAAATCCAGCTTCAGTCTTTCTACATGCCAGTCTCACTTTAATAACCATCTATTGGATAGCTCCACTTGGCTATTCCATGGCTACTTCACACTTAACATGGTCAAAATGAAACTCATTTTCATCCCCCACAAATCCTTGCCTCTTAACTTTCCTCTTTCTATCCAGGACCTCAACATTCTTTTAGTCACTCAGATTCACAAGCATTTAGGAAGTGCCAGGAATAAAACGAGAAAAACAAATATAAAAGCCAAGACAACCCCAAGACAATCTTTAAGGGGCTCACCCGACAAAGATTTTTCAAATTGGCTTGAATTTCTCTTGGGAATTCTGTCTTGCTGGCTTTGAAAACACAACAGGTCTCAGTAAATGCTTTTGACAATAAATTTGATAAACAGACATAGAATGTTTCTGCCCACTGTTTTATAGGTTGTGGAAGGCTGGTTTCTTCTTCCAGATTGCATTAGTTAGGCAGCTAAAGTTATAGAAGTGCTTAACCCTATCAACCCAAGTATAGATACCATCCTGAGATGGCAGGAGTCCTGCTTGGAGACTTGCAAGTTTTTCCTCAAACACCTGAAAATACATCAAGCAGGAAGCCATTAACCGATGGTTCCCTCTGGCCCTGCTGTAGGATAGAGAATGAGCCAGAACGAGAGCAGGTGCTGGTGTGCCCTCGCTGGCTCGCTCTCTCTCTCTCTCTCTCTCTCTCTCTCTCTCTCCATATATATATATATATATATATATTTAACAAAGGGGGCAGAGTCCAATTCCACACCCCATCATTTGTTTAACTTGCCTTTTGTGTGTTGTTGGCGTGGTCCCACTAGGGTGGCCTAGTGAGGAAAGGGGGAGGCTTAGAATTAGGAAGGCCTCCATTGTGACTCTCTGGGTGATACCCACATTGGTTAGTGGGAGCTAACAAAAGCCTCTTTAAATCCCTAATCTGCTTGAAATACAGTGTTAATTTAGCCTCCAGGTCTGAGATACCCACATTGATTAGTGGAAGCTAACAAAAGTTTCTTAAAATCCCTAATCTGCCTGAAATACGGTGTTAATTTAGCCTACTAGGTCTGAGAGAGGGTGTTGAGATACAGAAAATTTGCCTTGGATTTTAGGGAATTGAGTCTAGAAAAGTGATTGTAATGTCCATTCTGCATAAGTCATTTGGCTCTAGTCTTGCTTTCTCCTCTCTCCAATGGGGATAATACTCTACCTGAAGAAACTCCTTGACTAGGCCGCTGTCCAGGACCAGTGAGACAACTGGGTAGGCAACATCTCACAGTGCTGTCTCTGGGTCCGACCCTCTTGGGTCTGTGGAAAGTCTTCCACTTAGTATCCTGCAGCTGTGTGTACTGGGGAGTCCCATGAAGGGGGATTGAAGCGAGTGTTGCCTTTTATCTCAAAGCACATTGAATAGTTTGCCACATTCTTGCTCCAGAAAGACCTTGTGACAAGCCTTTGTCTGGAGAGAGGGCTTCTTGTTGTACTTTTAGGGGCCAAATAAGGATAAAAAGTCTGGACCCTGGACAAGATATTGGCTGAGGGATGGGCTACGTCACTTTAGAGGATCTTCAGAACCCCTCTCCCCCTTTCTCTTATTGTACAGACTCTGGGGAACCCAAGAGGTGCTTGGGAGTGCAATAGCCTCTGAGCACAGGATTGAATTGTGGGGTCCGGTTATTGAGAAGCATCTACTAAGCATTGTCCTAAGTATTACAGATATAAAGACGAAAATGAAGACCCACTTTCTAGGAGCTTGTGTTCAGTCATGTGTGATACAGACTGAAGTGGCCAAAGGGGCTACATGGGTGGTCTCGTAGGTGGGCAGAACCCCTTCATGAGGAAATTCCTTCTACCAACTTCATAGTAACACAAGGTGAAATTTATGGGCATCAAGGGTTGCTCTGAGCCCCAAGGGCTGTAGGTGAGGTATCTGCCCCCCCCCAACCCCCAAGCAGGTGTCACTGAGGAAGGGGTTGAATCCAAGTATTCTGGGCTTCACAACTGGCTTCCTATTACGCTGTGATGCTCTTTGTCCAGTTGTGGCTGAGTCGTGACCCCATCTGACTTTTTCTTAGAGGCTAGCCACGTGCCTCAAAGGAGTCTGAGACTGGATTTGAACTCAGAGCCTCCCGACTCCAGATCCAATATTCTATCCACTATTGTGCCACTTTGCTGCCCTTATACTGCTTCTGCACAAAGGCAAGCTCATTGGCAAAAGGTGGGAAGGCCCAAGCAGGGGGAGGATACGGGAGAATAACCAAGAAAGGCCTCGGGGATCAGCCCTTTGCTACTTTATTTTTGTTTGCTTATTAACCCTATTTTTTTAGCCTTCACTGCAGCTGCACCCAAATCCTCAAGGAAAATGAAGTTTAGAAAGCATGCTTCGGTCTGTATTCAGACACAATCAGTTCTTTCTCTGGGGATGGATAGTATTTTCCACCATAAGTCCTTCGGAATAGTCATGGAACATTAAATTGCTGAGAATAGCAAAGTCATTCGTTCCACAACATTACTATCACTTTGTACGCAGTACATTTCCCTTTGCTTGAGCTCATGGAAGGCTTTCCAGGTTTTTCTGAGAGCATCCCGTTCATCATTTCTTGTGGAATAGTATCTCATCATAATCAGATACCACAATGTGTTCAGCCGTTCCCATTGATGGGTATCCCCTCCATTTCCAATTCTTTGTCCCCAGAAAGGAGCTGCTATAGTTTTGTACATATGGAGCTTTTTCCTTTTTAAAATCTCTTTGGGGATAAAATCTCACTTTCTACAGAAAGTCTTTCCCAATCCCTGTTAAGACTTTACTGTCGTTAATTATTTCCTTATTACCTGACTAGTTGGTATGTATGCGTTTGCTTCTTATCTCCTCCATTAGATTGTGACTCCTTGAGGGCAAAATCACTTTTGTCTTTCGGATGGGCGGGACACATAGTAGGCACTTAATGTGTATTGACTGACTGACCATGGAGGAGGGGCGTGCTCTCTAACTGGCCGAAGGGGACCTGGAGCAGCCAGCTCGGATGGGCGGGACACATAGTAGGCACTTAATGTGTATTGACTGACTGACTATGGAGGAGGGGCGTGCTCTCTAACTGGCCGAAGGGGACCTGGAGCAGCCAGCTCGGATGGGCGGGACACATAGTAGGCACTTAATGTGTATTGACTGACTGACCATGGAGGAGGGGCGTGCTCTCTAACTGGCCGAAGGGAACCTGGAGCAGCCAGCTCGGATGGGCGGGACACATAGTGGGCACTTAATGTGTATTGACTGACTGACCATGGAGGAGGGGCGTGCTCTCTAACTGGCCGAAGGGAACCTGGAGCAGCCAGCTCGGATGGGCGGGACACATAGTGGGCACTTAATGTGTATTGACTGACTGACCATGGAGGAGGGGCGTGCTCTCTAACTGGCCGAAGGGGACCTGGAGCAGCCAGCTCGGATGGGCGGGACACATAGTGGGCACTTAATGTGTATTGACTGACTGACCATGGAGGAGGGGCGTGCTCTCTAACTGGCCGAAGGGAACCTGGAGCGGCCAGCTCGGATGGGCGGGACACATAGTAGGCACTTAATGTGTATTGACTGACTGACCATGGAGGAGGGGCGTGCTCTCTAACTGGCCGAAGGGAACCTGGAGCGGCCAGCTCGGATGGGCGGGACACATAGTGGGCACTTAATGTGTATTGACTGACTGACCATGGAGGAGGGGCGTGCTCTCTAACTGGCCGAAGGGAACCTGGAGCGGCCAGCGGGAGGTTTGGAAGTTGGAAGCGGCGGGTGCTTTGTCCAGCGCTAAGCTTCCCCGTCCTCTCCACGAATTGTCTGGCCGTGGCTCCCTATTACCTCAGGTGCGTGCACAGGACCCCTTCTGGGGCCCGGGTCCCCTCTAGTTCCCGTGACCTTTCTTCCCCGGGGCTCCCTTTTGCAGCAGGTACGGGGCGGGGTCCTCTTCCCGGATTATCTGGCCGTGGCTCCCTATTGCAACCCGGACCTTTTCTCTGCCAGCCCGTTTGCACTGCGTGTCAGTGGATCTTTGGGCTGATCACGAACTTGGGATCACCGGGGGAGAGAGGCGGGCCTGGCCCGCTCGGGGAGTCTCCCGTGATGGGGCCAAGTGCCCGGGTCCTTTCTACCCGCAGCGCTGCGGCTCCTTTTCCTTCCCTCCCGCTCCTACTCCAGCCGGGGCAGAAGCTGCCTGGAGCCCTCCCCCATAACTAGGAGCCAGCCCGGGGCGTTCGTAGAGGTAGGCTCCCCACCGTGCCCACCAGCCGATCCCACCCGATCCCACCCGACCCCACCGTGGGGACGCCTCCGGGCTCTGGGCAACTAGCCGCAGACGCTCGCTCGCCCCCGCCCCCGGGCCCCACCTCTCCCTATGGAGCCCACCAATCGGAGGCCGAGCTCCCCTTTCCTGGCCGGATTCCTGGCGAATCCCAGTCATGCGTGCGGAAGGGCCAATTGGAGGCCGGTCCGCGGGGGAGGGGGCGGGGCCGGGCGCGCGCCTACTCGCGCGGCGCCCGCGAGGGGCCAGTTGGCAGTTGGGAGCCGGGACGCCCCGGAGGCGTCGGCGGCAGCGGCCGGGAGGGAGCTGGACGACGACGGCGGCCGTGCAGGGAGCGGGACACCCGGCGAGGTGAGCGGACAGCGGGAGAAGGGCCGGGCAGAGGAGCAAAGCGGTCTCCCGGGGCCGGGCCGGGCCGGGGAGGGGCGGGTGGGTGGGCGGGCGGACGGGTTCGGGCCGGGCCGAGCTGTGGCGATGGGGGAGGGGAGAGGCTACGGGCGCGCGCGGGGGGAGGACTGCGCGTGCGCGCCCCCGCGCCTCCTGCCCCTCCTCCCCGGCCCCTCCCGGAGTCTCGGCCGCCTCAAGTCTCCGCCGAGCCGGCGAAAGGAACGGAGCTGGGGCCGCGGGGCGGGCGGAATGGGGGCGCTCCCTGCCGAAGTCCCCCGAGAGTTGAGCCTCTGGGAGGAGTCGCACGGACGGGGAGAGAAGGGGCGCAGAAATGGAATTGAAACCCCTCGGACCCGCAGCTCGGTTCTGTCGTGGCACCCCCAGCACCTTAAGTGCCTCCTTTGACCTGGGGTCCCTGAAGTGCCAATGCCAGGCAGAGGCACTTGGAGCCCCGGAGAGTCTGTGCTGGTCCTTAACCGTTTTTCCCGCTCTCACTCCCTCCCCTCCCCGCGGAGTTTCTAATCAGGTTTGGAGATTTTAGCATCCCCCCCTCCGACCTTAAGTTCCTCAGCCCCTGAGCACCAGGATGGACATTTGCCCCGCTCGAGCTCCTGGACAGCTCCGGGCTGCCCCTCGCCCATCCCCGCCTGTGACTTGTTTCCCTTCCCCCCCAGATCCCCACCTGTGGCTGCTTCCCCTCCTCCACAGATCCCCACCTGTGGCTACTTCCCCTCCTCTAGATCCTTACCTGTGATTGCTCTTTTCCTTTCCCCCTGATGTCCACATATGGCTGTTCCTCTCCCCCCCATCCCCACCTGTGATTGCTCCTCCCTCCCCTAGATTCCCACCTGTGGCTGCTTCCCCTCCCCCACAGATCCCTACCTAGGGTTGCTACACCCCCCTACCTAGATGGGGTGATCCCTTTGCTGGTGCAGAAAGCTTGGTAAGGGGCACCCCAAGTTCTGCCTCCAAGGGAATTTGCAGTCCCAGCTCCACACTCCCTGGGCTCCAGGCTGGTGACTTGGGCCCCCGACAGGAGTGACTGCTAGCATTCCACTTAGTCTGCTGCATGCTAATGCATCTTGTTGGGTGGGGATACACCTGAACTCCTCATGGATGACCTCTGTGGGGACAGAAGTTCTCACTCTGTACAGTTTTATGAGATAGCAAGTTAATTTCTGAGAGGATCTAATTCTAGCTTAACCACTATACTTTCATGTTTAAAAGGTTAATGTTTAAAAACTGGTTTTACTAACTCATTAAGTTGCTGAAGTGAATCGCCCTAGTGAGGAGATAGCAGTTGGGGGGGGGGCGTGCTTAGGGGAGGGAGCTCCATCTCTGGGGCGGCTGGAAGCGCTTGCTCGTGGCCTTGGGTAAGTGTCTCGGGAAGGCAGGGACCGAGTGGTGCCAATGGCCACTCCCTGGGAGTCTCCGTGAGGAACGGGGACTCTGAACATCATCCGGAGCTTGAAAAGTCACAGATGCCTTTTTTTTTTTTTTAAACTACTCTGACTTTCTTGAGAAAAGCAGTTAGGAACAATTTTAAGAAAGCTTCAGACATTATTATAGAAAAATAATAAAGGAAACAAAAGGAGAAAAGTATTGGAATGTTTTTCTCCAAGTTTTCAGCCTCAAGCACGTGGGTACTTTAAGAGGGCAGGAGGAGGAAGATGGAGGCACTTGGCAGGCCAGCCTGGCCTCAGCTGGAAATAGGGAGGTTCCCTGTTGGGTTGGTGTCTAGGGTGTGGAACTAGATGACTCTGATGTCTTATTTAATGTGAGATTCTAGAGGTCACTTTTGGGTCTCCCATGTTGCCAAGCAGAATGCCGTGCATGTGAAAAATGCCCCTAAAATGAATCAATTATTTAATCACAGAGTCTCAGAGCTGGAAGGGACTTGAGAGGCCATCTAGTGCACCCGACCTGAGCCAGCAGGCCCGTGTGACAAGGGAACAGCCAGCCTTTGCTTGAAGACAAGCACCCAGTGCAATGCCTTGCACATGGTAGGTGTTTGTTAAATGGACTCAGATTGCCTGAGAAGGAAGCCGGCGGAGGTGGGGAGAGGCCAGGGCAGCCCTATTGTGGTCATGTCACAAACGCTGGTCTATGTAAAGAGGCTTCACCCTCGCCGTGGTGACAATGTGACGTAATCTCCCCATCTGCCCGGCCGGCACCTGGACAACCCAGACAGCATCTTCATCTGTCCCCCGGATGCTCTTCCACGTGATAGTCGCCCTTCAGGATATGCAGCCTCAGTGCCGTTAACCAGTCTACACTGGGCTCAGACCATCTCTTAAGTTATCAGTTCCATCTAGAACTATGGCATTCAGATCTAGACTCCGAAATCCGGGGGTGGTCTGACCTGGAGGGCATAGAGCAGGACGGTTTCCTCATTTCTTTTGGGCAGTGAACCTTTCTTGTTGCATGGAGGCCAACTTGTGTTGGACTTCTAGGCTACTGTACCACACTCCTGACATACGTTATCCCCTCTCCCAACTAGGCAGGCCTGGGAAAAAGGAAGAAGGGAATAAGCATTTGTAAAATAACTTGCTAAATATCAGGGTCTATGCTAAGCACTTTATAGATATTATTTCATTTGGTTCTTACAACCTTGTGAGGCAGATGCTCTTATTATCCCCCTTTTACAGTTGAGGAGACTGAGGCAAACAAAGATCGAATGACTTTTCCAGGGTTAGGCAGCTGGTAATTGTCTGAGGTTACATTTGAACTCAGATATACTTGATTCTAGGCCCAGTGCTTTCTCCACTCTGCCAGTGTAAGGCTGAAGCCAAGTGTAAGGGTTTATATTCCCCCTCCTTTCCTTTTTTTTGTCTTTTTCAATTTGATCCAATTTTTTTATTGCCTCAGTTTCCAAAATGATTGTTTTTTCTTTCAAAAATTTAATAAGTTTATCATATATGACCCATTAATTGATTAAAAATGTTGAGCTGCACAGGTTGTATACTCTAGAGCTAGATATGCAGGAAATATAGTAGATTGAATATTTGATTGAGAATCAAAGAACTGAGTTTAAATTTTTCCTCAGCTATGTGACCTTTTTTACCTCTAGTGGCTCAGTTTCTTTTCTGCAAAATGGGGACAATACATTTAGCATCTCCTCCATAGGATTGTGATGGCATATAAGTGAAATTATATATGTAAAGCACTTTGCAAATCTCAAAGTGAGGTGCTCATGTGTGCATGTGTGTTGGCTGTTATTATCAGAGACTTTACAAACTAACAAACTGTTAATCCCAAATTTCATTCCTCTTATAGCTTCTTGTGTTTTGGAAATCCAAATCTCGTTTTCTGGCACTGTCTTTATCCCCAGTGACTATTCCCTTTCCAAGTCTGCTTTTCACTTTGCAAGCCCCAGCCTTTGATGAAAGGTGATAAGAGAATACGCTGTTCCCAAGGGCTTTTCCTTGTGCTTTGCACCTAGTAGATGCCTACTGGTGGTTGGCTCAGTTTAATTTTTGTTTCTTGCTTAAAAGTCACTTATATCTTTAGATAGAGTTGAGTCTTTCTGGCAGGTTCTATCTACCCATGTGGCTCATGAGAAAGATGGAAGTTAGGTAGGGGTGACCAGTTTTGGGAAGCTTGTCATCAGGCCTCTCTAGTAGCCGTCACTCCTTCCCTTTCCTATTCTCTTCCAGATCAAGGGAAAACTCAAATTCTTTTTTTATTATAGCTTTTTATTTACAAGATATATGCATGGGTAATTTTTCAGCATTGACAATTGCAAAACCTTTTGTTCCAATTTTTCCCCCCCTTCCCCCCACCTCCTCCCCCAGATGGCAGGTCGACCAATACATGTTAAATATGTTAAAGTATATGTTAAATACAACATGTATACATATCCATAGTTATTTTGCTGCACAAGAAGAATCAGACTTTGAAATAAATGTACAATTAACCTGTGAAGGAAATAAAAAATGCAGGCAGATAAAAATAGAGGGATTGGGAATGCTATGTAGTGGTTCACACTCATTTTTCAGAGTTCTTTCACTGGGTGTAGCTGGTTCTATTCATTACTGAAAAATTGGAACTGATTTGATTTATCTCATTGTTGAAGAAAGCCACGTCCATCAGAATTGATCATCATATAGTATTGTTGTTGAAGTATATGATGATCTCCTGGTCCTGCTCATTTCACTCAGCAAAGACTCAAGTTCTGATCCAGATCTAAGCACTTAAATACCTATTGTTGGTTTCTCTTATTTTGGGCCCTTTATCCTGCTGGTGACTCTACCCTGTCCCTGGCCACTGGGTCAGCAGCTTCTTCTATTTCTCTCTTCCCTTGCCTCATAGTGTGTTATCTTTGATACGCACTCCTTAGTGGTTTAGCTCCTAGTTACTATTGAGGTTTTAAAGAGGGTTATAAAATTTGAAAGTTGTTGATACAAAGTGGTGAAGGGTGCCTTGTGTAGGGTGATCAGGCGCCAGACCAGCTAGATACAGGTACCCTGAGGGGGGACAAGAAAGGCAAGCTTTGACAGGAGTCCCTCCCAGAGAAGCACAAACCAAGATAGATTATATAAAACTTTTCTAAGATTAATTTAAAGTATATTTTTGAAAAATCTGTATTTAATTATTGTCTTCAATAATTGTAGTATAGTGGATAGAATATAGAAATTAGTAGTTTGAGAGAGATCTACTTTCAGTACCTTCTCCCTTCTCTCAGGAACCCCTTATTTAGAAGCCCAGCTTCAAATACTTGGCAAATCATTCATTCTCTCAATCTCATCTGTAGATTGGAATAGTAATACTGATAATTCTATCCTAGGGTTGTCAGGATGTTCACATTTGAGCTTTGTGGATTATAGAAATGTCAGCTAAGCTGATTTTCAAGAAATGATTAAGAAATCTTTGATGAGAATGAAGGTACTACCTTAAATCATAGCCTTGTAATCTAAATATGCCATGATCTGGAAGGAGCAGCACAAATCAACAAGATGGGGGGAGAGGTTAGGACCTGAAATACAATATAATTAGGCCTTTGGTATGTTTGATTTGATTGTCTTATTAAAAATTTAGGTTACTCTTATTTCTTTTTTAGACTCTCCATGCCTGCTTTTTTCTGTTTTACATAGATGCTCATGGTTTCTCTTTGTCCGTTTGAAGATGTATCAAGGCCTGCCTTTTTCAATGTATTTTTTGCCAGCGAGTGGCTGTAATTGAAAAGACCTGGACTTGAGTCAGGAGCCTCTGCTCTCTTGTTTGAAGTTGAGGAAGATAATACTTTAGTTACTTTTGCATTTTTATTTTAAAAAAATTGTAAAACATAAAGTTTACTAAAATGGTAGCTTACTCCTATTTTATTTTTTATTTATTTTGCTGCTCCTATTTTTAAAGGGAATATTGAAGCCAAGTTCTCCAGCATATGTTAAAATGCTAAGAAGCTTTTTCTTTTTAATGTGTCACCAGTTAAGATTACAGAGCATGTTTTTTCTTTGTGCTTCATTTCCTTTAGTATTTTTTTTAGCTTTTCTTATCTTAAAGCCGAAGTAAATATTAAATGGGAAGTTCCTGCTGAATCACCACTATATGATATTAAAAAAAACAAAACACGAACTTTTACAGTAGTTTAGCCATTCCATGGTTCATTTTCATTTTTCACATGGTTTAATGGATGTTTTATCGCCTTTCTGTGCCCTCTTTTATAGAATGGAACTATCCTGATTCTCCAGGATGGTTGTGGGAAAAGGATTCAGTAAGCCTTTTTTTTTTTTTAATTTATTTTTTTTTCAGTAAGCCTTAAGATGCTACATAAGCTAGAGAAGATAACAATAGTAATGGGAACCTGCAGAATGATCATTCTATATTTGTCATCTTAGAAATAGAAGAGCACCATGTTTGCCTTTACCTACAATGAACAGTAGACTGATGAAGGCCATATGATTACAAAAGGAACCATTTCTGTGGAAATACAGTCATCAGGCTATTAAAAAACCAAGTTTAAGAACCGCTGGGCTAGATGAAACTCACTTAGATTGTTTTGCTTTTTAGAAGAGACTGAGAAACCCTAGAAGGTTTAGCTTCAGTAGACAATATACTTTGAAAGTAAAGTTTGTTAATTCACTTGATAATGAGAAAAAAAATATTTCATACACACTTCACATCTCAACCCCATGTTGATATTAGTGACAGAGAACAAGACCCTCCATCTTTGGCCTCCTGGCCTTTCTTCCAACCTTGGCTTCCTTCAGATCCCAGCTAAAATGCTTCAAGAGGACGTTTTTCTTGATCCTCTTTAATTCATTTTCTTCCCTCAGTTGATTATTTCTAGTTTCTCTGGTACATAACTTGTTTATACATAATTGTTTGCATCTTAGTATCCTCATTATGTTGAGTTCCTTGAGAGCAGGAGTTGTCCATTGCCTTTCTTTGGCACCTAGGGATGAAAGCCTGGCTGTCCCGACTCCATTGCGGGAAAGTTCTTTCCCCTCACCTGACGGCTTTTCTCATCTCTATCTCGAACAGTTTAGCTCCTTGGGAAAGACAGATCCTTGTGCGGCTGGTTTACTTCTCTACTGTGCCGAGAGCCCTTCAGGGTGCTCTGTCACTGCCTTGCTTCTGTCACCCAAAGGGCTTGGCAGAGCTTGATGAACGGGCTCTGGGAGCTTCTGTTGGCAGGTATGCTGAACCTAACAGGACTTCTGTGGGAGTTCCAGGGCTGAGAGCAGAGCTTTTCTTTGTAAATGAATGTCTTTACTTTCTGGGGCTGTGTTTTTTTGTTAGTGTAATCTTTGAACAGGAGAGCTGTTCAGAAACTATCTTTTTGTGTAGCCCACCCTGATGGATATTGAATTTATACTGTTCAGTACTGAGACTCTAGTCGCTAAGTCTGAAACCACTGCTGGGCTTTTGCATGGTATAGGTTACATGGGAGGGCTACTCCCACAAAGAGCCTCTCCCTCCCTCCCCAGATGATCTTGCTTTATTTGATATTAGGCTTATATTTGCTGTTTCTCTCATAAAGTATGAACCCTTGAGGGCAGAGATTGTTTTATTTTAGTGTTTAGGTCTCCAGAATCTGGCATGGTCTTTAATAAAGATTTGTTGATTGAGTGAAATGGAATCCTGAGGACTGGAATAATCAAGTCAAGATGAAAAGCTACCATCTTTGTTTTATCAAGAGCATAACAGCGTTAAAGAAGTGAATGAGGTCTGCTGAGATTATTCACGTTGAGATTTGATAAATGAGCCAGTATGTCCATTGGTTATTGGGAGCCCTAGCACCATAGGTGTAATCCAAATGCCTAATGGACAGTCATCTTAGGGCCCTGTTTAAAAATTCACTGGAAGAATTGGAGTTGCTTGTAAGATGGGAAGCCAGTGAGATCACTTTAATCAACATAGTTTACTGCGAAGAACCTCAAGTCAATTCTTTTCCTTTTCTTGACCTCTGGGTAAAATAATTCTTGGGTGCTTTCCTACTTTGAATAATATTCTCCTTCCTTTTAGGCAGTCTAGAGATGGGAAGTGTTACATGTAAATGCTGCTGAGTTGGTATCCTCCCAGTTAAAGTTGCAGGAGATGTTGCAAAGTATGTGTGTGCGTGTATGTGCACACACTGCTCCCCTTTGACAAGGAAGGGAAATCTACATTCTGATTTATGTCACTTGGAAAAGAGCAAAAAGTTAAGACACTAAAAAATTTTAAGGTTGACAAACATAGATATTGTGGGAATGCTTAAGGAAGATAAGCTAAAATATGTGCACTGTATAGGGAGGGCAAATTATGATTATTCATTAATATGGATATATTTTTTTCTCTTTGGTATTTTTTATAACAACAGCTATCCCAAAAATGCTTCACTAACGTCATGTGCATATATATTCATAACAAACTTTTTTTGTATAAAAGTTACATATGACTTATTTTCTTTCTTTTTTTTTTAATTTAATATTTATTTAATAATTACTTTATATTGACACTCGTTTCTGTTCCGATTTTTTTTTCCCCTCCCTCTCTCCACCCCCTCCCCTAGATGGCAGACTTATTTTCTATAAATATATAGCTACACATACACAAAATGATCATTGATGATAAATAATGGAGCTTATTGAGATGGTTTTTTGAATATTCTATGCATATGACTTTGGATGTTTCTCAATTTAATTTTTTAAATATTTTAAAATTTTGAGTTCAAAATTCTTTCCCTCTCTTCAGTATCTACTCCATCCATTGAGAAGGCAAGTAATTTAATATAGTTATATATTTGAAATCATGCAAAATGTGTTTCCATATTAGCTATGTTGCAATGCAAAAACAAAAAAGGAGGAGGAAAGAAAAGTGAAGAAAGGGGAGAAATATTCTGCAATTTACACTCGAGTTCATCAGTTCTCTTTCTGGAAGTGGATAGCATTTTTCATCATGGGCTCTCTAGAATAGTTGTGGATCATTGTATTGATCAAAATAGCCAAGTTTTTCACAGTTGATTATCCTTTTGGTATTGCTATGATTGTACAATGTTTTCCTGGTTCTGTTCACTTCATTTTGCATCAGTTCATATACATCATCCCAGGTTTTTCTGAACCCATTCTTGTAATTTCTTATAGCACAATAGCATTCCATTATATTCATATGTCACAGCTTGTTCACCCATTCCCCACTTGATTAACATCCCCTCAATTTCCAATTCTTTGCCACCACAAAAAGAGGTGCTATCAGTATTTTTGTCCCCATAAATTCTTTTCCTTTTCCTTTTATCCTTGTGCGCCAAGAATACAGAGCAAGAAACAATCCAGTCCCTGCCCTCAAGAAGCTTAGAAAATACTTAGAGAAATATAGCATTGAGTCATTTTTGTGCAAGCTGAGAATGGGGGCGGGGGGAGTGAGCACGCAAGCACGCTGGATGTAAGAAAAACATAAATGACATTTTAGCATAATTCGAACATTTTATTTGGTCATCATAGTAATTAGGCATTTTGGTTTTTCTTCCCCTCCTTCCTTTTAGTGATTTCTCTACTCCTTGCTGTTGAATCATGGGAGAAATTGAAGGAACCTATAGAGTCCTAGAGACTTCAGGAAGCCGCTTGGGGGGCCCGAATCACACTGGGGTGAGCACCCTGGAGCCAGGGCAAAGCCTGTCTTCAGCCATGGCGAAGACGTCTGCCAAATTGCAAGAGAAGGCCCTTGCTATCAAAGTCAAGTTGCTGGACAATGCCATTGAGATACTCCATGTGGAGGTGAGTGACTGGCAGGGGCAGGTGGTGGTAGGAGTGGGGAGTGCTGCTTTCCTACTTGCTCATGGGTTTGGACGCTATGTCATTGTTGAATAAGAAGAGTAACCTTTGGTGATACAGATATGAAAGTGCCTGCAAGCAGAGCCTTCTAAACCTGGGAGGATAAACCCAGTGGCATCTTTCCTGCCCTTTTCTCTTAACTCTTTGATTGTATGTCATCTGAATACTATAGAACCAATGGGTAGAATTCTGTTGGCTGAATCAGCAGCCTCTGGGTTTTCTTAGGGGTGGGTGTCAGGGAACCACGTGGGAAGGTTTCTGCTGCTCCCTCCATCAGAGATGATCTTAAGTCCCAGAGGGTTCAAAAAATAAATGACTCCACTTGTTTACTGAATGTCAGCTCAGCTAAACAAGGTACTTCTTCTTTTCTTCAGGTTTTTAAAATGGCTTTTAGGGGTTAATGCTAAGGTGTCTGGTCATGGGGATAAGTGACATGAGTGGAATTCTGAAGAGGTTTCTGTCTCTAGGGCTTGTCTGGAGGACGAAAGAGAAGGGATGATTGGAATAGAAGGGATTTGAAAGACTAGGAATGGCCTTGGAAAGTGCTGCTGCTCCAAAGGGTCTGGGGCAGCCTCGAAAGAGGGGGCCATTAGCTCTTGATGCTTCTCCCATAAATTCTTCTCATGGAGTGACTCACTGACAGGCTTACTTGCCTTTGACCTTCAGAGTTGTTAGAGCAAGAGCTGGGAATAAGGAAAAATGGATCGGAATTGATAATCAAACTTCATCCTGCTTTTGAAAAGGTAATTGAGATTAGCAGGAATTGTCTTACACCAGAGAGCAACGAGTGGTTTTTTTTTTTTCCCCCAAAAAAAGGAAAACCAATGAGAACATCCAGTGCCCTTTAGACAGCTGGCACAATGCCCTTTGGGGGAGGGAGGGCTACTTGCTGACTTGCAAATGCTTCAAGAGACCCAGAGACATCCCAGTGGATGGAATGCTGGCAGAAAGATCAGGGTTCAGAGCCTGCTTCTGGCATTGGGATCTGTGGCACAGAACTGGGGAGTAAGGAGACGAATACTCTGGTGACTCAGTGCGCGGGATGATGGTGAAGCTAAAGTGAAATAATGAACTCACAGTGAAATAATGAATTTCCCCAAGACAGCCCTTTGCGCAGGCCTCTGTGAGGCCCTTTGGCATGGTGTGGGTTGTGTTGGGAGACTCAAAAATAGTCTGCAAGCCTCCTTTCGTCCCTATGTTCAGACAGTCCTCACAAAAAGCACTGAACTGAAAGTCAGAAGAGCTGAGTTCCAGTGCTGGCAACAGGTGGCCTGGGCAAATCCCTTCTCTGAAAAGGAAAGGCTTGAACTCACTGGTGTCTCAGGGCCCCTCTGGCCTTAAGCTCGATCCTACAGTCAGTGTGTATGCTTTGTATTATAGCAGATGAGGTAACGTTCCTGATTTGGTTTTTTATTGTGTGACCTTAAGCTTGCTTTCAGGTTAATCTGGTTTTTCTTCTCTTGTTCACCTCTAATTAATGAAAACTCTTAGTAGGAAGAGGAAAAAGCCCAGGTGTGGATTATCTAGATCTTAACCTAGAATTCTCTAGAGAGAGACTCCCTTGGCCTGTGCTTTGGTTTATCGCTGGCTGGAGTGATGCTGTGGGAGGTGGTGTTTCTGTGCAGATTTCCAAATACATAGAGATCTTGTTGGGCTTGAGAATTTATAACCTCCATTCATCAAACTTGAAGAAAATTTAGTTTTTACATGTATATGGAACAGCTTGGCAGAAACTCAAGAGTTTCACCTAACCAAATTAGCTTTTTGATGCTTTGCTACATAGATACCTAAATTACCTTTTTAAAAAAAATACATTTTTTTTATCTTTTGAAAACACTAAGATTTCAAATCCCTGAACTGAGCTGCCTCTAGCCTCTTCGCGCTCTCGATTTTCTCATTGGCCTGGCAGCTAGAGGCTACCTCTTGCTGGTAGAGAGTCAGAAAATGGAGCATTGGGCCTTTGGCCCCATTGGGTGCACACCTCATACTTCTGCCAAAAGCCTGCTTTGGTTCCATCCTTGCCCTCAGAACAGAGGCCCTTTTTCTGTCATTTTGGAAACTTAAGGGTTTGCTTTGGAGAAGATGTTATGTCAAAGTCTGAGTCCAAATAGTGATGACAATTGATTATCATATTTTAATATTGAAAATTAGAGGCCTGTCATTTTGGAAGAGTAAAGAAGAATTATTTGCCACAATTCCCAATTATTGTGTGAGGCTTGGGTAACAAAGTGCTTTGCAAATCTTAAAAGACCTTGAAGTGTCACCAGTTTTGTGGTGACTTTCTTCATGAAGCCACAGATTTTGATGTGTCTGCACCCTGGCACCCCGGGACACCCTAGGCTCTGTTTAAGCCTTCATGTGTTGGTGAATGTCAAAAAGGGGGACCTTATTTATTTTTATAGAGAAGGAACAATGAGAACAGAAATTGTGCACAAAATTGAAATGCTGATAGAGATGCTTGATAAAGTTTTCAAAAGTAAATAATTCAGTTCAAGTATTGTATGCAGGTTATAGACAAGGCACCTAGAGTCCAGATGGAAAGTTATTAGTGTTAAGGAAAGAACCTGGCTCTGCAGACAGAGGATCAAGTTCACACCTCACCTTTGACATGTACTTGATAACTGGTCACCTTCTCGCTGCCATACTTTGTCTCTGAAATGAGGCTGTTGGAATAGACACTCCCAGGAGCTTAGACTGATATCCTTCAAGGTCCCTTTCTGCTAGATCTGTGTCCTAAGTAAACTGAGGATGGGTCAGGGATTTGCTTAACCTAATTGGTTAATACCAATATTATTGTTCAGTTTTCAATCATCTTCAACTTGTGACCCCATTTGCAATTCTCTTGGTAAAGGTACTGAAGTAGTTTACCATTTTTTCCTCCAGGTCATTTTACAGATGAAGAAACTGAGGCAAACAGGATTAAGTGACTTGTCCAGGGTCATATAGTTAGCTAGTAAGTGTCTGAAGCCAGATTTGAATTCAGGGAGATACAGCCTCCTGACTCCAGGCCTGGCATTCTAGTCACTGTGCTTCCTAACAGTGCTGTGTTTTCATGTCAGCTTGTTTGGAGTTTAATACTTTGACAGTCAAGTTCTTATTCTGTCCTCTTGTTTCACTTTCTCTCATTCAGTAATTTTGAAATGTGAGATTGGAGAGAAATTTTATTTTATTTATTTTTTATTATAATAGAATTTTATTTTTCCAAATATATGCAGCATTCACCTTTACAAAACCTTGTGCTCCAGCTTTTTCTCCCTTCCTCTCCTCTCCTCCTTCCCCAAGACAGCAAGCAGTCCAGTATAGGTTAAACATGTGTAATTCTTCTAAACATGTTTCCATATTTGTCATGCTGCATAAGAAAAATCTGATCAAAAGGGGGAAAAAACAAGCAAACTAACAACAAAAAAAGGTGAGGATACCATCTTGTGATCCACACTTAATCTCCATAGTTCTCTTAGGATGCAGATGGCTCTCTCCATCAGAAGTCTATTGGAACTGGCCTGAATCACTTAGTTGTTGAAAAGAGCCAAGTCCATCAGAATTGATCATCACATAATCTTGCTCTTGTTGTGTACTATGTTCTCTTAGTTCTGCTCACTTCACTCAGCATCAGTTCCTGTAAATCTCTCCAGTCCTCTCTATGAAATCATCCTGCTGATTGTTCCTTATAAAACAATAATGTTCCATTACATTCATATATCATGACTTATTTAGCCATTCCCCTACTGATGGGCATCCCTGCCAACACAAAGAGGACTGCTACAAATATTTTTTCACCTGTGGGTCCTTTTCCCTCTTATGATCTTTGGGACACAGGCCCAATAGAGACACGGCTGGATCAAAGGGTATGCACAGTTTGATGGTCCTTTGGGCATAGTTTGGAGAGGAATTTTAAAGTTCTGTCCTGAGAGGCAGCAAGGCATTCCTGGAGTCACGCTGATGTAGGCTTCTGCAGAGGCGGGCTGCATCTCACCCTCTTGGGTGGTTTCTTGCTGTGTGTCCATGAACTTCTCTGAGAGTTTTTTCAACTGTCAAATGGTCAGTCCCTCAGTAAGCATTTATTATGTACCTGCTGTGTGCAGAAATGGCCTGTGTCACTGGGTCATTATGATGGGATGAGAGAATATGTAGAAGGTGTAAGAAGACATTAGGCTGGACATGGCCACGTTATGATGGGCTTTGAAGGCCAGCAGGTGATAAGAGCATCTGGAGTTATTGTATGGTGGGGGGTTGAGGACTGCATCCTTGGTCCTGGGCTTTAAGAAGTTTCCTTGGTGACCATAATTACTTTAGAATCATCCTGTCATCGTTATGATGAGATTCAAATGAGAGAAATGTTACAGGCTTTGCAAATCCGAATGTGCTCATGTCAGTATCAGCTCTTCTAGCATCTTTGCTGCTTCTGGCTAAGCAAGTTACTAAAACTTTTAAAAGCTTTTTTAAAAGTATTTTTTCATTTAAAATTTTGTGATTAGAAACTTTCTCTTGATGTGACATCTATTAAACCTTTATACCCTATTTGTAAATTTTATAGATACTCAGGACTTTTTTTGACCACCTGTAATTTTCAAACATGTATTTATTTGTTAGAATACATGGGAGCTATTGGAATATATGGGAGCCACCCGACAGTGGCTGCTGGAGATCCAACCCAGAATGGATCTCCTCCTGTGAGAGGATGATACAAGGGGACTGAGAGGCCGGTGCGTTGTCTGACCTCTCTCCTCTTCCCTCTGCCTCCAATTTATCTCATTCCCAGTCGGCAACACCTGTGTCAGCAAAGGCTGCCCTGCAACTCCTTCAAATGCTATGACCATACCACAGCTGTGGAGGCTCTCAGGGAATTGACCTGTCCTTTAACATTTATTGAATCAGAAGATTAACCAGGATTTTGTGATGTCACAGAATGAGAGAATTTATGGTGGTAGGTGGTAGTTGGGAATTTATATTAAGTGACTTTTTTCTTATTTTATGGCATATGACATGCATGTATAGTGTGAAGAGAACAACAATACCAGGGACATCAGGAAGTTAGAATGTTCGGTGAAGCTGGATTTGTGACTTTGTCTTGATTTTTACCGGGACCTTAAATATTTGAAATGGTCGTGTGCAGTTTTGAGCTATTTGTGGTCAGGGGCCAGTTGATGGCGCTCATAAAGCCTGATTTGTATATACTTGACTGAATTCTGTGGTTTTGAAATTAGGAAACTGGCTCCAGATCTGGAAAGTATTTTTTCAGAGTCATAAAGGAAGTAATTTGGAAGCTTGTATGTTAGGTTGTGATTTCCTGTGGCTTTTAGATACGCATTAGTAAAGCTTTGGTTTGAAACCACAGTCACATGTGAAAAATAGACTGGACGCTACCCCTAAATGGGAAGTGGATCGGCAGACTTCCATGAGACTTTCTTTTAGAATGAAGAGTTACTTGTTAGCAGTTTTGAAGATTAGAACATTATAACCTTTTTCTTGGCTCCAAGTGTAAACGGACATGTTTGGGATGTGTCTGTTGGGAGTCATTATTTTGAATCTTACTAAACATTAATACTATTGAGAAAGTTGTGCATAGAGAGACCTATGTGAGCAGTTTGAAGTAAGCTCTCCATGGGTTCAGTCTTCCTGTGTGAAACAGCTTCTCTTAGAGGAGCCACAGTTCCAAGTCTGACTTGCCGAGCCAAGGGTGGGGCTCCCAACCCCAAGCTGCTTTTGTTCGGCTGTCTGCACCCTTTTTTGCCTCAGCAATTGTGATTTGGTCAGCTGTAAAAGTCTTACCAGTTTAAGTCTGTGACATGTAGCAGGACAGATGAATTCTGAAATCTTATGAGTGTTCTTGGAATCCTTTAGCATTTTTTCTTTTTGAGCTGATTCAGCATTTGATGCTTTCAGACCTGGAAGAAATAGTCAAAATTCCAGACGGAATCATGGCCAGATGTTTGTCATTGCTACCACATGAAAATCTTAAGTATGGCAAGAAACTGCTTTAGAACTTATTTTTGTCTGCCCTCAGAAGAGAAAGTTAGTAATTCAGTGTCTAAAATTTAAAGATAATAGAAGTATATTTTTTTGTTTTGTTTTGCTTTAAAGAAAGCTAGTTAACATTTCTAGGGTAGACAGATTATTTAATCTTACGATGGCTTTTCAAAACATATTATTTTGTTTGGGGGATTTGGTGTCTGTCTTGAACTTTGTTGCCAGAGATGTGGTGACATTGGGTGGATGCATGATAGAAAAGTGACTATTTTTATTCTTAGAGAGGAAGGGAGGGAGGAAGGAAGCAGGAAAAGAAGGAAGGGAGGGAGGGAGAAAGAAGGAGAGAAAGAGAGGAGAGAGAGACATTTACTGAGAGGGAGGGAGAAAAGAGGGAATGAATAGAGATTCTTACATGAGTTTAAAGTACTTCTGGCCAATTAAAGCAAAATGAAAAGAAAGAAGGAAATTGATTTACACTATACCAGTCTACACAAACTTAGGTTCTAGTGTGAATACAGGGAGGATTGTTCAAAAAAGTATTGGCTAGTAAAATCTCTAGGTGAAGTTTCCAGGAAACAGCTTTTGTTGCTGTAGTTGTAGATATTCTCATACCAGATGTTCTCTCATTCTCATCTCCTTGCCCACTCCTCATCCTTGTCCTCTTCCTCATCTTCTCTCAAACTTAATTCTTTATTTAAGTTTCTGTGTATTGCAAAACAAAGGGGAGCTGTGTATAATTTCTTTTATTTTGTTGACAGGTAGCAATTATCCTTTAGCCATTTCCAAGCACAAATGTTTCAACTTTCAAACCACTTACGTTTCTTCTCCCCTCTTTCCTCTACCTCCTCCCAAAAGGAAAAGTTGAAGCAAAAAATAGGGACTTAGAAGAAATAGATGGGGGTTGGTGTGTCTGGTGCTTTCCCTTTTCACCAATAAATCCAGAGTCGTCCTTTCACATGTTAACAACAACAAAAAAAAACTATCCAAATAGTTAAATTTCTGTGGGTTGTGAAAGGTAATTTCTGAAAGGAAAAATTCTATTTACAACAAAAAGCATTCTGTGCAGTTTATCTAGCATTTTAGCTGTGTTTCCTTCCTTGCCAAACTTTAAAAAATGAATGCTCTTTATTTACTGCTTCCATTTCTCCTTGAACACACCCTGCAGCTGAGGTTGTGGCCCTCCCATTTTTCTGATATTGAACTCTCCGGTGTCAGCCCTCCCCTACCCAAACAGCTTTTCTCTGGCCGCCTTCTCCTTAACCTTTGCACTGGCATAGAATCCTCCCTTCTTCACTCTCCCTGTTCTGGCCTTTCTTTCTCTTCCCATTTGCTAAATATGTGTGTTGTTCAGTTTTGGATTCTTGACCTTTTCTTTTCTTGCCCTATTGGCCATAGACAGTGTATTCATATGTACAGCTTCAGCTGCTCTTTAAGCAGACCCTTTAGCTCAAGGCAGAGAGAGACAGTGTGAGCCATCCTAGACACAAACCTCTTAGGCTTACCACCTGATCACTAGAAGCAAGTCATTGAATCTATTCCGGGTTTCAGTTTCCTCATCTGTAAAGTGAAGGACTTGGACTAGATAATCTAAGATTTCTTTCAATTCTAGGCCTGTGATCTTAACAATCCTTATTATCTGTCTATTCTTGGTTGGGTCACTGTTAATTGAAACTTAGTCCTTAGTCCTTTGTCCCGTACCCCCAGACTGACACACTCTGTTTTCCCTTTTTGATCAGTAAAATCATTTTTCTTCCATCACTTGGACTCACCTGTGATTCAGTCCTGTATTGTGCTCATTGAACATCTGAGTTTTGTTACATAGGCGTACGTGCTCACTATGACCAAAATGGAAATTATATTTCAAAATAAATATATTTATTATATATTATTTATAAAAATATATGTATTTAATATTGTCGCACACATATATATTTATTAATTTTATATTTTTCTTACCACCTGTCCCTCCTCCAATACATGTTTCTCTTTCTGGCACCATTTTTCATTTTGCCAATGGCCCTAATCTTAGAATCATTGCTGTTTGTTCCTCTTCCTTGATCCCCAGATCCAGCTGGTTTCCAAGCCTTGTCCTCATCAAAAGTCACCCCTTTCTCTCCATAATCCCCGTTTCTGCTCTGTTTCAGGTCCTTATCATCAAACTTTTGTTCTCAGTATCTTCATGTTGGTAAAAAAAACTATCAAGGATCTGTTCAAAGAGTTTTTATTCACATGGGTTATATTGATAGCTATTTACTATATTAGAAATAAAAAATAATTTTGAATTTGTAGACCTTCTAAAAGGGTTTCAGAGACCCCAGCAATTCTTTGGACTACACTTTGAGGACCACTGGCCTAGATTATTGCAAGAGAGTCTAAATTGGGGTCCTTGCCTCCAGTCTTTCTCTTGCAATAGTCCACACATGCTGGGATTTCCCTAAAACATGGCTCTGCTCATGTCCTTTTACCCCTTCTACTACCTCCCCAAACATAGTGGGGACCTTATTTAGTGGGCTTCCTTTTCCTTTACAAAGCTTTCTACAGTCTGGCTCCCAACTCTCCCTTTCCAGTTAACTTACCTCCTCTTCCAGTTAAATTGATTTCCTACATGAGACATTGGGACTCCCTACCTTGGAGATTAGAACTGTACTCCTCACTGTCTGCATTGTATAGTTCTTCATGTGTAAATGCTAGAGGAAATCCTTGGGATGGTTGCACTTGTTGGCGGCAGGCTTCTCTGTCTACCCCTCAGGGCTTTCTTTCTGTTTTATCTTGGGAGGGTGTGATAGGAAGAATCCAGATTGCAGCTAGCTGAAAAAGGAGGAGATAGATGGCGGGCCTGATCACTCTTCTTATGTGGAGCTTCTCAGAGAAGCCGTCCAATCTGAGGGAGGAGCCCCAGGACTAAGGGTACTTTGGAGGTATGAGTTCCAGGGCTGAGTAATCTCCCAGGATGAAAACCTGAGGAATCCAGATTGCTACTAAAATTGGTCTCGTTTTATCACTTCTATTAAAATTCATCCCTCTGGTTGTCAAGCCTCCATTCTTCCTCATACTGAAAAGTTCAACGGAGGAAGGAAGAGAAAGAGAGAGGGATGGAGAAGGACAGAAGAGAGGGGAGGAAGAGTGGAGAAAAAAGAGGAGGGAGAGAGCAAGAGGCAAGGGGAAGGGAAGAGAAGGAAGGGAGGGAGGGAAGGGGAATATAAGCTTCTTGAAAAAAAGGACTGCCTAGCTTTGTCTTTGTAATCCTCCTTAGCACCTAGCAGGGCATAGGTGCTTGTACAGGGCCTTCCTAAGGTACAGTGCCTAAGGTAGAGCCCCGGATCACAGATTTGCCTGCTTTAGAAGGGGATTCCCTCCCTCCCTCGGCAAGTTGGGCTCCTGTCAGTGCAGCTAAAGAAGTGGGTTCCCCTTTTTTTTGCCATTATGTTAATTCTTAGCCCATATTGAGTTTATAGAATACGAGCAACTTTCACTTCCCCTCCCTTTTTTTTTTAAGTTATATTGATTGATATCTTTTGCTTTTCATGTCACATTCATTTCATTTCTCAGGAGGCTCCTTCTCCCCTCTCCCCCATCCAGCAAGCCTTGACTTGTAATGGATTAAAAAAAGAAAATCAACAAACTAGCTGACCCATCTGTTTTGTCTGACATGATTTATCTAGTGTCATACAGCTAATAAGTGTCAAAGTGAGGCTGGATTTGAACTCAGGCCCTCCTGACTCCAGAGCCAGAGCTGCCCCCAGCCTTTTACAAAGTAAATTGTTGGTCACATGTGCCTCACATTTTCTAAAACTTGGTTTATTAAATTGGCTAAATTTCCTTTAATAGATTTGGCCCATTTTTCCTGTCAAGATTCCTGCTCATTCTCAGAAACAGTGGTCAGAGCAAACAGTGAGTGCTCTGAAGGCTTGCAGACTATTGACAAACATAGGAAAAAAAGCTCCAGATCACTCCCAGTGCCCAGCCCAAGAGTGTTGGCAACCTACACTCAGAAAAATGACAAAGGTGACAAAAATAGGAATAGGGTGGGGTGAGAGTGGGGAAGCCAGGCCCATTTGCTCATTGTGGAGGTGCAGGGAATCACTTGCACCATTTTATAAAGCAGTTTGGCCAACACTTTTTGTGGAAACAAAGAACTGGAAACAAAGGTTCTACCTGTCAATTAGGGCCTGACAAGCCCTATACATGAATATGAAGGATTATAGTGTCCTGTAAGATATAGTGAATATGATGAATATAGAGAAATATGGAAAAACTTAGATGAACTAGTGCAAAATGAAGGAAGCACACCCAAGAAAACAGTTAATAGACACCAACATAATCACAACATGATAAATTATAGCAGCAGAAACGTTAAGAGCCACAAAAGTCATGAATATTGTAGAGTATCAAGCAGCAAGACTGACTAAAGAAGGGAGAGGGCAAGCTGCTTCTTTGGAGAGTCTGGCAGGGGCCTACTAATGGAAAACAATGCACAAAATTTCTGATTTATTTTTAGATGGATTGATTGGTTTTTACTGGATTATTTTTCTTCTTTTTCTTAAAAAAAAAATTTCTGATATAAGGATTGGCTCTCTGTGGGGGGAGGGGGGGAGGAGGTAAGACACATACCTGGAATTGAAGTGATATTAAAACAAGTGGTGTTGACAAAACTCTATTTGTAAAAAGATTCATTGATTCACATATTCATTAAGTTCTGTCTATATACAGAGCAGTGTAGGAAGTGTGGGAGAGATAGAAAGTTTAGATTTAGATGTTACTATTCCTGCCAAGAGATCTTTTGGGATCCCAGTTCTTTCAGTTTCACTTGTCATCTGAAAATGAACCTCTAGCTTCATTTAGGTTGGCAGTGGGATGCTATGTTTATATGAAAGTAGGAAGGGCACTGGGTGGGCACCTTCCAACTTTCGAGAATTTCAGAGGTGGCAGAGACCTCATTGGCCATTTCTTTTAATCCTAATGTGAAAAAGCATGAAGAGTCTTCTCGTGACTCCCGTTTTCTTTTTCAGATTGCTGGGCAGAGAAGTTTTCTTGCCAAGTCTGACAGCTGTTTCTAACCCATTGCTCCCAATTCTGCAGGTCAAGAAGTGGTAACTTCTCCAAAGCAGTTATGCCTGTTACCTACCATTTCCACTCAGAGTCTCAGTTTCCCCATCTTTAAAGTGGGGGGTTTGGAATAGATCATCTCTAGATTACTTTCCAGCTCTAATAATCTGTTCATGAGATTGATTATATGTCTAATAACTTATAGAGTTGAGAACAGAAAACACGAAATAGGGCTTCAGAGCAGCCATAATAAATGCCAGCAAGTCCACACACCCTCGAGATCTTATAGCAACAATAACAATGAGCATTTATTAAGCACCTACTATCAGGAAGTGTCAGGAAATGTGCCCTAAGCTGTGGGGATATGAAGACAGACCAAAAAGCCCCAGCACCAAAACCAGAGCCCCAGCCCCTCTTGGGCTCCTATTCTAATGGAGAAGACAACAGGCATACAGGTATCTGACCCGACGAGGCAGAAAGATGATAATGATGATGGCAGCTAGCATTTATATACTACTGTAAGGTTTGCAGAGTGGTTTGCATCTGTTATTTCATTTAATCCTTACAACAGTCTTGTGAAGTAGGTCCTGTTAATATCCCTATTTTAGAGATGAGGAAATCCAGAGCAAGGGGGAGTTAAGTGACTTGCCCAGGGCCACCCAACTAGTGTATGTGAGAGTCAGGATTTCAGCCTAGTCCAGGCTGCCTTCAGGGCAGTTGGTGGTATGGTGGGAGGCCTGGGGACAAGGCCCCTATTAGGGCATGCTAGCTATAATCACATCTTCACTCTGAGTCAGTTTTCTCTTCATTTGGGGCACTTTGGGGGTCTCACTTGCCTCTCAGGGTATCCACTGTATTCTGTGGTGCCTAGTTCTGCATGGGAGATTCGTGTCATGGTGAGTAAAGAAGACAGATTTGTCTCTTCTAAAAGACAGGGAATGTGGGATCCATCGTTGAAAGCTGTTCACCAGGAATAATTAAAATGGTGAAGTTGTGGCTCTCAGGGAGGTAGCTGAAGTGTGTGGAAATTCACTGCCATGGAGAAGCTGCTTCTCTAACAATTCCAGCGTGATAACAGTGGAAAGACCCCTGGCTCTGGGGTCAGAGGTGGTGGGGCTTGTTTAGGCATTTGAGTTGTGACCCCACTTGGGGTTTTCTTGGCAAAGATACTAGAGTGATTTCCTTTTCTGGATCATTTTACAGATGAGAAAATGGAGGCAAACAGTTAAAACAGGTTACTTTCGACACTTATATCACTTCCCTAGGCCTCAGTTTCCTCATCTGTAAAACTGGTGGTGTCATCCCTCTCTGCTCTAGCTCTAGAGTCCAGTTAGATTAGAGAGCTACAGATTTGTGACTTTATTTTTATTTATTTATTTAATTTTTTTTTTAATTAATTTTTTTTTTATTTAATTCTGAGGAGGTTTTATTGTTTACAGACATCTCAAAAAATCTTTTTTTAAGTCTATGAATATTTTGGGGAATAGCATGTACATTATTTTTGCCTTCTATTTATAGTGGCTAATGAAGAATAGAATTGTTTTTATATTGTTTGATACAGAAGAACACATTTTTAAAAATTGTCTCAATTTCTTCAACTTCTCTAAGGCCCAGAATGGGCCTTAGTGAGGAATTCTATTTTTGGAGGCTTTGTGACTACTCACTGAAGAACAAAAATAAGTCTTTAGGCGGATCTAAAATGTGGTTGCTTACAGGAGTGTTGATGAGAATGAATGTTCAGTGCGTATCTAATTTTGTGCTTTGCCTAACCCACTCTCAGTTTACCATAGCGGTGTGTAGAATTACAGTCTGTGTTATCCCATCTATTTCTGTTGAATTAAGAAGTTTGTGATTCCAGACCTACCCTGACCACAGTGAAAGCCATAGGAGAGACGTATCTTTCCCAGTCATTCATATGTTCTGTCTGGCATTTCATCAGCTTTTGACAGAGGCTAGTTTGGATGACCTACAGTTGTTGTTCAGTCATTTCAGCCATGTCTGATGCTGGTTTTCTTGGCAGAGACATTGGAGTGCTTGTCCATTTTCTTCTACTTATTTTATAGATGAGAAAGTGAGGCAACAGACTTAAGTGCCTTGCCAGGGCCACACAGCTAGGAAGAATTTGAGATTGAATTTGAACTCGGGTCTTCCTGACTCCAAGCTAGGCACTCTATCCACTGCCACACCTAACTGTCCCTGGCCAATAATAGTCTTTTTATTTTAAATTGAGAGTTCCTTCTGATCATGAGAAATGCATTCCTCCAATTATTCAAAATTCATTTTTTTGGCCTTTGTTTTAATTCTATTGAAATGGAAACATATCCTTGGCATGTTTTGGTATTTCAAATGGATCCATTTACATAAATTTGAGTAAAAAGAATAGCTGTCCTTTCCCATTAAAATAATTTTCAATAAAGTCAAGTAAACAGTTGCTTGAAGATCAATTTATAATAATAAACATTTCCCTTTTACTTATAATGGAGTATACTACCTCCAAGTGAAGGTCACCGATGGTGGTCTCTCTCCTTTACCTCCTTTGCATCCCAAAATGTGTCTTTCTGTTTTAACAGGTAAGAGGAAATACTAATCTGGTAATCCTCAAGGAGAGATACCTTCTTTTCCAAAAAAGAGTCTGTTGGTTAATCTAAGTGATTTTTTAATAAAGTAACAGAATAAAAGGAAGAATAAAGCAGAACATCCTTGAGTTTTCTCCTAATGTCAGGGAAGATCTTTCTAGGGTCAAGATGGGAAAGCAGAGATGGGAATTGAATGAAAAAGGAGAGGGAAAGGTTGTTTAGAAGCCGGGAGGAGGTGGCAGTGGGCTAGTGATTGGAGTGTGAACTTAAGTGAGAAAGTAGCTTACCTCTCTGTCTTGGAGGGGAGGTGGAGAGAGAAAATACATTTGGTTGTGCTTTGCGGCTCTTTCTGCCGTTTCTCCAGATTTCAGTAGTTGTATGCAGGAATAATGTTGTCTCAAATAAAAACTGTTCATAGCCAGTGTTACTAATATTATATATAATTTGACAATTGTGTCTCCTTTCATACCAAATGGTAATAGTACATAGTTGGCAGACAGTGGCTCATTGCCTGGAATTGTAAGCAATGCTTGCTTTTAGGAGCTTGATACAAATCCCAGGAAGCTCTTACTATTTATATTTGAGTTACAGATTTATTTTTGTCTCTTTGGGAAATAAACTTAGTTTCAAAAATGTTAAAAATATGAATAACAGGTTTCAGACAAAAGTTTTGCTGGAACTTCATCCTGCTTTGTGCTTTAAAAGTACAAGATAAAGTTAGGTAGACTCTGCTGGGCTATGAAGAGAAAGCTAAAAAAAATTTGGTTAGTAAAGAGTGAATTAGTTATTGGAGTGTGCTTATAAGATATACTGATTATCTTGGGAGTTTCTGAAGGATGTTCATTCACTTGGCTATTTGATACCAGGATACCAGAAAGATCTTCAAAAGATCATTTTCTTTTGGCCACTCCATCAGCTCCCCGGGTGTAATTATCATTATCCAGATAATCTATGTAGTCAGCTCCATTCTCTTCCCCAGGCTTCAGTTCTGCAATAGTATTAGGCATGTAACAACAGCAGCAATAAAAACAACAATAATAGCTAAGGTTTGCATAGTATTTGAAATAGTTAACAATTTTACAGAGACCTCCTTTTAGTTTCCCTGCAATCCTGGGATGTAGATTTTGTTATCACTATTTTATAGATGAGGAAAATTGAGGTAGTTAGAGATTAAGTGACTTTCATAAGAGTCCTAAGGCTAATATATGGTTGAGCATGATCTTGAACTTAGGCCATCTTGCCTGCAGGTCCAGTGCTCCATCTTCTGTACCATTTCTTCTGCCTTAAAACTTTCAAACTAGATGTTTCTGAAACATTTCAAACTCTAATACATCCAAAGCAGAATTCATTATCTTTCTCCCCAAACCCTCCCCTCTTTCAGACTTTCCTATTTTTGTCCAAAATATGACCATTTTTTTAACCTCCCAACTTCTTAACTTTAGCAACCACTTCCCAACCATCTCCATACCATGGCATCAAGCATCTCCTCTCCCTTCATCTCTATGCCCCTGATTAGTAAGCATTGCTCTTCCTTTGTCTGTGGGAGCTAAAGCTGCATCCGCCCCTGCAACCTTTGGTTTTTGAAAGGTAGCTTTGAGAATAGTAATTAAAGTCAGCTCTCAACTTTTGCTGGGGAAACATTATCAGAAAACAATGCAAAGTAAACAAAGTGAATTTAAGAGGGAATTAGGTTTCCTTAAACACAAAAATTGTAATATTTTGCTAGAGATTGCTGAAAATACCCTATTCTGAGTGCAGTTCTTTATGGCAAAACATTAATTCTCATAGGCATTTTTTCTAACACAGCAACTATGAAATAATCTAGAAAATGCAGTACACAAAATCAAATTGGTAACATGCAAAACATTTTTCTCACTAATAATTTCTTAGAATCCTATGACCTTTTATGAGAACATCTCAATAAAATCACATTGATTTTAGAAAATATTCACTTTTCATACACATGAAATCTAATGTACCACAAATGAAATACAGCAAATATAATTCTTAAAACTGAAACAGTTTTTAAACTGAATTTTACCTGCTATACTAGTGTAAACCTCTCTTCCATAACCCCCTCTGAAAATTAAGGGAAAGGTTGATGGGACTTTAGTCACATATTGAAGACTGTGATACTGCTGAGATCTTGACATTAACTTTGACACTCTGGCCTTCATGGTTGGATGGTGTTGGAGATCGTGAAGGATGTGTTGACTTGAAACGTTTCATCAGCACAACTCTCTGTGGATTGTTGGAGAGCCTTCAGAGTCTCACTCAGAGCATGGGAGTAGAGACCCAGATGTGCATGGCTGTCAATGCAAAATTGAAAATGAGGATACTAATAAAAGTACGGAATGCGTGAAAGTCGAGCAGATGTTGAGGATTGATTGTACAAATTACTGTGCCTGCACAAGTCCCTGGGACATCCTGGTCCAAAATGCTCTTCCTTTTCCACCGTCTCCTTACATTTCTCCTATCTAATCCCTTCTCTCTGGTCACAGGCCTCCTCACCTCAGCTTGGATTATTCACTGTTCTCCCTGTCTCCAGCCTCTCCCTCTTCCAATCCATCCTTTACTCTGCTGCCACTCAGTGTCATTTCCATATTCCATCAACTCCCAGGTCCTGTTGTCCAGAGGAGAAATCTTTTGTTTAGTTTCTGGAGTCCTTCCCAACCTGACTCCAGCCTTCCCAACTTCATGAGACATTATTCTCCCTAGCCCACACTCCATTTCTCCTTGTTGGTTTTCCATTTCTGAGCCTTTGTATTGGCTAAACCCCATGTTTAGAATGCATTCTCTCCTTATCTTTCTCTCATATAATCCTCCTTTTCCTTTAAAGCACAACTCAGTCACCCCTTATTACCTGAAACTTTCCCATTTCTAATACCTTCCATCTTTATTCATTTTTTTTAAACTACTTTTTATTTTCTTCATGTTCATCTGGCATAGACTCATATATGTCTTCTCCATCTGACTGTGAGCTGGCTGAGATAGTTCCTTTGTACCTGGCACTTTTAGGCACTTAGTACTTGTGACTGAATTGAGGGCTTTACATTTTACTTTAAGGGCAGTAGGGAGACATTGGAGATTAGACTGGGAGCAGGGACTGAGTTTGCATTGATTTTTTTTTTTTAAAACCTAGGGTTTAGCAAAGTACCTAGCATATAGTGGGTACTTAATAAATGCATATTTATTGACAATTACTAATCATATTCATTTTTTCTAGCACACTAATAGTTCATTTCCTTTGTATATTCCAGATTGCTTAATTTTTCTTTCTTTGGCTTTTGTTTGATGGCATCTTTGCTACCACAGAAAGTGTCACTATAAATATTTTGGTGACTCTCCAGCTTTTTTTGGGGGGGGGTCCATTACTTCCTAAGAGTATATGCCTATCTATGGGTCATGGCATAGACCCATTTTTTATGGTACTCTATTGATATAATTCTAAATTTATGTCTGGAGTAGTTGCATAAATTATACCTCCACCAGCAAACATAATGTGCCTGTTTTTCCACAGTCCCTCCAAAGTCAGCTATTTCCATCTTTTGTGATCTTTGTCGGGGTTGTTGATTTTCATTTCCCTTTTTGTAATTTGAAACATTCTTTCATGTGCTTGTTATTAATTTGTAATTCTTCTTTTGAGAACTGTCTGTTCCTGTCCTTTGCTCATTTATCTATTAGGAAATAGATGGCTTTTAGTTCTCTCCATTTCTGTTGCCTATTTGTCCTGAATCTTGGTTCTTTGTCAGAGATATTCTGTGAAAGATAGATGATCTCTTCTAATTTTCCAGTGGTATGACTTTTAATATTCAAGTCACATGCCTATTTTGAATTTGTTGTGATGAAAACTGTAGAAAAAAGGGATGCTGGATAAGATGGAGAGTAGGACAGATCTATTTGTGAAGGGTAACTATGAAAGGTAGATGATCTTCTCTTCTAATTTCTGGTATGGCTTTTAATATTCAAGTCACATCACTGATACACTGTTGGTGGTGTTGTGAACGAATCTAACCATTCTGGAGAGCAATTTGGAACTATGCTCAAAAAGTTATCAAACTATGTTTGATCCAGCAGTGTTACTATTGGGCTTATATCCCAAAGAGATCTTAAAGGAGGGAAAGGGATCGACATGTGCAAAAATGTTTGTGGCAGCCCTTTTTGTGGTGGCAAAAAACCAGAAACTGAGTGGATGCCTATCAGTGGGAGAATGGCTGAATAAGTTATGGTACCTGAATGTTAGGGAATATTATTGTTCTGTAAGAACGATCAGCAAAATGATTTCAGAGAAGCCTGGAGAGACTTACAGGGACTGATGCAAAAGTGAAATGAGCAGAACCAGGAGATCATTATACACGGCAACAAGATTATACAATGACCAATTCTGATGGACATGGCTCTCTTCAACAATGAATTGATTCAGACCAGTTTCAGTTGTTCAGTAATGAAGAGAGCCATATACACCCAGAGAGAGGACTGTGGAAACTGAGTGTGGACCACGGCATAGCATTTTCACTCATTCTGTTGTTTGCTTGCATTTTTGTTTTTCTCTCTTTTTTTTTTTTCTTTCTAGATCTGATTTTTCTTGTGCAGCAAGATAACTGTATGGATATGCATACATATATTAGATTTAATATATATATATTTTAACATATATTAGAATACCTGACATCTGGGAGAAAAGGTGGGGGGAAGAAGGGGAAAATTTGTAACAGAATATTTTGCAAGGGTCAGTGTTGAAAAGTTACCCATGCATATGTTTTGTAAATTAAAAAAAAATTCAAGTCACATGTCTATTTTGAATTTGTTGTAGTTTACATTGTAAAATATTGATTTAAAAATTGGTTTCCATTTTCCTGGAAATTTTTTGCAAATAAATTGTTTCTTTGGGTAATATATGTTTTTTTAGATTTATTCAACACTGAGTTATTACTGTGTTTAGTTATTTCTCATTGTTCCTTGACAACCCTGTTTCATTGCTCTTCTTTTCTATTTTTAAACAAGTACCAAGTGATTTTGATTCTTCTGTTTTATAATATAATTTGGAGTCTGGAAATTAGTCTTTATCTTTCTGGCTCTCTCTGCTCTTAAAGCCATGCATCTATCTGCATTGCACTGGACAATTTTTATGGTTACGCTTAAGCTGTGAATATGAGCTATGATGATGTGATGTTTTATTTTTTCAGTTGTGTCCAACTGTTTGTGACCCTTTTGGGTAGTTACTTGGCAAAGGTACTGAAGTGGTTTGCCATTTCCTTTTCTAGCTCACTTTACAGATACGGAAACTGAGGCAAACTAGGGTTAAGTGATTTTTTTGCCCAGGATCAAAAAGCTAGGAAGTGTCCAAAGTCAGTTTAAACTTGGAAAGAGGATTCTTCCTAACTCTAGACCAGCAACTATCTACTGCATTACCTAGCATGCTGGTATGACCTAAAAATACATTTGTTCACTCCATCTTATCCAGCATCTCTCCTTTCCAGGCCCCAAATAGATGGGAAGGCCTCGAATTGTATTTTGTCTTTCAGAAGCTGAAGAAGCGCCCACAGCTGTGTATTTCAGCATCTTTCAGCTTTGTGGGCTTGTTGAATGGCATTTGAGGCAGAATACATTGGCATCATGCACATTAGGACTCTGAGAATTGAAGATTTGGAAGATGCCCAGATGAGAGTGAAATGCCATCAGAAGTACTGGTGACCTTTTAAAGAATCCAACATGTGTTCATTTCGAGCTTCCTATTCCTCAGAGATTTTTTTAAAAATTGCCCAGTAAAATAGGAACTTGCATTGTTATGGAGCGATTGAGTTAATTGACAAGAAGTGTCATGCAGCATCATTTCGTGTAGAGAGGGGGATTTTGAATTTTGCCAAAAAGGATGCGTAGGAATTTGGGTGGCTGGAGGAGTTCTGTTTTAGCAAATGAACTGGAAATGGGTACATGGAATAAACAACTCGAAGAAGTAAATCATGTTGTCTCAGGAAGAATTTTCCCACAGTGCTCAAGACAAAGAATAAAGAAGTACTTTGTTAGCCAATCCTTTGTGGCTCATTTGCATCAAGGCAAAATATTTAATGCCGCTCTTGTAAATGTAACATTTTTAACAATACACTTCTATGTCTCAGCTTAGAAGCACTGCAAACTTTTAAAATGACATTATCCAACAAGAAAAAAAAAAGCTTGTTTTACCTATAATTTTGTATGCGATTGCTTATAATTTATTTTGTAGTTTAACAGTTGAAAAACACTTCCAAATTGGATGCCCAGCTGCTACTAAGTAAATTGTAGTGACATAACTGTCTATTTGTCTTATTTTGTATTGCTTTTAATTGTACTAATGCTTCAATAAATTTAGAATTTGGTTTTTCATAAAATAAATTAAGCCAGACTTTGACTGGATTAAGTAGACATCTAGTTCCTAAATTGTTAAATCATCTGCCACTTTGGAAGCACAGAAAAAAAAAAAAAAGGCCAAGGTCTCCCATTGCATCCAGGGCCATCTCTAGTTGTTTTGATCTCTATCTGGCCCTTGGATCCCAATGGCTCTGGAGGGGAGAGTGAGGCAGGCATCTTGCCCAGTCCTTCCTCACTTAAAGCCAAGTCACTCACATGTCATGGCATCCCCTCCCTGACGTCATGGCCCTCTTTGAAAACGGACAAGCAACAACAGTGGCAAGTGTCCATTTCCAATGAAGGGGGAACTCTGTGCTGACTGGTGGGAATAAGATTGAGGAGAGGTTGTGTAGGTAAGAGAGGTTGGGCAGCAACACTTTAAAAAATAAGGGATGATAAGTATAGAAATGGGCTGAAATATTTCCCAGTTTCCTACTTGAAATCTCAGTCATAACTTTGAATATAAGGGCAGCTAGATAGCACAATGGATAAAACATCAGGGTAGGAGTCAGAAAGACCCGAGTTCAAATGCAGCTTCAAACACTTATGAGTTATATGATCCTGAGCAAATCACTTAACCCCATTTGCCTCAGTTTCCTTATCTATAAAATGATCTGGAGAAGGAAATGGCCAACCGCCTCCGTATCTTTACCAAGAAAATCCCAAATGGGGTCACAAAGAGTGAGATATTGAAATGATTGAACATTGGATGTCACTTCTGTTTGTCTCAGTTTCCTCATCTCTAAAATGGGAATAATAAGAGCAATTATTGCCAGGATTGTGAAGATAAATGAGATGTAAATATAAAGCATATAGTATGTGCCATAAAAATGTTAACTGTTATTAAAATTGCTTTGCAAAAACCTTGCTGGAAGAAAGGAAGTGTATCCTCAACAAAAGAATTCTGGGGTTAGAAAAGTTTTCATTTTGTCTTTACATCCCCAGAACCTAGCACATTGCATAGTGCTTAGTAGGTCAACAAGCATTTACTAAACAGATGAGCCAAACATCTTGTTGTGTGGTGGGAATAATGAAATATTTAAACACAAAATCAGCCTCTGTCTTTGAGCTAACATTGCAGTGCCACAAGGTACATGCAGATAGCTACGTACATACAAAATGTATACAGTGTAAATGGAAGATAATTTTCAAGGGAAGGTACTCATTGGCCGCAAATGGGACCCAGAAATGGTTTCTCTGTTTAGTGGAATTTGAGCCAAGTTTTGAAGTAATCCAGGAATGCTAGGAGTCAGAGGTGAGGGAGAGCGTACCAGATATGGGGCATGGCCGGTGTCAACCCATGGAGTTTCAGAAAATGGAGTGTATGGTGTGAGGAATGGCAAATAGATCAGTATTTCTGTATTCGAGAGTATAAGAAGGGGTGTAAATCTAAGAACCCTGGGAAATAGGAATACAACAAGCTGTGAAGGCCTCCAGATGCCAAAAAGGATTTCCTGTTTGTTTCTGAAAGCAATAGGATGACATGTTCAAAGCCAAGTAGAGAATGGATTGGAGGCAGGAAGACCAGCAGCAGAAGGTGGCCTTGTAACAGGGCTCTGGTATACAAATAGCAGGAAGACAGACATATTGAAGACAAATTAGCTGCCTTTTTTGTTAACTACAAGATTTCACAGCATGTGAGGGGTGTAGTTCTAAGTGACTGCAGCCCCTTCTTTATTCTGATTGGTCAGTTGATCCCAGAGATCAGGGACTGTCTTTGCTCTTTTTTGTATTCCTAGCACTTCACATAGTGCCTGGCACATAAATGAATAAATAAATGCTTGTTGACTTGATTTCATTTGACTGGGTTGTGCCCTCAACCAGTAATAGAAAAACTGGGGAGAGATTTGGTGGACAGGGGTGGGTCAAGAACATTACGGAGTTGTGTTTGGGAGATATTGAGTCTAAGATGTCTGTGGGACAAGTCACTTCAAGATTTCCACAAATGATGAGGTACCAGAACTCAGAGGAAGATTGGGCCTAAGTGTGCTGACCTGAAATTCATCTGTGGCAAGGTGATAGTTGGACCCAGAAGAGGTGATAAGATCCTCAATGGAGATTACTATCTTACTGTTACAGAAGAAGGACAGAGCCTTGGGGGACACCCATGATTGGGGATGTGACCTAGATGAAGTTCCACAAAAGAGGATGTGAAGGAGGTTAAAAGAACTTAGGCAAGAGCAGAAGTCTGAAATCTGAACAGGAGAGAGGACCTGGAGGAAGAGGAGGCCAAGTGGAGGATGAAGAAAAAGCTGTGATTTCATCTGGCAAGAAAGAAGTTGTTGATAACTTTGGAGAGAACAGTCCAGGTAGAGGCGGAAGCCAGGGAGAGGAAGGAGCTGCAGGCATTGAGTCTAGATGGATTTCTCAGAGTGAAGCTAAGAAATGGAGAAAAGCTATAGACTTGGTGGGCAGCAGAGAAGGAGAGAAGGAAGAGAAAGTGATTGCTGGTAATCATTAGGAAAAGGGGAAGGACTTAAAATATTCATGTAGATCTATTGACCTTGGCAAGGCGAACTGGACAGCTAGGGGAATGTGTCTGAGTCAGGCGAGATGAGGATGAGGGAGAGAGCTGTTTGAGGATGGCTTCAGATTTTTCTGAGAAGTTAAAAAGGTAGGGCTAATGCTGAGAGATTCAGGAGTGTGAGGGATGGGGAAGAGAGCCTTGATTGAAGGATGACTAGGTGCATGGGAGATGCTATAACATGGGAGGCCCAGGACAGTTTTCACCTCCATGATCTATATTATTTCCTTATAAAAAATCCTGACATCACAAAGTATGTTGACTTATTTCTTCTTAAAGGATTGTAGTTCACAAAATTAAAAAAAAAAAACAACTTTCTTGAAAGATTGAAAACCAAACCAGAACACGAGCTCACCAAATCAATCAATCAATAAAATAATAGAATCAATCAATAAGTAAAAAGCACAAATCAATAAGCAGGCCTTTCCCAAAGAACTCAGTAGATTATTTTTGATTGCTGATTTTTGTATCCATGGATGAGGCTTTCTCTCTTAGGATCATTTCTCCTCTAAGGGTTAAAGAAAAGGGTTCATGTGGCTAACAGAAAGCCAGTTAACTTGCCTTATGAAGAGGGGGGCAGTAAGTGGGCAAGGTGGCCAGAGCAGCTTCAGATGTAATGGAATTGGAGGAAGCCTCTAATGAGAGGCGCTCCCAGAAGCTAGTAGTAGAAGAACATATACTCCACCTTAGCCTCAGCTGCCTTCTTAAGTTTTCTGATTTGATGAGAAGATAATGGACAGTTTTGAGGGAGAAGTTAATCAACAGAATAATTAATACACATTAAGTGCTTTTGGGATGCTTTTGGGGTTGAGAGGAAGTATAATTTCCCTGGTCCATGTAGTTCTTTGGGCAGTGGATGACAGTCTTTTCATTCCTCCTCCCCAGGCACAGTTTGTGGCACAGTAATCATTTTGTCATTTATTGTTGCAAAGTTCAACAAACTCATAAAAATTGAACCAAGTTTTTTGTATTAAAAGAAGCTTCATTCCGTGGTTTAGAAAATGTTTCATTTCTTGGATCTAAAATTTATTTTCTGTGTCCTTCTCTCCTTTCTTTTCTAGCCCAAATGCTATGGCCAGATCCTGTTGACAGAGGTGTTTAAGCATTTAAATTTGATTGAATCAGATTACTTTGGATTGGAATTCCAGAATGTCCAGTCTTACTGGGTATGTAAAGAATATGATTGTTTATTTTTACCAAAGTATTGAAATATTGTTACACAGCGTTGAAATGCATATAACATTAAATAGTAAATATATAATATTGTGATATATATAGTAAATAGTAAATATCAAATATATAATATTGATAGGGTTCTATCAACTACTTGTATTTATTTTAGAAAATTTATTTTTAAAACCTTTTTCTTTTAACAAAACCTTTTTTAAAAAAATATAAGATGAGAAGTATTATGTTTAGATAATTCTATTCAGGACTCTTAGTTTATTCATTTGTTTAACAAATATTTATTCAGAATCAGACATGTGCAAAAGAGTCCTAAAGAGCTTAGGGGACACAAAAATCCTTAAGGATCTTATCTCATAGAACAGAATTTTAGACTTAGGAGAATCTTATAAGTCATCCCTGCACCTGAACACAAATATGTTCTCTATACTTTTCCCTAACAATGAAATGCTCATCCCTCCTCCCCAGCTAGACTTTGCTGGAATATCTCTAGTGATGAAAAAACCTGCTACCTCTCAAGCTTGGCAGGAAGTAGCCATATTCTATTTTGGGGTTGCTTTAGGTGGTGGAGAGATTTTCCTTTTATGTTAAGTTTATAGGCATGTTAAAAAGATTTTAAGTCATATACCAAAAAGTAATTTTCCTTTTTTTTTTTCTGTTGTAGTGAAATCTGACTTTTAAAAAAATAAGTTGAGGCAATATTCTTATCATTTGCTTTTTTCTAGATTATGAATAATATTGGTATTTCTCAGTATGTCTACTAAATGGGCATGATAAAGGAAGTATGGTATAGAATGAATTTTCTTTTTTTCATCCTCTTTAGATTTGGCTGGAACCCATGAAACCTATTGTTAAACAAATACGAAGTAAGTCTATTTTTATCCTTTGTAAAGCTATTTTTGGATTTGTTATTTGTTTATTTTTGGAATTGTTTGGTGTAGCCCATTCATGATCATTAGTGAAGGGATGATATTAACATGAATGTAATAGCAGCTAATACAAAAGTAATTTCTGTTTGTTTCTGCGTTTGTAATGGATTCACCTTTTACATTTTTTTCTTTTAACACTATTGAAATTAATGTTTTGTGAGTTCGTGCTAAGGGCCTTCATATGTTGGAGGTGCAGATATAATAAGGTAGAAAAAGCCCATGTAAATTTAAATTTCTACTCATGGTGGATAATCAAGAAATTACTGCCTTTATATTGGCCTTAATTTGTTTTGCAGACTTTTCTTCTTTGTATAATTGGTCTTAGCCTATTTAACCATCAGCTTATCTCAGAGGTTTAAAATAACTTGAAGTAATTTAGTTGCAGTATTAATAGCAACATTATATAATTCTGCAACTTTAAATTTTGTAATGATTGTTTGGATTTGTGAAAGGATGTTTGTAGAATCTAAAAATTATGACACTTTCTCTTTTTCAGTTAAAATTTTGCTTATTATAATTGTAGTAGGGAATCAAACATAACGTTTATTAGATCAGATATAGTAGTAGAATCCTGTACGTGAATCCTGGGATTATTGCAAGTATAAAATCACTCAGTGGCCAATATGTTATGTTATTTGACTTTGGAAAGCTGATAAACTAGAGGAACCCATTTTAGTCTAAACTTACTTGATATGTAGGAATAAGTGGGATAGACATTTCCCTTTTTTCTTTTTTAAAGTAATTTTATTAATACCTTTTGTCTTTGATGCCATTCTTCCTCTGATTAAAACCTTTCCTTGTTGTATTAAAAAAGTAAACAAAAGTATAGATTGTTTGTAACCATGCATCTATTCTGCTTTACTATATTCTTTTCCTGCTTCTCTGCTATAAACTAGGAATTCCTCCTTTTGTGTTTTATGGGTTTTCTGTTATTCACCAGGGATAATAATATGCTGTTTTTTTTATTTTGTTCATTAGTTTACACAAATCTTCCCCATGTTTCCCTGAATTCCTCATATTTGTCATTTTACTATATAGAACTACATAGAATTTTACTACTATAGTTTTATCAACTATTCCTTCATTGATATTTCCTGGTCTGACCCAAAGAGTGCTGCTATATAAATGTTTTTGTGTGTATTAGACCTTTGTTTTTGTCTTTGACTTTCTTGGAGCATATGACCCTTGTAGCTGGATCGAAGGGTATTCACACTTAGATACTTTTTTGTATAATTATAAATTGAAATGGCTCCTCCAACATCAATTTTTTTCACCTTTTAAAAAATTTCTAACTTTTGTTATTTCATATGGCATAAAATGAAATATCAGAGTTGTTTCAATATGGATTCATTTCTTATTAGTGATTTAGCTTCTTAGACTATGCGTTCCTTAGAACAGAATAGAGAAAGTTGGGAAGGGTTGCCTTTCTTTATATCTTCAGAGTTTAGCAAAGTATCCTGATAAAGAGCAAGCATTTAATAAATGTTGATTGTTTTATTTTCATTTGGTCATTAAGAATTTGCAATTCATTTGGAAAATGTTCCTATCTACTGGTCATTTAGTGATTGGAAAGTGATTCTTGATGTCATGTTGCAATACACTTATCAAAATATTATAAAACAGCTTCATAACCTCCAGGTTCAGAACCTTTAATCTGAATCTAATTTCTGGCAGATAATGTTCCCCTTTTCTTGTCAAAAAGGGAGTCTTTCCCCAGTAATTTATGTTCTTCAGTTTACCAAATAGTTCGTTTAGTTAGTTCTTTCTTAGCTAGTCTGTCAAACCAAATTTTCTAGTTTTTAACAATGCAAAGTTTTGATGACTATTGCTTTTTTAATATAGTTTGAGATCTGATAATGATGATTATCATTTGAGATCTGCTCCCTTGATTTCTAGTTCTCATTATTTTCTCTTGAGATTCTTTTCTCCTGGCTGTTCCATGAAGAAGACCTTACACCTGGCCTTCTCTGTGGCTGCCCTCACACCTGGATATGTTTTATCTTCAGTTTTGTTACATCATTTTGGTCATGTCCATCTTAATTCTTTGGGATTCCATTGTGGGGTTTTCTTGGCAGAAATAGTGAGTGGTTTGCCACTGCTTTTCCAGCTCATTTATAGATGAGAAAACTGAAGCAAGTGACTTACCTAGAATCACACAACTAGAAAGTATCTGAGGCTAAATTTAAACTCATGAAGATGGTTCTTATGGATTCCAAGTCCAGTGTTCTACCCACTTCCCTAAGATTACACACTAGTAAGCTTCTGAGATGAATCCAGGCTTAGCACTCTATCCATTGTGCCACCTAGCTGCCCATTGACTTCCTGTCTTTATTTTTTTCCTTTTCTTTTTAATTTAGTATTTTACTTTTCCCCAGTTATATATAAAAACATGTTTTAACATTTGCTTTTTAAACTTTTGAGTTCTACATTCTCTCCCTTCCTCTTCCTACTCTCCTTATTGAGAATGCAAGCAACTTAATATAATAGGTTGCACATGCTCATGCAAAACATTTCCATTAAAGTATGTTGTGAAATAAAACACAGACCACCCTCCCCAAAAACCCTCAAGAAAAATTTTTAAAAGTTTAAAAAGTATGCTTTTATCTGTATTCAGATATAATCGTTTCCTTCTCTAAGTATGGATGGCATTTTTCATCATAAATCATTGTTTTCTTGGGTCATGGTATTGCTGAGAATAGCAATACTCATTTTACAATATTGCTATTTACTTAGTACATGGAATATTTCACTTTGCATCAGATCATAGAAGTCTTTCCAGGTTTTTCTGAAAATATCCTCCTCATCAATTTTTATAGCACAATAATATTCTATCATAATTGCCTATCATAATTTCTTCAGCCAATCCCCAATTGATAGACATCTCAATTTCTAATTCTTTCACAAAGACTTGCTGTAAATATTTTTTCACATAGGTTCTTTTCATTTAAAAAAATCTCTCTTGGGATACATACCTAGTTAGTGATATATTGTTAGGTTAAAGAGCATGCCATTTGGACAGAGTTCCAAATTGTTCTACAGAATGATTGAATCTGTTCACAGTTCCACCAGCAGTGCATCAGTGTCTCATATTCCTCACATTCTCTTCAACATTTCTTCCTCTGTTCATTAGCCAATCAAATAGGCACGAGATAGCTAGTATCTCAGAATTGTTTTACTTTGTGTTTCTCCAGTCAGTTAGTTTTTTTTCAATATGGCTATTCATAAATTTCATTACTTCATCAGAAAATTGTTCATATATTTTAATCATTTTTCAATTGGAGAATTTTAAAAATTTGACTTGATTCCCTATATGTGTAAGAAACAAGACCTATTAAAGAAACTTTCTTCAGATTTTTTTTCAGTTGTTATTGCAAAGTATATTTCCCCCTCATGTTCATTTTATTCTCTTTTCACTCTGTCCCTCCTCAAAAGTGTTTTGTTTCTGACTACCCTTTTCCCCAAACTATCACCTTACCTATTACCCACTCAACACACACACACACACACACACACACACACACACACACACACAGCCTTTTCTCATCCTCTTCTGCTCCTAATTTCTTGTAGAGTTATATAGATTTCTGTACCCAATTGAATGTTTTTGTTATTCCCCTTTGGGCCAATTCTGATGAGAGTAAGGTTCACTCCTTTTTCTTCCCCTTCACTATAAAAGCTTTTTTTTTGCTTCTTTTATGTAATTTATCCCATTCTACCTCTCCCTTTGTTTTCTTCCAGTGCATTCCTTTCTCACTCCTTCATTTTTTTAAAGATATCCCTTCACATTCAGCAAACGTCTGTGCATTCTCTTTCTGTCATATATACACATACTCCTCCTAACTCCCCTAATAATGAGAAAGTTCTTATGAGTTACAAGTACTTCTCCATACAGAAATGTAAACAGTTTAACCTTATTAAATCTTTTATGGTTTTCCTTTCTCTTGAGTCTTGTTTTTGAAAATCTTATTTTCTATTTAGCTCTGATCTTTTCATCAAGAATGCTTGAAATGCTCTATTTCCTTAAATATTTATTTTTTTCTCTTGGACAGATTATATTCAATTTTGCCAGATAGGTCAATTTGGGTTATAATTCTAACTCTTTGCCCTCCAGAATACCATGTTCCAAGCCCTCAGATCCTTTAATGAAGTAGATGCTAAATCTTGTGTTATTCTGATTGTGACTCCATGAGACTTGAATTGTTTCTTTCTGGATGCTTGCAAAATTTTCTCCTTGATTTGGGAGTGCCAGAATTTGACTATAATGTTCTTGGGAGTTCTTGTTTGGAGATCTCTTTCAGAAGGTGATCAGCAGATTCTTTCAGTTTCTATTTTATCATCTGGTTCTAGGATATTAGGGCAATTTTCCTTGATAATTTCTTGGGAAATGATGTCTAGGGTTTTTTTTTAATTATTATTTTTTATAGTGACTTTCAGGTAGTCCAGTAATAAAAAAATTATTGAAGCTTTTTTATTTTCAAAAAATTTGCAAGGATAATTTTTCACCATTGACTTTTGCAAAACCTTGTGTTCCAATTCCCTTCCCCCCTCCACACATTGCCTCTCCTAGATGGCAAGTAATCCAGTATGTTAAAGATGGTAAAAAAAATATATGTAAATCCAATATAGTCATATGTATTTATACAATTATCTTGCTGCACAAGAAGAATCAGATCAAAAAGAAAAAAAATGAGAAAGAAAATAAAATTCAAGCAAACAACAACAAAAGAAGTGAAAATTTTATGTTATAATCCACACTCGGTTCCCACAGTCCACTTTCTGGGTCTCGATGGTTCTCATCATCACAAGATTATTGGAACTTAGTCCAATAGTTTTTAAGTTATTTCTTTCAGATCTGTTTTCCAGGTCAGTTAATTTGAGATATTCATATTGTCTTGTGTTTTTTTTTTTCATCCTTTTGATCTTTCTTTTATTGTTTCTTGATTTCTCATAAAATCATTAGCTTCCATTTGGATAATTTTGTATTTTAAGACATTCTTCTCCACATTGGCTTTTTGTACTTCCATTTACCATTTTTAAAGGTGTTATGTTCATTATTTTTTTTGTGTGTGTCTCCTTTAGCAAGTTGTTAATTTGTTTTTCATGCATCACTCTCATTTCTCTTCCCAATTTTTTCTCTATCTTTCTTACTTGATTTTTATAATCCTTTTTTAATTCTTCCATGGCCCAAGACCAATTCAATTTTTTTTTTATTGAGGCTTTGGATGTAGGAAATTTGCCTTTTTGATCTTCTTTGTCACCATAGTAATTTTCTGTAGTCAGGTTTTTGTTGTTATTTTCTCATTTCCCCAGTCTATTACTTGACTTAACTCTTTGTAAAAGTAGGGCTCTGCTTCTAGGGTGAAGAGTGTACTGTGTCCCAAGCTTCAAGGATTTTGTGCTTTGGTTTTCAGAGATACTTTCAGGGATCTGTAAGTTTCCAGTTCTTCCAAGGTGGTATGAGCTAAGGAGACATGTATTTACTATTCCTGTGACTTGTTCTCTGATTTGTGAATGACCCACAAGCACTCTTTTCTACTCTGGAATAGTAAGGAGGATCCCCCTCAGCTGGGCCAAAAACTCTGCAGGGCTATTGTTCCTCCTCACTCTGCAACTGCCATCCAGGTCTACGACTTGGATCCAAGTATAGGTAAAACAACAGAGTTCTGCCTCAGTGATCATAAAGAGGCCCCTGTAATCGTCTGATCCCTTAGCGTCTATGGATTGAGAGCTACAGAGCCACTGCTACTGCTGATTCACTGGCTCCCAAGGCCCAGGTTTGCTGGGCTGGGGTCTATGCCTCTCTTTCACCCTGGTCAGTAAACCTTTCCTGCTGACCTCCTAAGGTCATCACCCAACCAGACTGAATATCTTTCCCCCCATTCTTCTTCTCTCCTGGTTTCCTCAGTTCTAGTAAGGTCACAACCATTCTTAGGTTCTCTTTTGTTTGTAACTATGGATCATCCCTGCTCCTCCCTCTCCCTCAGCCGGCAGATCCATCAGCTGCCAAAGCTTAGCAGCTTTCTACCTTCATCATGCCTCCCACATCAAATCACAACCATCTTGGTTTAGGCACCTAAGAGGAGGGCATCAGGGTGACACAGTGAGTAGATAGAGGGAGTTAAGGAAGACCTCAGTCTTACCTCAGATATTTAATAACTTGTGACTCTGGGCAAGTCACTTCACCTCTATTTGCTTCAGTTTTCTTATTTGTAAAATGGAAGTCATAATGTCGCATATCAGGGTTTCTGGAAGGATCAAATGAGTTAATTGTAAAGTGCTTGGCATAGTGTCACAGCTTGACACTTAGGAATTGATCAACAAATCCTCCCTCCCTCTATACTTTAACTCATTCCTTATTCAGGTGCCCACCTTATGTCGTTCAGTCATTCCCATTGGTTTGAAATCTACCTTATGTTGTTCAATCATTCTGATTGGTTTGAAATCCTTTCCAGTCTCATTATATTTTATTCCACTTACTCAGCAATAGAGTCAGGCTGCCTTTTTTCCTGCTGTTCCTCACACAACATTCATGCTGAATGCTTAATAAAAATTGTTAATTGATTACTATGTAGAGTGCAAAAAGCAAAGTCAAACAGAAAATCTGAAAAAAGGGAGAAGTCTCTATCCCACAGAGCTTCCATTCTCTTAGAGGATCCAGTGTGTCAATACTTGAATGATTACAGGATCATTGAAAGAAGCAGAAAGTCCCTTCAAAATGGTAATAGAAAGATTTTAGCAAATGAATTAAGAAGTAAAGAGTCTTCATATAAACTACAATTATATTACTTGGGATATAACTGACACGAGAAACTCAACCATTTTGAAAATATATTTGAGGGTTTTTTTGGTGTTATTGAATGTGATTAAAAGTTATAAATGATTCAATCTAGTAATGAACTATAAGTAATATTGTTTATGAGTCTGCTGTGGTGCTTCATAGTAATGTTCTGCTACTCATTAGTATTGATGACAGTAATTATTTTGTTTTTCTAAAGGAGTGTCCCTTACATAATGATTCCTCCAGGCAGCATAGTGACCTTAGAAGGGCATATTTTAAGGTTATTTATTTGTATTCTTTTGTCTTTTGTTAAATATTTCCCAATTACATTTTAATCTGATTTGGGCTGCACTTGGGAAACGTGTTGCTGGCCGTGTTTTATAACTGTGCTTTAAAATAACTGGTGGCCATTCTGGTTTTCTGTCACTGGATGGTGATTGTCTACTTAGTCTATTCCAGAAGTCAATTTTACTTTTTCATCATTGACTTGTGTTTAAACTGACCAGTTGTACAAACTGCTAGGTTGTTGATCATGTGGTGCCCTAGAAAGCATCTTATACCCAGGAGTCATTGGTCTTGCAGGCTCACACAAGAAGTGTGTACTTGTAGTGGCTGCATGGATTAGCCTTGGAGCTTCCAGAATGGGACTCTGGAGCAGAAAGTCAATTTTTACATCTTTGATGAAATAAAGATCAAAGTAGCATCTCTTTGGGTTGTGGGAGGTCAGAAGTGAAAAATCTTTCTTTGAATAATTTGCTAATAAAAATAATATTGCTAAGTAAAATGATACATTTAATGAGATACTCATTAGTTATTCTCTTAAATATTTAAGTTTCTGAAATACATGATCATATTTTAATTATTGTATTATCATTATGCCCCAGTTGTTAATGCTGTGATACTGTTGCTTTAAGGAGCGATGGGGACATAAGATGATTTTTTATTGTGGAATGATAAATTAATGACATAAATTATTAGAATGATTTCCTCATAACTTTTACAGCTTCTCTATTCTGGTGATTTCTACAGCAACATTGTTATACAGTTTGACCATTCCTGGAACCCTAGTTTGATAGCTGGACTTTTACCTGCAATAATAGTCTTCCTTCACCTTGGGGTGCATTCATGTGCAGAAATGTTCCTGACTCCAGTCTGACTAACCTTTAAGTGCATGAAGACTTTGAAGAGCTTTTTTCCCTATACACACTTATGTCTCATCACATTTACTCTGACCCATTGGAAAATGTCTAAATTAAGCACATGAGATTTTTTTTTTTTTTTTTTTTTTTTTTTTTTGGTGATGAATGAATCTCCTTACTCTGGGATGTTTCTGGATGGGATTTAACAATTCAAGGCAGCCTAGCATAGTGTTTGTATTCCCAGTTTGGTACCAGAAAACCTTTATTCGAGGCCTGATTTAGACATTTGAGCTGCTCTGGGTTCTTGATAATACACTCCCTCCCTGGAGGTCAGACCAAGGCAGTATGTGCCATCAGGGAACATAGCCTGTCCTGGGAGTCAGATGAGCAGTTCTCCAGCCCCCATCATCATGTACTTAGAAGCTGTGTGACCAAAAAAGGTACTAGCTGTCACATAATGCTAAGCAAGGAGATTGAGTTATTGAATTTAAAATTAACTATTTTTTACATTGTTTCAAAAGTACCAAGTTAAACTTACTATTTATATGTCTATAGAAAGTAACCTTTGGAATTTAAAATTATTTTTGTCATAGGACCAAAGAACACAATGCTTCGGCTAGCCGTCAAATTCTTCCCGCCTGACCCTGGACAGTTGCAAGAAGAATATACAAGGTGAGGTTGTAATTTAACAGGTTTAGAAATGAAAATAAGAAGTGTTCAGTGGATCTGGGAACAGAATTAGTCATTGTGACTAGTTAGACAATTATGTTTTTAAGCCAAGTATTTATGATTCAAATGTCCTTTAAAATAAAGTGAGGTTGTTTAGACAGTGAAATGTTAGGGCTACATTATGATTTTTTTTTCCAAACGCCTTTGCTGTTAGATTGATTAGTATCATTTTTAGAAGATGTTTGTAATTAATCTATGCCCAGAGACATCACATAGGCCTGATATGTTTTTATTTTTATAGCAAGATATTTTTAATTTTTTTTTTAAACAAAAGAGGAGCATTGGTTTGAGAATCAAAATGCCTGAGTTTTGGGCCTATTCCTGCTTCATATAGGGCTCATGTCTTCTCCCTGGGACTGTTTTCTACTTAATATTTGAAACAAAAGGTTCCAACTAAAAAAATCTGCATGGGCCTTTCATCACGCTGTTGAGGCTGTTTGGAAAGCTGCTTTTCTCTCTATTGATGGCCTAAAAAAAAAGCCTGAGAAGTTTGGTCCTAGCAATGGGATAACCCAATAACCTGCTTTTCATTGTTTCACTGATTAACAAGATGACTGTAGGATAGTTCTCTTTAGGAAAAAATATTTTTGAAAATATACAATTATATCTTTTTAGAATTGACTTTAAAATAGTGGGGATTAAACTGTCTTGGAAAATACATTTTAGTAAGAATTTTGTTCAGATATCAATATTTTTTAAACAGAAGGAGTTAGGCGTCACAGAACAGGCCTTTGATATCCCATTTTGGGCTAGCTTCTTCCTACCTGCCTATTTCTGTCGCCTAAAAAGACCTTTAGAGCATGACAAGATGAGTAAAAGAGACAGGTCAGGCTAAATAAAAGATTCAGCAGACTACAGTGGGGAAAATACCATCTCCCTTTTCAGGCCTACATCTTTAAAACCATTTACCCAAATTTTGCTATCCTAAAATATGGAGACATTAGAATTGTTCTATATAATGTGGAAAAAAATCAAAGGGCTATACAAAGCTGCTTACTCTCTAAAGACACTAATCCCTGTTAAAGTGGGAGCTCCTTGAGGGCAGGGACTGAACTTTGCATACTTTATATCCCTAGTGCTAAGGCAACACTCAGCTCGTAGCAGGTTCTTAATAGACTTTAGGTGATTGATTCTTTACTATTTAATACTGGTGAAACATGTCATCAGATTCTCCCAGGAAATGTCATTAACCTTCATGTCCCTTCTAGCTTCTTTAAATTGTCTAATTGTGTTCCTAGAGTCTGAAATTTCCTTGTTTCAAGTGAGAAAAAGTTTATACTTGTTTCTTCTTTTCAAAATGATTAAATTATTAGTAATGTGGCATTAGTGAAAAGAACAGTTACCTTCTAGTCCACATGTCACCTCTCTAGGATTAGCAATTCATATTTCATTTTTTACAAACTTTGAGGGATTAAAATTTTAAAAAGGTGAATGGCAGTAAAAGACAATCTTACTTCTTTTAAGGTGATTGAAATGTGTACTATTTAGAACTAAATCTTGTTCTAGGGACTTTGTGACCCTGAATTTATTGCTTAGAAAAGTGTTTAGCTGTGTATTTGATGGATGCTGAGAGCCCGGCTCTCTTCTCTAGCAACAGAGGGCTTTCTAGGGGAGGGATCTTGAGAATCTGGTTCCGAAGGTCCTGGTCATGCTGCCGAAGTTGGGATGGCCATCTCATGACTGACTGAGGCTCAGCAGCTTTTGCTTGAGATTGCTGCCACTGTGGCAATGGTTTTTTATGTGGAACAAAAGTCCACACATGTTTCCAAAGTTGCCTCTGAAAGACGATGCCCCATCTGAGGCTTCTGGGCCTCCGCCCGGCCAAGTGGATTTCCAGTTTTTGTCTGATTTGTAGGTGCTTGTTTGTGGCATGTGCCACAGGGCACTCCGAGACCACTCGTTTGGCTGAAGGTCATCCACCATGTCCATTGCAGGAGGGCTCCCTGGGAGCAGATGGGATTCAAAGTTTGTATCTAAAAATAATTTGGAAAATTCTCTCTCCTTAGATATTTGTTTGCCTTGCAAATCAAGAGAGACTTAGCTGAAGAACGACTCCTCTGCAGTGATAACACGACTGCTCTCCTTACTTCTCATCTCTTGCAGTGTTAGTATCTTTCCCATCACTACTTTTATGTCTCTGGGGCACATCTGCACCTGAAGAGCCCCACGGCCACTATATGTGTGTAGTAAGGGAATGCTACTGCTTGGTGGGGTAGAATTACCAGATTATTACAGTGGAATTGCCTGGGGCAAGAGCTTTTGGTTAGGATCTGGGGCCTGAAGCTCTCTGATACACTCAGCTCTATAGGTTTCACTTTTTGCTAAAATTAATTTAGAAGTATGATCCTTTAGTAGGCTCCTATCACTTCCTAAAACTCAGGTCGTGATCCAAAGAGGTTACACATTGTGAAAGAGATGCCTCCAAATTCTCGAGTGATATGGTCCCTTTGATTACTTCAGTGAAGGAAAGCATAAATCCAAGGGGAAAAAGGGAAAGTCAGTGTTTCTTCAAATCAAGTAGAAAGTAGGATCTTCATGAGAAGTAACAGGTATTTCAAAATTGAATTTGGTTGTAAACATAAGGGAGAACAAAACTGAAAAGTGGAGAACAAATGCCTGTTAGAATAATCCAGTTTTAGAGGAATGATCAAGACATCAATCTGAGGATCTGAATCAGAATAGTAAAACAAAGATAATTTTTGTAGGTTGAAGGTAAAAAATTGGAGAAGTTTTGGGGGAAGAAATCTTGGGGTTGGCTTCCCTTGCTGTCCCTCACCACGGGTAGCAAGGATTCCTTCATCCCGTTGACAGCCCCCTCCCTGTCTCCTGAGCCTTGGTGCTTTGGTAAGAATTGGACAGAGGCTTGCCCTCCTGTGGGGTTAGGAAAAACACTAGAAGCCGACCCAATGCTAACAGAAGCAATCTGTGTGGGGCACTGCCTCAATGTAGATGCTGTTACAGAGATGAAAAGGAAGTGATCCCTGCCCTTGTACAGCTTGTGAAAACATGTACATAGAAATAGAACGACACCATCAATGCAAAATAATGCCCAGAGTGGGGCTGGCACAGGGCTGGGGAAGGCTCACGTTACAAGATGAAGCAAATCCTTAACTTTCTAGGCACGGTCTTTGTGTAAAGTCTCTTGGCCCTTTGTTTGGCATAAATTTCATCTAGTGGTTCTTTTTCTGACTTTTTGCTTACTGTTTTTTTAAAAACTTCAAGTTGTTTTGTTGATTTTCCTCAGCTGAGATAGGCGACTTTGAAGAAACAGCAGATCGAGAACATCTTAAAATAAGTAAATATGTGCCAAACCAAGATAGTCTTCAAGAGAAGATAATAGAATACCATCGACAGCACATGTAAGTAAAGAAGTTTTTGATTCTTGAATGTTACTGTTACGCTTATTAATTAACCACAGAGATGGTGACAGCTACTGGTAGGTTGTTTTCATGGTTATAATCTGTACTGAAAGTCAAAAGACTTTGGTTTTTTGTCACAAATTCAGGGTTCAGTTTGGGGGCAGAGCAGGAAGTGAAAGATATAAAGAGAAAAGTCAGTAAAAAATCAGAATCAGTAAGCATTTATTAAGCTCCCACTGTGTGCCCGGCCCTGGCGTAAGTTTGTACATTCTCTGCCCTCGATAAGGTGAGGAGGTGAGTGTTTTGAGTTGATTTTGTCATCTTGAAGAATATTGAGTTTCTGGAGATAACAAAGTCCAGGAAATGAGTAGAAGGAGGCCTTGGAAACCTTCCTTACACAGATGTAGGGGATTTATACAGAGCATTGCAGGGACTGTAGATGGGAACGTCATTCTCTCCATTCAGGGAGGGGAAATTGAAGCTTGCAGAAGGAGAGCAAAGTATTTGGAGTTAGCCAGCTCCAGGTCCAGAACACTAACCCTTTTGCAGCCCTGCTTTTTATAAAAGTTGCCTATGGTCAATGCGCATTTGTCACTACTGTTTATGGATCCATAAATTGAGCCTCGGAGTCCTTGGGGAGTGTCAAGGCAGGGCTCCCTGGGGTCCACCTGAAGGCCACATGATTTTGTTCAGGATTTGGGAGGGCAAGGGTGAGCCTTGGCAGTAAGACCCGAGCATTCTCCTCTCTGGGGAAGGCCTTATGCGGCTAGGGTTCTGTGCACAGCGCAGCAATGTTGCTTTTTCTCTGAGCTGAGATTTGGGGGCCCAGGAGTCAAAGGTGAATTTATACAAAGTTGTAATAGCACCCCATTTTGTCCATCAGCAGTCGAGGCAGGGTACTGCAGAAGGGTGCCACAGAGACAGGAGAGAGGGGTTAGGGCCGGGATGTGAAACCGACTTTTGGTCCTCAGTGGGAGAGTAGAAAAGACACAGTCCCTGCCTCGAAGAGTGATTTTGTTGGGAATCAGTTCTACAGGGTCCCAGAAATAGAACATTTGTCCCTATTTGGGACAAGGGGAGAGGAAGGCAGCCATGGCTCTTTTTCAAGAAGAAACTGTTAAGACCAGGCTCATTTTACAGCTTTCAGTGCTATTGAATTTGAGACTGAATAATTTTGGTTTTTTGAGGCATTTGGGGTTCAGTGACTTGTCTAGGTCACACAGCTAGTAAGTGTTAAGTCTGAGGGCAGATTTGAACTTGGCCTCTTGACTCTAGGGTCTGTGTGCCATCTAGCTTCCCCAAGACTGTGAATACATGTTAAGATTATTTCACATTAGAGCCTTGCTTTGTGCTCAGACTGTGTGTCAGCCGCTTCTCAGGCTGCTCTTGTGTTTAATCCACCTTCTCAGGTCTCAGACTATGCCAGTTGGGCAGTGCCCTATTATTTTTGTGAACCTGGATATGCGTTTTCTACTTTTAGCAGCTCCCCAGGGAAAGAATCCCCCTTGATTTTGTCAAGTCTCATTTCTGATATTTCCAGATGTTTTCTACTCGGTCTTGCCAACATTTTCTCCTTTTTCACTTAAGACCACTTGTAGCCGTCCATGTTGGCAAAAGGCATTCTCTTTGGTGGCTCCAAGCTCAGCTGGATTCTTAAGATTTTAGAAATAACCTTCCACCGAGCCAGTTAACATCAGAACACTTCTCCAGCTTTTGGGTGAAAGTGGTTCATAATAGAAAATGAAAGGTTCATTTCTTGTTTGTATCCAAAATCGGGAGCTTTGTTATTGTTGTTGTTTTTTGAATCCCCGGCACTCAGCTCAGTGCTTTGGACAGAGTAGGCACTTAAAAACGATGTATTGATTGATTGGAGATAGTCAATAGAGAAAAGGCAGTAGCATTAAGGAGAATCAGAGGAGACTTTTCATGGCAGTTGGCATGGAAGAAAGCCAAGAAACGGAGAGGAGAGAAGAAGTGTGTGGTGGAAGAGGCCCTGAATACGTCCAGAGTCTGTCGAGGGGGAGGCCATTGTCCTAGATTGCTGAGCACATGGGAGGAAGAGAGGGAGGTATGACGAGGCTGGAAAAACGAGGGAAGGTCAGGTTGTAATGGCTCTGGATGCCAGACCCTGCATTTAGGTTTGATCTTGGAGGTGATAAGAGACCTGGAATTTATAGAGCAGGAGAGTGACCTGGTCAGAACCTTCAGGACATTCAGTTGTGTTCCTTACCAGTGGCTGTTGGACTTAATCTTTTGCTTTGGTGTAGTGCTCCCCAAGTGTCAGGGTATAGTCTACACCTTGGCTTTCTAGCCTGATGTATTGATGGGAGAAATACTTTTCCCTCTAGGGGGAGCTCTTAGTTGTCTCTTTTTAAACAATTATGTCTGGCAGTAATATAACCTGACTTCTCCAAAGATTATTAGCTAGTCAGTCTGTTCTTGGTAAGCTACAAGGTAATAATACCTCCCAACTGTCGCAACATTTCCTCACTGGGGGAGTTTTTCTGCAGTCATCTACAAACATCCTGAACACTAAGTGACTCCTCAGGTAGCTTGTTGCTTAAATAGACAACCATGGTCTTTCTGATAAATTATGGAAGACTCTTTTGAGTCTATTAGAAATAGGTTATTTTAATGTTGTACTAAAAATTGCATTCATGTTTTCTTTTTCCCCCTGTTAAAGCGGCCAAACACCTGCTGAGTCAGATTTCCAGGTACTTGAAATTGCTAGGAAGTTAGAGATGTATGGGATCAAGTTTCACCTGGCCTCTGATCGAGAGGGGACCAAAATTCACCTTGCTGTTTCTCATTTGGGTGTACTCGTATTCCAGGTAGGTTTTGTAGGGGGAGAGGTGTTTAGTGGTTTAAAAATAACTTGTCTTCAAGTCTAACTTTTTTACATATCTCATAGATGTCATGTTTTATGCTTGTAAGTTTACTATATAATTTGAGTTGAAATCAATGTCACAGGTCACCCAGTGTGCCTATTTGCCCAGTACAGGAATTTCTCGTGAGCATTTATTACAGTTAACCTCTGCTCGGACACTACTAGATACAAGCCGCCCTAAATGTCTTTGCAAATTCATTGTATGTAGTTGAATAAAAATGTGCTTTTACTAAACCTCTTAAGTTTGAATCAGATCCTGGTAATAAAGTTTAGCAAGCATTTACTCAGTAGTTACACAAGGTAGGTCTCAGTTCTGATTTGTCTTTGATCTGACAGCAGCTCAGCAGACCTTGCTTCTCCAGCGATTTCTTGGGTGACGTCATTCCTGACTCTTAATCCATTCTTTTTTTTTTCCCTGCTAAGGTAGTTAGGGTTAAGTGACTTGCCTAGGGTCACACAGCTAGGCAGTGTTATATGTCTAAGGCCAAGCTGGTGCTCTATCCACTGCACCACCTAGCTGCCCTCCTTACTCCATTCTTCATTTGTCAATATTCCCTGTAAAATGTCATTTCAGTTCAGTATTGTAGATGTTCTCTGGCCAGTTGTATGTTTTGGTCCTCTGCTTTCCAAGATAGAACCATAACTCTGGATTTGGACCTTGTGCTTCTGCCAATGAAGCATAAGATTGTGCCAGTATTTTAAAGTTGTTTTATTATGGTCATCTCAGATCCCTGGTCTTTTTCATACAAATTGCTGTGCTGTGCCTGTTATTGATTACTTGAGCCCACATTTGGAATTTTGTATTTATCTTGATTAAATTTCATCTTGTAGGTTTGGGCTTAGAGTTCAGCTTGTCAAAATTAGTGTGTGTTCTGAATTTAACATGTTGATTTTTATTATGTTTCAAATTAAACAAGAATATTGTCTTTTTTTCTTTTTTTTTCTTTCTTTTTTTTTTTTTGATTAAAGCCTTTTCTTTTCAAAACATATTATAATTTTCAACATTCACCTTTGCAAAACCTTGTATTCCAATTTTTTTTCCTTCCCTTCTTCCATTCCCTCTTCTAGAAAGCAAGTAATCCAATATGTTAAACATGTGCAACACTTCTATATATATATTTCCACAATTATAATAAAGCTTTTGCACAAACAAAACCAATGCAAGCAAGATTAAAAGGAAAGCGGAAAACTGAGAAACAAAGAGAAATGAGTTGATTTTATAAGAACATAAACCATTCCCCAAATGACAATTGGTCAAAGGATATGAACAGTCACTTTTCAGAAGAAGAAATCAAAGCTATCTATAGGCATATGAAGAAGTGTTCTAAATCACTTTTGATTAGAAAAATGCAAATCAAAACAATTCTGAGGTACTGCCTCACATCTATCAGATTGGTTAGTATGACAAAAAAGGAAAATGATAAATTTTGGAAAGAATTGGGAAAATTAGTCCACTAATACTTTGTTGTTTGAATTGTGAACTGATCCAACCATTCTGGAGAGAAACTTGGAAAAATGTTCAAAGGATTGTCCTTTTTTCTTGAAGGTGATGTTGCTGGCAGCACTTGAACATGTACATTGTTTGCATGTTCATTTCTCGTTTATGGGTAGGGTACATTCTGTTTGGTACTTGAACATAGTATTGATTTACAGTAGATATAGGCTTAACAGTTAAAAGGAGAAAGAGAATTATGGCCAGAGCTGATTTAATCATTTCAAAAAGATCAAGAAAAGTAATTTTTAAAAGACAACATTAGGAAGTTGGGGTATAGTAATAAACAAATTATTAATAAACAAAATAAACAAAGGTGTACAGTAATAAATCTGAATGTTAAAAGCTTTGACACTTTGTTTCCAATTTGAGAGGATGAACCTTAACTCTGAGGGACCACAAATGTTTATTTTCTTCATTCTTTCTCCAAAACTATGAAATTTCTGCCAGTTACTCCTTTTGATTTAGGGTGGAAGTTTAGACCTTGAGTTAGTAATTTTCTGTGTTTAAAAAAAGAAAAAAATTGAAGCAAAGCCAGCAGCTGGAAGTAATTTCCATGGGGTCCCTTGGCAGCTTGTTTAAGAAGGAGCTGAACCCTCCTGGCTTTTACCATCTTTGAGCATTCTGCATAAAGACCCCTCCCAGGCTTGGGGACTGGGACCTCCAGAATAAAGCAGCATCCACTTAAAACCCTCAAGGGCTGTATGCCTTCATTAAAGAAGCAATTTTGTGGCCCAATGGTCAAACAGCAGATAACCAGCTGGGAGGCTTCTTTTAGCTTCCCCTTTGGTTTCTTCAATGACCAAAGGCTTCTAAAAATCAAGCCAAGCTATAAATCTCTCTCTGCACATGTACATGAAACACAATTTAAGCTGCTGTTTCCTCTCCCTGTCATGACAGAGAATCAATAGTCACAATGACTATAAAGTGCATTAGTTAAAGGGTAGGGAGTCTCTTGGACTTCAGAGATCCCTTGAAAACTGCCTTTCCCACACAAGCTGTTGTCCTGACCTATTAATGTCACTCAGTTCTGTCTCCTTGGATGTAAAACTTGGAGAAAGTATTTTTTTTGAAAATAGAAGGAGCTCCCTTTGGAAATTGTGCTTTACTTTCTAGGTCCCCCGAAAGACAAAATAAACATAGCATATTTTAGGATTGGATGCAAAATTTTAACATTGGCAAACATGCACTAAATATTAAATTCTGCTAGGATGCAAAACAATAGTAGTTTTCAGTCATAAGCCATTTCATTGGAAAACCGATGCTTTGGCTCTAAAAACTGCAAACTAGATTGGTTAAAACGTAGTTACTTAAATCTGAATATTATTCCTTCCCAATTGTCTTTCATCCATACGGCCTCCTCCTTTATTTTAGTACTCAGCCATCTCCTCCTCAAAGAATTCACCCTCTTTATCTTTGCCTTAAGATTATCCTCATCTTCCTCATTTTCTTTTTCTTTTTTTTTTTTAATAATTATAACTTTTTATTGACAGAGCCCATGCCTGGGTAATTTTTAACAACATTATCCCTTACATTCACTTCTGTTCCAATTTTTCCCTTCCCTTCCTCCACTCCCTCCCCCAGATGGCAAGCAGTCTTATACATGTTAATAAATAAGTTATAGTATATCCTAAATACAATATCTGTGTGCAGAACCAAATAGTTCTCTTGTTGCACAGGAAGAATTGGATTCAGAAGGTAAAAATAACCCGGGGAGAAAAACCAAAATGCAAACAGTTTACATTCATTTCCCAGTGTTCTTTCTTTGGGTGTAGCTGCTTCTGTCCATCATTGATCAATTGAAACCGAGTTAGATCTTAATCTTTGTCGAAGAAATCCACTTGCATCAGAATACATCCTCATACAAGTATCATTGTTGAAGTATATAGTGATCTCCTGGTTCTGCTCATTTCACTTAGCATCAGTTCATGTAAGTCTCTCCAAGCCTCTCTGTATTCATCCTGCTGGTCATTTCTTACAGAACAATAAAATTCCATAATATTCATATACCACAATTTACCCAACCATTCTCCAATTGATGGGCATCCACTCAGTTTCCAGTTTCTGGCCACTACAAACAAGGCTGCTGCAAACATTTTGGCACATACAGGTCCCTTTCCCTTCTTTAGTATCTCTTTGATCTTCCTCATTTTCTTAACAGGCCATTCTGGGCTTAATCTAAGGCACTGCCTCCCTCTGATTTACATCTCTTTGTATTTGAGTAATACAAACAGCATTTGTAACAAAGGATTTTAGCTATAAAGAGAAATATCTTGTACACAGAATTAGGCAGTTGAAGTTTTTTTAAAAAAAATCTGTGATTTGATATGTTTTATATTGTTTTCCTGATTTGTAAAATTATATCTTTCATTGGTATTTGATTTATATAAAAGAGCTACTCTGTGTGTGTGTGTGTGTGTGTGTGTATAAATGCTTATTTAATAGCAAATTATTCTTACATAGTTTATTTTTTAAACCTAGGGGAACACCAAAATTAATACCTTCAACTGGTCCAAAGTCCGTAAATTGAGCTTTAAGAGGAAAAGGTTTCTTATTAAGCTTCATCCAGAAGTTCATGTAAGTGTTACCACTCTATAACCTCATTGTCTTAACTTTTTCCTTACAATCCAGAAACATTATTTTGCTGAAATGTCCTCCCCCCACACACAAAAAAAATTATCCCATAAACATCTGCTTGCCTGATATATAACATACAGATATTCAAAATCACTTCTAGATTTAAGAGTTAAAGAGATGTGGATGTTCTTTGATTGAATTACTCATTTTGCAGATGAAAACCTTCATTGAATTAATCTAGATCACAACTACAATTAAGAATTTACTCCAGAATGTCTGAAAAGTCTTTCTGAGACTTTCTGCCTTTCTGAAGGCAGAATCAGGATCCTTTTTCCATGCATCTGTGATTGAGAAATTGTTCTGTATTGTCAATTGAAGGGAATTTGATGACCACCCAAAGCAAGCACTTTGTTCATTTTTCAGACTTAGTAAAAGTTGATGAGTCAAAGGACTTAATAGACTTCAGAGGGCGTTTGACTGCCAGTCCTGTTCTTTGGAGGAAAATTACCTCTTTTGAAAAGGTTCCCCAGGATACCATGTATGTGTGAATGCTCCAGATCCATTGTCAAGAGCAGCCAATCAGTAAAGAGCCCAGAGCTACAATTGGGCTGATGGGTTGTAGATAATGTTGTGAAGGGATTTGTGTTGCTCTCAGCCCGGGGACAAGAGTAGCTCTCTGGACTGGCCTTTGGAACAGTGGGTTCCATCCGAGGTTCAGGGAGAGAGAAGATGGTAAAAGTCAAAGGTAGTGTTTATCTAGATGTATACTTGCTTTCAATATGCACTGACATTGAAGCCAGTCAGTCCCTGAAGAGAGCCAGAAATGCAGGATTGCTGAAAGGAAAAAGACGAACAAATGGCATTTTTCTCACTAAATAAAAAAAAGCAAAACAAGACTATAGGTTTTCTTAGGGTTGCCATAGTAGAGGGAGAATGAGAAAAATTATAAATTATTTTTTTCAAAAAACCATTAGAAGCAATTGCATTAAATTTCAGAGTATTTAGCAAAGCTAGCTTTAGTATCGACATTGTTGCTTGTCCTTCCTTCTTGAAGAGGACCAGGGAGAAGCTGCCATAACATGCAAATGAATTGGATTGAAGCAAGGAAGGTCTGTACAAGGTCACCTGCTTCACTTTCCCCTCCAGAGCCATCTGAGTCAAGTGGCCAGATACAGAGATCAGGAGGACTGGAAGTGACCCTGGATGTGACAGGAGACCTTGGCTTATTTTGAGCTGGGGTCTTCAACAGGTCTCAGTTTGACTGAAGCCACACTCATTCAGTGATTAAAGCTGGGTAGAACTTGTTAGTAAAACTTCACATGAGCATGAATCTTTTTGAAGAACAATATGGAAATAAACTTTATCATTAAAGTTCTTCCATCTGACTCAAGGATTTCATTCAAAGGAAAAAAATTGCCTTTATCAGCATAAACTAGCTCCTGGTTTCAACATGCCAGACAGGTTGTCCCAAGGCCTGTTCACTTGGCCAGTATTATGAAGAGAAATGACTTGAACCCAGTCTTTTTTGACTCTGACGCTGGTTATCCTCAGAATACCATGCAGAGGGGAAAATATTAATATCTACAATAGCAGTAGACTGGAAATACCATGCCTAATAATTGGGAAACTAGCCACGTAAATTACAATTTTTGTAATATTAATGACACTGACTATAAGGATACATAAAAAGAATAAAAGTGATGCAAAAAGATGAGAACTAGAATAATAAGCATACATTAACTGCAATTGTTTATTGTTAATTTTTTTTTAAGATCTACATTATATGTTCAGGGCTTTTGTATGGTTTTTAGTCCATTTGCTCCGTTTGTTTGTTAATGAATAAGTTTGTAATTTTAAAATGTCAATGTGCAAAAAGATCCATTCATACCTAAAAATTCTGTGACTCAGCTTTACAATCTTATCTCTACAATTCAGTTTTTATCCTACATTAAGCAAACTTTATAACAATTTTTCACTTTATTTTTTACTTTTATCATCTCTTGTGGTTTGCTTCTTGAAATTACTATGTGTTTAACCCTTTCTTTCTTAATGAGTGACTTGAATCCTTGCATTTTGTTTCCAGGGCTCATATCAAGATACATTGGAATTTCTCTTGGGGAGTCGAGATGAGTGTAAGAACTTCTGGAAGATTTGTGTCGAATATCACACCTTTTTCAGACTTTTTGATCAGCCCAAGCCAAAAGCTAAAGCTGTTTTCTTCAGCCGAGGGTCTTCATTCAGATACAGGTAGTCTTACTGGTTCTCTTTCCCAAAATTGCTGTAAGATACTAGGGAGATGTTTGCTGAGAGAAAATAGTATTGCAAAAGATGCTCAGAATGTATGTAAGAAGTATGGCCATGGAATATATTGGAGGGTCCATCACTGCACACTTGAGCTAAGATTTTCAAAAAAATGACTTCACCAAAATGACAGAATCAAGCTTGTTCCTTGCAAGAGGGGCTGGGAGGGCCTTGTATTGGGAACATTGGTTACTGTAAAGTACGGGAAATAGCTCGTGTTCAATATCTGAACTTGTCCACAGTGGGAGAACACAGAGACAGCTGGTGGACTATGTGAAAGACAGCGGGATGAAGAAACAGCCCTATGAAAGGTGAGCCCTGACAGAGCTCGGGCTCTGTCCTGTCACTGCCTCCCTGGGGCCCGCCTCGGCCTCTCCTGTCCCCCTTCTCTTGTCTCCGGCTGGCACCTGCCCCACACCCACCATCAGAGACATGCTGGGCAGCTCTGCCCAGATAACCCCACACGGTTCATCAGGAGGTGGACAGACTGAAAAACTTCCCCAGGGTCACACTTCAATAATAAGTAAGTCTCTGGGAAGGACTTGAACTCAGGTCTTCCTGGCTTGAGAACCAGCTCTGTACCATTGTGCCTTCTAGTTGTCTAGAGATGTGTTGTGTGTGCTTGTGCCTGACTCTTCTTGATCCCAGTTGGGGTTTTCTTGATAAAGAAGAAGGTAGGCCATTACCTTCTCCAGCTCATTTGGACCCCTCTCTAAGACTGTAGAACATGTGCCAGGCTGCATCACCCTTCCCACTACCAGTTTGCTTTTTTGGTTTCTTAATTCCCTCTAGCATTGTTTGGTCTTATATGTATGTTAACATTCTGAATTTTAGTTTTTCATTTTCTACTTGGACCTCGTAAACCTTTCATGGTGGTTGTTTGAGAGAAATAGGTAGCATGGTTTCATATGGAATGTTTCTTAATGGATAATGTACATGCGCTTCCTTGGGCAAAATGGGTTAGTAAGAAGATGAGGGTTCATTCTTTTAACAACTTTTTCTTTGTTCTACAGAAGGCACAGCAAGGTTAAAATCTCCACTCAAACTTTGAATAAGGATTTGCCAAAACAGGTGAGTCTGGCTATGCTTTGTTCCTAGCTAGGTCAGTACTGGTATAGTTCATTTTTATTATGCATCATTTGTAGATCAGTTCTAGCATATTTTTGGAGTGGAATTTTCACTTTTTTCAAGTGTTTCTGCCCTTTTTGGAGGGGAGGGCATGTTGCACACATGGGTTTTCTTGTCACCTCCACTCTTATTATGATCATGAAAATTTTACACTGCATTACCTCATTTTAAGTGATTGCTTTTGACATTAATTTGTCAAAAGATATTTAAAATACACCATATGGATGCTTGGGATTTAGGTACAGTTTGTCATAAATCATAGTATGGAAAGGAAAAAACCAAACACAACCAGACTTTAAACCAGAAGTTTTACTTCTAAAGGATTAACCCTCCAATTTATTTTGATTTGGTCTATGCTATGGGTACTTTCCTTTAAAATTGACAAGCAGATCTGGTGACTTACCAGAAAGCATACATGTTGCTTTCTGCCTGTTAGCCAGGATCTTGTTCATTTGAAATGCACGATATTTTTGTTCCTGACAGAAACAACCTCCAAATCTAGACAATTGTCTGCAAGATTCAATATACATTTCCTGGGATCAGATCATTGCCTGTTTTTATTCCTTTCATTAGCCTGATTTGTCAGATAAAATGAAAGGATATAATCCAAAACTATCTATGAACTTACCTTAGGTCAGTAAATCATGTTAGTTAGGGTTTCAAATATTGAATAAAGTTGTGATCGAAAGTTGCAGTTTTCAGTGCGATTGTTAAATCAGTGAAAGTGCTTTGAGATGTTTGAGAAACAATTTGTTTTCTTAAAGTAAAAATGTCATTTTATTTGTTGCTTTTTACAATTTTGATTCCCAGAGCATCTCATTTACCGAGGGCTCGAGACTTCCTGGTTCACCGTGTTCTACAAATGCCTCCTTTTATTCAGCCCCTACCTCTTCTGTGACCTCCGCTGACCTGCCCGTTTGCATGGACAGCAACAGTTCCTTCATGGTCTCCAAGGCATCCTCTGTGAAGAGCCCCGTAGCAGAAAGGAGCAGTGTCACATCAGCTGAGGAAGCTGACAAGCAAACGGTCCAACTACAGGGATCTCCAATACTCCACTCATTTCAAGGTGTTGGGTCTTGTAATGTTGCGAGAAATTACAGCTCCACTTGTCTGGGTGCGCAGGCTAGGGGTGACTTCACTCTGGCTCTGGAGAGGGGGAGAGGGATGACTTGTCAAAATGACAATGGTGAGGATGACTTGACCACAGGTGGCTTCATTTCCAGTGTTGAGTATCAGTGTAACAAGCATGGCGGCAGGGCTGCTCCTGTTTTCACATTGACAAACTCCCAATTACAGGTGTCAGAAGAATTTATTGATGATGACCCAGCCGAGATCTCCTTTTTTGCTGGAGGCTCTGAGGCCTTTTCCTATGCCTATGGTTGTTTAGCTTTGCAGGAAGGCCTCTCCAAGCAGTGTCCCCACTCTCCATCTTCCCCTAGCATGGGTCTCCCTCAGCATCTGGGCTCAGGCCAGGCCAGTCCAGACAGGTATTCTATGGAAGCCGTCGACATGAATTTGGAGGAGGATTTTGAATTTGAGGAAGGGAGTGATTTCAATGGCAATGAGCGGCCATCAGGCACGTCCGAGTTATTTGAGGTAAAAGCCCGAGCCAGCAGAATGCAGAGTCTTTTGAGCCCCTCAGAAACGAGTTCCCTAATTAACCACCAGTCAGAGAGTAGCTCTCTGAACGTGCCCCTGAACGGCAGCTCTCTGCTCACCCCCAGTTCGGCCAATCAGTCCGAGGCCAGTTCCATGGTCAATTTCCCAGCCTGCTCGGTCCGCTCCGAGGGCAGCTCAGCCTTTCAGTTCTCTGACATCATTGACCAATTAGAGCAGCTGAGCTGCCCTCCCACCACAACCGAGGACTCCAGCAGCACGGACACAGACTCCTGGGATTCTGACGCGGAAGCCCCGCTAGACGTCAACCTCTTCTTCAGCAACCCCTTTGCACAGACACATAGTGAGAGGCTTGCTTTGGATTTCCAGAATAACTTAAAGAATCTGACCCAGGAAGAGCTGTCAGAAAAGATTCATATTGACCATTGATAGATAGCACTTTGAAAATTGATTCCCCCCTGTTCACAAGGGCTCTTCACAATTCTTTAGGAGACATTCATAGGGCTCAAGGAACATGTGATGATTTGGATGTAGAAAATCATTTGTGTGGGTGGCTGGCCAATTAGTTACTTCCTTCTTGCCAGCCTCCTGGGATATTATTTTTATCTTATCTTTTTGGGGGGAATATTGAAGGGTTAGAACTTCCATATGCAATCCCATTGAAAACTATGCACTAACTATCCACATAGGGAGTAGGATGTGGAGAACACTACATTTAGACAATCTTGAGGAGTTTTTCTGTAGTTCATGTGGAGTCTAGTGCATTCTATCCCAGCCTAGTTTTACTTTCTCTGTCTCATTTGATGGGAATAAAAATGGTATCACAGTTGGGTTTAGCCCTGGGTATCCCCAATTCCTGGTTACTTTGTAATGCGATCACTGGCATAAACCAGTTGGGGAGCCTTTTCAAGTAATTAATAATGAAGGACCTTTTTTATTGTTAGACTAATGCACTAACTCTTGAATTCCCCCCCTCCTCCTATCCCTCCAGATTCACCATCTGGGTGGTAGTTTAGGAAGGCGAGAGTCTGTGTCCCACGGCAATGCACAGAAGCATGTGGGGACTTTCCCACAGAGCACCCAAAGGTGCATTTTATTGAGAAATTTGAGCTGCTGGAGCAGTGCAATGGAGTGCAATGTAGGGGAAACCTTGAAAATGCATTCAAATCGTTTTGGAAATGTCTGCCCCATTTGACGTTAATGCGGCACAAGGGGGCAGGCAATGACTTCAGGCATTCTGTAGCCAAACTCCTCAAATGGCTTTCGCCAGAAGCGTGTAGGTACTGTGCACCTACTCACTGGGTGCTGCTCAACTCAAGATGCTACAAATAGTTTGGTAAATGTTGGGAAGAAAAGTGGCCTAAGACTCGTGAGTATTTCTTCCAGAGTGGTTCCAGAAGGAATGAGACTTACTTTCAGGATGACTCTGTAATGTGTAGACATTTTCTGGGAGATGCTATCTGAATTGACATAGTCTTCCTGTTGAGAACCATAGGAGAATTAAGGAAGCAAATCAAAGACATAGGAATGTATGTGCATACACAGGCAGAGAGTTAGTGCCCAAGAAAGCCTTGCTCTGTTCGAGGAGGCAGCCACCTCCCATGGTGCTTTGGGATGGAGGTGGTACACCAGGGACAAGTATTTTCATCAGATGTTGCTTGGGAATTCAAATTTTAAGTTTGTCACTATTTACCAATATTGACCAACATCCTTGACAGAAAGCCCACTGTTTAAGCTCAAATTGTAACTTGCTTTATATATTCAGAAGCAAATTTAATTGTGTACTTTGTCCAGTGGCATTTTGGGGTAGAAATTATTCTCTCTGAGAGCAGCAGTCTTGACTTTTTGTGTATCTTGGGCTCTGGAGAAACTCATAGGACTTAATTGGCAGAATAGTGTTTTTAAGTGCATAAAGTTATGTTGGAATACAGTTTTCAGGATATGTTTTACAAATTCATAGACCCCTGACCCTAGAAGTTGGCAAAGAATTCTGTGAGTGCTAATCTTAACTAATATAAAACACTATTTTGGTCTCCATCCAAAATACCAGGTGCTGTGACAGCCTCCGAGGCAACTGTCTTCTCATTCCAACTCAGTTATTTTTCATAGAAATCTCTTCCTACATAAACTATTCTACTCAAAAATTGCTCAGGGTGAGCCACACATTTTCCAGCCTGCACTGTAGGAATTTTATAGTCACAATGTTTTTGAGTAGGAAGGGTGCTACTTTCATTCTTTGCTATTTGTCATTTGCTTCCAGTCCATTTGAATCCAGTAGGCTTGACCTTGTTTAATGTCACTCTCAGAATTGCCTCTTGATAGAGGAATTCTGGATAGACATTTAGAGAATATAGGAAAAAATTAAAACAGTAAAAAGTACCAGCCGCTGATTATTGAGAGTTTTCCTTCAATAGCCTCATTGAGATCAGAGACTTGGTGCCTTGGGTGTTAGAGTGGTCGATGTGTGAAGTTAGGAGGCTATTGGGCCTCTGTTTTGTATCTCGGTGTCCCTGCTCCCTGGCCTGGGCCCGGCTGCTTCAGAGTTGAGGCTTCTCGGTGGCTGCGAGTGCCTTTGTCCCTCAGCATGTGTGGCTCCCTCTTGTTGGACTATTGAATGTGGCTTTGCGATAGGATCACCCAGAGATGAATGTGGCCTCCTCTTAGCCAAGAGCTGGGGGAGGGTAGCTAAGGAAGAATAGCTACTTAGACCACTTGGTTTTTCCTTATTATTTTTGTGTAACTCAGAACCAGCTCTTTTTGGAAACAGATCATGGAGCTGTAATAGCATCATCGTTAGCTCGGCCTATATGCTGTTCACACACAGACTCTTCTCTCTGTCCTGAGAGCTTTCTTATAAGTTGCCTCTCTTAATGTACCACTTGATGCTGTGACTTGCCTTAAAACTTCTTAGAACATGATATAATTAAACAGCCTTCACCTCCCTCCTCCTACAAGAAGAATGGCTGTGTGGTTTGGGATCCTGTGGAGTTAGTCTGGGGCTGTTCTCTCAGTGCTAAACTACTCTCACTGACAGTCCCAGGAGCCCACTGGTTATTCTCAGACTGAACGAGAGGACCATACTTGGACCTCTCTGTTCTGCCCTTCAGCGTTTCAGCAGCATAGAGAAAAGGGAGGCTTGGCGTCTAGCACCAGCATGGTCCCTCCTTTCTCTAGGTGATCAGTAAAATAGATCCATTCTGTCATTAGAGGGCTTTGAGTGCTATTAAATACGTCCAGAGTTATTTTTCAGTGTATAAATGGCTATTTGGAGTTTATTTCTAAAAAGGCACATTTTAAAAAAAAATTTCTATGTTCAGCTTTGGCCAAAACCTAAAGGCTTGGAATATTAAATGAAAATGAGATCGTAGATGACATTGCCTTACAAATTGAGGTTCTGTATTCTCTGATATCATGGTGCCTTTTACAACTGCTTCTGACTTTTTCAAATTAGTTTTAAAAGTAGCTTTGTTACAAAATTTTAGCTGAGAGTTTTTGCTTAAAACTGAATAAAGGCCAGGTAAATTCCCAAGATCTCTCATTGTGCTCCTCCAAACCCCTTTTTGTAGCTCTGATTTTAGGGTCCCTTGGAAAATAACGTGGTTTGATTCCCCTGTGTCATGTACCTCAACCCATACATTTGCAGCCTTCAAGGAGCTGCTCTTTGCTCCCTAGCTCCTGTAGATGCTCGGTAATGCATTGTGGTCACTGAGCCTGATTTGTTAGGTGGCAAATGTGCACTCTGCTGAGAGGTTGCTGTGACTTTTAGGATGCCTCTTCCTGTTCTGGAGGGAGAGCGGTGTCCTTGGTGCTGAGCTAAATGAGGCATAAAATACCGAGAAGGAGATTTCTGCCTTTCAGGAGTTAATATAGTTAGGTCGTTTCTAACGTTTGCTCTGTTTGTATTCGTGTACCCGGCCTCCCCAAGGCACTGCACCTAATGCACATTAAAACAACCACTAACACACTATGCCTTAGAGAGTATTTATTTTTTATTAGAGACCAAGCCAATTTTTATATTTAGTTATCAGAAATTCAGATATTTTAGGTATGCCAGTAATTGAACATTTTTAAGTCTTTACAGTGGAGCAGTTAATTGTTGATTTTTAAAAAATTGACTGCACTTTTGTATTATCTGTTGCAGTATATACTGTGTTTTTTAGAATAATCAGTTATTTGTGTACCATTTTGTATAGTTCTTTGAAGTTTTATGATTATGAAAAGGTAGTTGATGATCTTTTTGTTGAGCTGTGCTTAATTTTAAACTTGAGTGTCCCCCACCTTTCCCCCTCCAAAGATGCTTTTAAAATATAGTGCTGATAACATGGAGTGAGATCTCACATGCAAAAAAAAACTTATAGGAATTTATTGTTTGGGTAAAAACCTGTTGGTAAGTCATTCCCATTATTGTCATTTTGTCTCAGAAGTCATTAAATGTCTTTCTTTTGAGTGTTGAAGTAGACGGGTATATCACACAATTTTAATGAAAAATCTTGGAGTATTTCTTTGAATTTAGGGATAATTCCAATCCATCATAAATGCTGTGAGTGTGAGTATACAGTGTATACTGCATACAGAGTGAAATATACACCACTAATATATGTCTTCAGGTACATTTGTTCCCTCCCTCTTTGTGGGATCCTAGAAAAGCTGTTCCATAAATGGTGAGCTTCATGGATAAAAAGGGTGTTTTTTTATTGGTATTTAAGAATTGATCATTTGCATTTTTGAGAATACTTGTTTCACTGTAAGTTCTGTGAAGGCTGCCTTCACTATAATCTCACTATTCACTGTTCTTACTTTAAAATGTAATTTGTCAATTGATTTGTCTGTGAAGGAAGAGCCCAGTGACCTTAGGATCTGTGAAGTAGGCAACTGCGGCCAGCATCTCTTCACATCCTAGTCCTGGGCCTTACTCTGAATTATTGCTTAGTTTTAGAGCACTTTGCAAATTTTAAAGAGCTATATATGTGTCAGTTATTATCATTATGCATGAAATCCTTTTATGATTAAAAGAAGATAAGGGGAGCTGGAATTTCTTAATACATTTAAACTTGATCATTCTTTCAAGAGACATTTTGGTTGGCTAGTTTTGGGGGTCTTTTTACATTTTTGTTTTCTGTTGAAATTGCTGATTATAAATCTACAGAAATGTACTAATTCCAAACTTTTTCATTGTTTATGCAATAAAATAAGGAAACATTTATTATGAATGACAAAATGGACTTTTTAGCTTTTTTCCCCCCCTCTATTTATTTACACTATAGATTTAAACAAGAGAATACTTTTTTAGAGCTTCTGGACATATTTGAATTAATGTTTCTCGCTTCATAGACTGTTGAATAGAGGACAATAAGGAAAATGACAGTAAAAAATATTTCCCATCTTTGAGTAAGTTGATTGCTATGTCTATAGAAGAGAAGTCAAGATAAAAAAAAAAAAAAAGAAAGAAAACCCCCAAAACCAAAACCAGGGAAATGCCTCCTGCTTTGTTCAGACCTCCTTGACAGCTGGCCTTAGAATGTATTACTGTTTGCAGTAGTCTCCCTTAGCCATGTATATTAGTCCTAGTATATTGTGGACCTGGCAGCTGTTCCTTGGAGCTAAAGACCTTGTAGATTTTACTGTTTTTTACAGGACTGGCCCTCTGATGAGTTTATGGGAGGCCACGGATGAGAGTCGCCGCAGAGGAGCTGCTGCTGTCTGCATCATCGTGGGCATCGCTCGCCCAGGCCCCGAGATCCCAGAGCCATCGGGGCGTAGCTGTAGACCCCAAGAAATGCTGTTTGTCTTAGTGATTATAGAAGAAAAGGGGACCAGCGCTTCTTGCTTTCTTCCAGTTCGTCTAGATTCCATCCTGTCAAATCCAGTGCTTTAATTGCTTTAGCAAACCAATCTAGAGTCCAATAAGAGTTTTCTATTTTACTTCCATTTTGGATTAGAAATTCTGCTTGGGTTTTATGGTTTGGTTTTATATTGTGCAGTAGAATTGAGGTAATTTTGTCATATAACTGTCTTTTTACATCAACGCTCCTCTTAAAAAACTCATGACCCCTTTGTACGTTCAAAGCTGACACTATTTTGATGTATAATACAGCTTTTTTTCAATGAGTGATCAGTTTGATTCTATGGTAACAGCACTAGCAGCTTGGTCTTTGAAGCCAGATGCCCCCACTGGACCCTAGGCCCTGCAGGACGCCCAACTGCTTGCCCCACCCCTGGGAGGTGTTGGCAGGGCCACAGAAGGGCTCTTTCAGCCACATAAGTAGCATCAGTACCAGGGTGCTTCATGGACCCTCCTCCTGCCAGTAATGTAGACCTAAAGGACTCGGCTTTGGAGAAAGCTTCCTTGGTTACCCCTTTATAAGCTACAGCACTCTTAACATACAAGTGAGCAGTATGATGTAAGCATAGGTACACACACCTCCACAGTGGGGCTATCAGACCCTATAGTTCAGGGATGCTGTTCTCAGGTTTGTGTGTCCCCACTTCGCCTGGCCTGGAGGTGGGCGTAGAGCAGGTGCCTCATCTGCACTAGTTGGCTGATGGGCAGCAGAGATGGGCTTGTTTAGAAACTCCCTCCTTGTTCAGTGCATCCCAGTTGTTCTGGATCAGCATCTTTCTTGCCCCAGTCCCCCACTGTGAGGAAGAGAGCCTTTTCTCAAGATTCTTTGAGGCAGGTTTTCGGGGTTGAGACAGCTAAGGTTCTTTTTGACATCATGACTTAACGGGACTGATGGAGAAATGTGAAGTCAGTCCCTAAAGCCCTGAATAGCCCTTATATTCTTGAAAAAGATAAAATGTTTCTCTAAGAAAATCACACTTTTTGAGGGACAAAACGGTTCATTTTCCTTCATTTCTAAGAAATTGAAGCAGGCCTGTGTTTATTTGATTTGAGCATTTTCCTTTAGGGCCTTTCCTGTCTTCCACACAAGTGCATTCTAATGCACTTTCTGCTGCTTCTGGGGAAAATGGTGTCAAATTGGAGAGAATACTTCCCGATCAAGCACAATGTGGCCAACCTTCATAACCTCATTTTCCTTTGAGCCCAGATACAAATAGCTTTAAAAATGAAATGAACTTCATTTGATTGTTTGGAATCATAGACCTTCCTAAGTGAGGAATTCGATCTCTAGAGCCAGATGGTATTTACAAGTGACAGATCTTTCTATAATGTGACCTCCTGGTGGTCCAGAGCCAGAAGTATTAGTGATATGGATCCATCAGCTTCTCACATCACAGGCTTATTTTCCTTTTCTAAAGCTCTATGGTCTGTTGTTTGCAACCATTTGCACTGTCTGAAAACTCAAATGTGAAATGTCAACCAACCAACATTTTAAACATGGCTTATTTATGTCTCGTGTTCTTGCTGACCTTAGATAGAAGCAGCAGCTGATTTATCGTTGAGTTGTTGAGATGCTTATGAAAGAGAATTGTTAAGGAAAGGAGAATTGAAATGGATGAAATAATAAAGATGAATTTCGTTACTTTTTAATTATAATTATTATCTGGCATTATCTAATTAGATGAATATAAATCAGGCCTCTGGAGAAAAAACTAAGCTGGAGCCCTGAGGATTTGAACCTTAAAGCTCAGATTCTCAGTGTTTTCCCAAGATTATGAGGCTTTACCTTCTGTAACTTTTTGCACCATGGAAATGCAGTTTCTCAATTATTGGTATGACAACACATGTGTTCTCCAGCTATGATAGTGAATAGTCCATTGGCCCATGTAAGCTGCAGTTGGACCTAGATCCTCTGCTGCTTCACTCACTTTTTTACAGAAGGATTTCATGTTGGCAATAAAGGAATTTCTTGTTGTCTACAATTGAAGAAATAGGTGCACTTAACTAGAGCTCTGAGTCTCTCGTAACCTTCATTGTCCCTAGTTCATGAATGACTTCCTACAAAGTTGAGTGTAAATAAATACCCTTTTTTTTTAATAAGTAGTTGATGAGTATAACCTCATTTCTTTGGAGGGAGGAAGTGTGAGCTCAAATTTTGAGTAGTATTTGTAATAACTAGTAATAACTCATTAAACCAAGGTCTTTCAGTCTTGCCTTAATAGAGGGTCTCCAGCGACTTGTTTTGATGAAAAGTAAACACTATTTTTGGTAGTCTCTTAATTATATACTGAGCAGATTTTGAAAATCTTTGAAATAATTGCCCTATTAGATATTCCTTATTTCAATTTTATTTTACACTTTAAATTTTGCTGTCAATTAAAATTTTTTCTTAGCAAAAGATAATATCCATGCTAGCTCTGTTTAAATGTTAAAGTTAGTGTAGCATGGATTAATGAAAATTTTAAGCAACTACTATCTTTGGAGAATATCTCTCAAAAAATAGAAATCTTCCTGTACTATGTGACCCTAGAGAAATCATCTTACCTAGACAATTCCCTAAAACTCTTTAAAGTTTCAGAGAGGGCACATTTCTTCATTGGAGGGAATTCTCTAACCCTGTGAAATGAAACCAAAGTTCCAGCTGCCATCCTCTCTCCCCCTCCAGTCCCACTTCCCACTGCCTCTTTTTTCTTCATCCACTAAGGTGAGAAAATTTTTAGATTCTAGCCAGTAGACAAAATGGATTCACTTATACACCCTTGAACTGATTCTAAAAGATAATGGGTTGTTTTTTTTTTTTTTTTCATTTTAAATAGGTTGTAAGGACAATATTTTGGCTTCCTGGGTTTTTGTTTTACTTTCTGTTGCTAGCGTGAAATAGAAGGTTTTACTTTTTGTAATTTTGCCTTATAAAAGAAAGAACAGATCTTGGTACAAGATCACTGGGATTCAGACGAGAAGAGGCCTTAACTGAGAGCTTAGATTTGTCAAGAAGAAAACACTCATTGCTCATTGTGCTTCCCAAAGATGATGAATCAGTCAGCAGTAGAGTGTGCCATGTACAAAAGGCAGGCAGACCTTGGGCTTAGTTACCCTTCTGGGAATGCATTCTCATTGACTCCTGAGCACATTGGCTTTTATCGGGGAGCGATCAAAACTTTGTAGAGGAGGGCAAAGCTATGATGATGGTATATATGATCCTGATACCTATGATAGAAAAGGAACTCTTCTTTTTGGTGGGGGAGAAGGGTGAGGGAGGGGTCATGTTTAAGTTGCTATTTGATTTTAATTTAAATATGTAACTCATGAATCTAGTTCCAATAAAATGATTTTTCATGAATAATTTTTAATAGAGTAAAATTCAAAATGATCATACTTGAAAATGGGCTTTTTGCCAAGCATTTCATAACTTAACCTTCAATTACTTTGACAAACTGAACCTTTTCTAATGCAGTTACAATCTTCCTCAGATGTCCTTAGATGAATTTGTCAATGTGAAAATAAGGGCTTCCTTCCCTTGCTGCTGCTGTGGAATTATAAATACTTGAGTTATTCAGCTCAAAATTGATGAGTAAAACAAAAATCTCAATAAATAGATTCATTCACCCCATTCATCTTGCTAACCTGGATTGCATTGGCCACACATTATGTTTATTTACCTGGTTACATACATTCAGTGTATATGTAGATGCAAATAGATTCTAATGTAGATTCTAAAAACAGACATAGTTCCAAAAGATGTTCCTAGTTGCCTGGATAGGCTTTTAATACACAAAAGGTGCCTTCCATGCTAGAACTAATGAGTTAAGAAGGATGCTTATTACTGGAAAATAACAGAAAAGTTAGAAATTCAAGATTTTTTTTTAAATAATGTTATATTTTCCCTAAAATTTTGAGCAAAAGGTTAAGCATTTGACTAATTGCTTTAATCTTGACTCCTGTAGGAAAAGAATAGAAATGTAACTTTCCTTTTAAAATTAACAAATGTAGAATTCATGTATTTTTAGAGAACCGCATGAGACCTCTTCTTTCACCCTAAAATGTCAGTTGGAATATTTATGCCATGAGTTGACTTTATACACTTAGCCTTTATGTTGATGTCGTCAGCTTGGTTTTTCAATAAATGGAAGCCAGTGGGAGAAATTATATTAACAATGTTAGCTGTCAACAAGAAAAAGTGGAACATTTCTAGTTCCTAGAAAAAATGGATTGAAATAAACTTTAATGAATGGAGCAAGTCCATTTGACTGGACATTAGGTGCTCATTTGAATATTCTGACATCTCTTGATCTTTTAGTGTGTTACTTTATCCTCAAACAAGTTTTTAAGCGCTCATACTGTGTCAGTACCAAATGCGGGCAAAACAAAGAAACACTAATTAAATTAAAAAGGGATTTTCCTGAACGAGCCATGTCACAATTCCTCATTTCTTAGGCTTTTTTGCTTTAGGGGCTTGGTTGGTTTTTTTTTTTTTTAACTCTTGTTATTTCTTAAGTTCTTTAACAAAGAGAAAGTTCCCTTCTAGGAACCAATATGTAACAATATCTTCTGTGGACATCTTGAAAGAATTCAAATAATCTTTATCTTCATCCCAGTCAAATGGTTTTCTGCTGCATTGTTCTGGCCTTTTGTAATTTATATTGAAGGTTGTGAACAAATTTTTCAGAAAATGTTTAATAAGAAAAGCAACCACAGACTTTTCCTAGAATCTTAATAAATCTTTTCTTTTCAAATCTTTTTAATTAATTTTTAAAAACTCTACAACTTAGCTTGCCCTTGATTCAAACAAACTAGATAAACATCCATTGACAGCTCATTATCCTGAAAATTCATTTCTCTGCAGTTTGTCCGTAACGACTTCTTGCTTGCTGGACCTAAGTCTTAGATCCTTCTGCCAATTACTTGGTGTCCCTATTTTGTCTTGTGGTCTTGGTGTTGATTGTTTGCTGCCTCCCATTTCCTCGTAGTTATGTGATTCTTTCATATATTCATAACATGATTGCATCGTAGTTGATTTAACCATTCACACACTTCCCTCCTGCTGTTTCCCCTCCTTTAAAAATAAGCCATCACTATAACATCTTTCTCAGTTCACCCTCCCCTCCTGTTCCAATTGCAGGCCTCTTGGAGGACAGCTCTCCGCTTTCTCCCTCCTCGTTGAAGAGTTCACTGAGTTTGAACCCAACATTTCAGGTGTCTCTGAGCCCAACTGGACAGGGCTCATCCCCTCTCCTAAGCCCTGTCCTAGGTGATGCTGGTTGTGTCAGAGTTGAAGATGAGGAGGAGACAAAACAGCAGGTAGGATGAAACTGTATGTCGCTCTTCCCAAGCGAGGACTGTTGCCCCTCGTCTAAACTCTGGGTTACTTGGTGCTTCTTGACAGCTGTTCAGCTTCGCATCGGCAGGGATGTGCTTTGTATGAAATCTATCTGGAATTCAGCCTGGGCTGGTTTAGACAGTCCTGGCGGCCTCCGTCCTTCCTCGAGCCAGGAAGGAGGGGGTTCAGGGAGGGGTTGGGACCCCTGCTCGCCAGCGGTGCCGTGGGGGGAAGTGGGAAGGGGGCCTGCCCTAGCCCTGAGATCCCTAAGGCCTTAACTTTGCTTCTGGGGAATCAGTAAGGAGGCCCAGGTGGTGTAGCTTTTACTTGCTTGTGGAGCTTTTGGAGCATCTGTAAAATGGGTTGTGCTGAAACCAAGTCCAGATTGACTGAGTGAACAGAAGAAAGAAGAAAAGCATTTATGTAGCACCTGCTGTGTGCCAGCCACTATAGTAAGCACTTGGCAATTGTTATCTCATTTGATCACAACAACCCTGGAGGTGTAGGCCCGATTAATTATCCCCATTTTACAGATGAGGAAATTGAAGCAGAGAAAGATGAAGGGACTTGGTATCAGGATCACACAACTAATGAGTGAGGATCGATTTGAACTCCCTGACTCCAAGCCCAGGGATTGGGCCTCATCCAGGGACTGGGTCCAACGTTTTACTGTCAGATTAGGAGCAAGAGATCGTCAGGGAACTCTGTACGCGTAGTCAGAGCATGGATATGTGACAAGAGGCAGGAAATGAGGGAGGCATGAAAGCGAAGGGCAGAGTCCGAGCTGACGCGCCAGGAGGGCTCTTGGAGGAGAAGGCAGGACTGGATTTGCCAGCCTGCCAGCCAAGGATGCAAATTAGCGTGAGGCTAGCCGGCGTTTTTGCTTCTTTTCTGCCCCTCTTCCAAAATCCAGATGAAAATTCCCCCCCTGCAGTCAACTCTGAAAGAAGTTAAACATGGATTTCCCCAAGGACCCTTTAAAATGTTCCACAGTGCTCCCCCTGCTGTTGTCCCAAAGCTCAGCAGCATCGGGGTGCAGCTGCCTTCCCCCTAAATTTCATGCAAAACCTGCTCTCTGACCCAGTGCATATGGGACCTGCTCTGCCCATTCCCGACAGCTGAGAGTCTGGCCTTTGAGTTGGGATGGGAGGGTTTCCATGCTAACCTTGTGCTCCTCCTGATCCCTGCCAAGAGGACTAGGGTTTCATCCGTCTTCCTGGGAATTAAAAGGTAAAGCCCCCTGAAATGAGTCCGAGACCAAGAAAAGGCAGTGCGGGGGTTGGCTGGGCCTTGAGCCCAGAAATGGCCATCATTTCCTAGGAGGGGAGGGATGCTGTAGGGACTGGGTCTCTGGCTTCTCAACTCGGCCTGTTTGTCCTCAGGCTTCCACACATTGCCTATGGGAATTTGGCCCCTGGCGGAGGGGAGAGAGCACCCATTTATTGTCTGTTGTGCAGCGGGTTTGCCGCTGTGTTCAGCGCTTTGTCAGTGCTCACAGCTAACTGTGGCGAGGCCCTGTCATGATCCCCATTACACAGTTGAGGAAACTGAGTCAGACACAAGTGCCTTGTCAAGTCACACACAAGTGGAATTTGAACTCGGTTTTTTCTTGACTCCGGGCCCAGCTCTCAGTGCCTTGGGATAGTCCTGTGCTTCCTCTGGGCCATGAGGGGATGGAGATTGGTGATTACTAAAACTCCTTTCAGTCTTAAAATTCTGCTTCTAGGAATTTTAATTCCTGAAAAGTTTTGACAAGTCCAACGCAGAAAAATCCTAAATAGGCTCCCCTACCTTTTTTTTTTTTAAGTAATTTTCCCTTGCTTTAAGGAGTTCTTTGCTCCTCCCTCCACTGGCCCAGTACTTTGGCATTTGCTTCATTTCCTCTCCTCACCTTCCTACCAGGGAAAACAAAACACATTACGGGAAGATTATTGCCTTTTGTTTTATATTCACATTTTCACTGCATTTTATGTTTGCGTTTTCATTCTTATTTAACATTTTAATTTATTTGCTTCCTGAAATTAATAAAAAGCAATTGTAGAAATTTCTGTGTCACCTGCGTTTCTCACTGAATGGGTCAGCTAAGTGTCAGAACGTGCCACAAGGAGTACCGCCGGCAGCTGCTGTCATTCATTGACGCAGAGACAAGGACCGCAGCTCTTCTGAGCCAGAATGAATCTCTTCCTCCCCCAGGATGGAAGTGTGGTGCACCTAGGGTTAGATGGGTGTCCTCCTCTGTAAATGTAGGTAGACTTTATAGGCCTAGTAATTGGAAAGAGAAACCCCCTGTCCTTGTCCAGACCTGAGCCATCCCATTAGGGTTTTCTATCTCAGAGCATCATAGATTATCCAGAGGGCTTTCTGCAGATGGCTGAGTCTATGTTTTATTTCCCATTTGCACCTAGAGCAAGGACAGGAAACATTTTTTCAGCAACTAAGGAACATCTGCTCATACAGTTGAAATTACCGCAAATCTGTCCATGATAACATTTTTCAAAACAATTTAGCTTGGAACTTTTGTTGCCTTGGTTACAGTGTATGTGTAAATAAGAAGAATTTGGCTTTTTATTCAGTTCCAGGGCTTGCTTTTCCAAGAATTCAGAAAAACAAAACCCTGTAACCATCAACTCCTAGAATGCTCCCAATAAACAGAGTTTCTGCCTAGAAATTTACTCGTTACCATATTAATTTCTGGTGATTTGTCTCTTTGTGGTCATCACTTTTTAAAGAAAGGAGGCAGAGCGGGTTTGCATGTGATGTATGTTTAAATAAGTTACTGATATTTTCTGTCTCATGGCAACAAGTTCACCTCCCGCTCTCTTTCCCAGAGAATGATTTCATGTGACAAATAATATTCTGAGAGAGGGGGGAAAAAGCATAACTGAGTGATGTAGGGGAAAAAGCTGAATCCTGTGCCACATGGAACTCACTTCTTAACTCCCTAAAAAAAGTGGCTGGAGTGGGGTCCTCATTTGTCTTCATTTGAGTTCTGTTGGATGATTCTTTGGCATTTACTTTGACAAGGGCTGCATGGGAGTCGGCTCTTGGCCTGGAACTGGGCTGCAGGTCATGTTTTCAGGGGAAGTGGAGCTTGAACCTGAGTTCTGTCTTTGATGTGCTCTGGACATAATTGTCGACGTTGGGTGCACATCATGACCCTGAGAACAATTGTTTGCAAAGTATTTTCTAAGGGTACAGAGCCATGCTTGGTCTAGTATCCCCCACCCCAGGAGTCTGGGGCTCTATAATTGGAGACTCATTTCTCTCTCTCTCTTTTTTTGTTCTCTTAAATGGAATTCATGGTAATGGCAGGAGAAGCCATCAGTTATTGATACTTTAATGTATCATCAAATTCCATTTGATGATAGAATGCAGATATAGATCTTGTCTTTAAGCATCTGAAAGGCTCTCAAAAAAGGGGGGATTACTTGGTAGGCTTAGCCTCTGTGGGCAGAACTTGGAAAAATCTTGTATTATATCTCCCTGTTTATTCTTGGGACCGTTGTACTTTTGTGGAAAGCAGTTAGTTGTGTAGTGGTTGTGTAAAGTGCCAGCTTCCAGAGAGAGTAACATAGGAACAGCAAGTGGGTTTAAGGAGCTGTGAGTGGGTCTTGAAGAGAGCAGAGACTCGGTGTGGTTGTGAGAGCCTAGAGGACAGTGCCCTGGGATCTGTGATGGCCACTTCACATTTTAGTTCTGACTTCCAAATCAGAGTGAACCTGAAGCAATAGGAATCCATATTGCTCAGCTGAGAAGACTTGACTCGGTCCTCCAGGATCCGTTTGACCCAGAAGAGATCATCATTTTGGGATTGGATCTTTGAAGTAGGAATTTGGGAGGTTCTCTCTTTGGTTAGTTAGCCCCATCTCCCGTGATTGCCTTTTGTGAAGTTCACAGACAGTCCACACCCAGAACTTAGGTATCTTAAACTACATTTAGGACATGGTCTCATGGCAAGAGGAAAGCTGCTGATTGAAAGCTGAGGCCTTTCCCGTTGTATTCTGATAATCCCACCAGAGTAGGGGGACAACTTGAACACAAGTCACTTCTCCACAGAGAGACAATATTAAATCTTTCTCTCCAATTTTCAAGATTTACCACAAGGAGTTCAGGGAATCCAGAGGGAAAACTTAACACTTGTAATTGTGTAATAATTCTTATTTTCATAGCCTGTGGGCTTGATTCTGAAAAGGCTTGCTTAGAAAGTTTCCACAGATGCAGGATATCAAGGAGGTTTTTCCATATGAAAGCTTTTAAACTGTGAGCTTGTAGAATTTTTGGTAATGTGGGCTTCAGCCTTGGGAACCGGGATTAATAGCCAACCAGCAACTGTCAAAGTTGTATATTTATATGTATATGTATATTTATTTATGCATCAGTATATATATTTACATATAAGTATACCTACATTACATATACATGGCAAAAAGTGAGAAAAGAGCAAGCACTGTGTGATGTGACCTCTCTTTGCCTCAGTTTCCTCATCTGTAAAATGGGGACAGGAATAGCCTCTATTTCCCAGGGGCAAGCATTTCAGGGATCAGATGAAATATACACATAAAGCACATTGTAAAACTTAAAATATCACTCAGATGTTTGCTATTATCATGATTATTCATGTGTTTTTCTAATACATATATTTTTCTAATTATATGTAAATTATGAAGCACACAAATAAGCAATATTTGTATTGTATAGTGTGTATGTATATATATAGTATATAAAATGTATAGTATAAAAAATTGTTATAATGCTTAACAATGAGGGATGTTTACTCTTTCATTAACCAACAGGGAAGAAGAACATTTTTTAACCAAAGCAACAGTGTCTAAATGTGTTTTCTCTGTGTCTTTGTCTCTCTCATATATATGCAGACATATATTTGCAGAGAGATGAATGTTAAAAGGGTCACGCCAGATATACAATTTAACTTGTTACAAGCACCCCTCTTTAATTCTCAGAGAATAATCTTTGGATCCCCCAATAATGAATAATATCTCATCTGTGCACAGAGAGCACTTGAGTAGCTTCCTCTCAAATGACTATCTTCAAGGAGGAGAAAACAACAGCAAACTTAGAGTGTGAAAGGTAAAAAGATTTAAAGACTTTTGCTTATTTGTCCAAAGGTTTCAGTTTATCCGATGTTGAATTAGTGGCTAGGGTTAAAAATGTCAGCTTCAACACGCTGTGCTCACATTTTATATAGCTCTTTAGGTTTTCAAAGCTCTTGTCTGTATGTCATCTCATTTGGTCCTTGTGACCTGGGTTCCATTATTAGCCTCATTTTACAACTTGGGCATAATCGGCTTACTGAGGAGTCACACATAAAGTGTCGAGGATATTCTGAATCACGTAAGCAACATGATGACGCTCTTCTCCATCCTTACAACTCCTCAAATTTCTCCAAAATGCTTCATAGATAAAGCAGCCTTAACTGTCTCCATGGTCTAGGGTACCCAGAAACAAAACAAAACAAGGTAAACTCTGTGAGCTGAGATTTTGAGCTGCACTCCCAGTGATAAGGCTGCACTAAAAGACCAGACCAAACCCTGTGCCTTAGTCCCCCTAGTGCCACGGAGACCCTGGTTCCAGGTTGTCAGCGTTTACTGGAGCAGGAACAGATGGGGAACATGAGAGGCAGCAACCTTTCCAGAACAAAATCCTCCTGGGTCCTGTAACCGACACCAGCGTGGCAGTCCTGCCATGGGAAGGGCAGATGTCCTATAGTGCTAGCTCTCTGACCTGCCCAAGGGAGCAGAGCTGACTGAGAGCAAGATACCATGGTGGGAGCACAGAGGAGCCACCGTCCTCCAGGCCTGAGGCGCAACATCCAGCTGGGGCCACTTCTGACCACCCAAAAGTCACCTAGGTCAACTGTGAATTGCTCCATTTGGGAGGGGATCCAGCCCTCAATAAAACCACAATCTGAGCAGTGTTAGAAAGGAAATAGAAAATCTGGGGAAAACCGTCACCAAATGTCTTATGAAGGTCCTAAACTTTTGCAAATAAATAAGGAAAATATTAAGAATAAAAAGGAAGCATCGCCTCCAGATTTAGGAAATGAGTTTAAGCATCTGTGAATAACTTCACAGCAAAGGAAAATGATCCAACACTTGATGAGATAGAGGACCCAGGACCTTGTGGAATTTGTAGAGAAGAAGAAATCATAACATGCTTGAATGGTTTAAAAGAGAAATGAAAGAATAAGTTCAGAAACCTGGAATCTGCAATGACAAGTCATATCAGAGAAAATGAGAGAACAATGAATTAGGAATACAAATATAGAGAGGTGAAGGATAACCAGATGAAAAGAAGCAAGCAAAACCTACTGCTCTCCAGGCCACAATGTGCAAAAAAACAACTTAAGGATCACAGGTCTCCCCAAAGAACATGACAAGACGAAAAAAAAAAAAAAAAAACAAACTTAGCCCCACAATCCAGGAAATAATTCCCAGTCATTCCGAGCTCCTGAATATAGAAAGCTAAACTAAATACCAATCCAAAGGATTCAGAGATTGCCCCCAGAAGGAAAAATGAACATAAACCCAACATTGAAAACTCCAAAGAAGCCTAGTATTTAAATTGAACATTTCAACTGAGAATGAGTTGTGCAAAGCCATCATGAAAAAAGATCTTTAAATACAAATCAAAGGACATTTAAGTAGTGTCAAACTATTCGTGCCCACTAGGAAAAGAAGGGAATGGAATCATGTCTGTCCTCAAGCGCCCTGGAACTAGAACTCAATATGCAACCTGAGAAACCCACCCTACAAATCTGAGCATAACCCTAAAGGAAAAAAGCTGGGTACTCAATAACAAAGAAGCATCTGGAATATTTTTAGAAAAACCCCCAGAACTGAAGAGATTTTTTTTCTCAGACACTATAAACAACGTGTAAGTAGGAGTGAGTGACTGCAGCAGTTCAGGACTGCAGTGTAAGCAAAGCAGCAACAGAGTTCAGGGCCCTCTCTTGATACCTACAATAATTGATACTGTTCCGAGAGTGAGATACAATGAAAAAGGTGAACACATTGGTCAGTGAAAGAAGAGCCTAGACCTCATGCTTTGGAATTTTTGATTACATGAGGGAAAAGACTAGATAATTATGAATGAACAAATGAGGGTCTGAGTAGACAAATACAGGACAAATAGAGAAATCTTTTGGAAAAGAGTTCAAAAATTACATTTAAAAACTAATGACTAGGACTAGTTGAAGAGGAATAAGATAGTGAAGTGACTTAAGAGGAACAAGAATCATGTAACCAGATAAAAGCAGAGGAAAAAAAAGAACTAATGAGCAAAACCCCAAAGGGAAAAAGAATAACAAATGAGAAGGTTAGGAGTAAAGGGAAGAAAAATAGTGGGAACAGGGCAACCCTTAAAAAGATTAAGATAAAGAAGTTGGAAGAAGTTAAAAGGAAAAACTACTAGAGACAGAAGGCAGAAAATATAAACCTGATTCTCATCATTTAAAATGTGAATGGATTAAAAAATCCAATAAAATGAAAAACAGTTTGGATAAGAACACAAAATTCTACAACCTTTTGCTTATAAGAATATTTAAAAACAAAGACAAAACAAAACTATGGGGATGGGCAAAAAAAAAATTATTGTGCTCAAGTGAATTCAAAAAAACAAAATTTGCCATGATATTATTTGACAGAGTAAAAAATATTCAAAAAAAGGAAACTTGTTATGTCTTGAAATGGAAGAAATTCAGGGCTAAAGTAGAGTTAAAAAACAAAACAAAACAGGATATTGGGGGCAGCTAGGTGGCTCAGTGAATAGAGCGCCAGCCCTGAAGTCAGGAGGACCTGAGTTCAAATCTGGTCTGAGACACCTAACACTTCCTGTGTGACTTTGGGCAAGTCACTTAACCCCAAGTGCCTCAGCAAAAAAACAGAGTATCTTTGAAATGGGGCAACAACAGAATATATATAATTTCATTTATTTTTTTATTTAATTTCTCAGCCAAGTGTTCAGTTTGAACTTGGGTCTTCCTATCCAACTTAAGCCCTCTATTTAGTGGCCACTTCTAAAACATATAACATGGGCTTGTTATTTCTACTTTTAAAAAAATATATGCTTATAATATATAGAATCAGTGGATCTGGAACTTGCAATTGACTTGGAAATTATTTTGAAAAATGGTTAGAAAGTGCTAGAGTCTGTAGCTAGAAGAGTGAACAAGTTGGGGGAGGAGGAATGAGCCTTTTAAAAATGTGTAACTCTGAAGTCCAGGCTCTAACTTGGTGAACGAAGGCCTCAGCCTCCTCCGTTACAAGAAGTCATTTATACAGGGCTTGTTTTAGTGCCTGCATTGAGGAGTTGGGACTTTAAAAAAGGCCTGCCAGCATCACTCTGGCTTGTACAGCTGCTAACATCTGGAGAGCCTTTCTGGGGTTTTCTGGTGCTTGATCAGGTACCATGCCTGTGAAAGATGGGGTGAGGTGGCCCTTTCCTGGTTTTATCACATGTTCTTGTTCTTTGAGCCAAACAGGCTGAGCTGCTTCCTACTCCTCACACGTGATGTTAAATCTCCTTTCTTTGTTATTGTTTGCTGTTCATCCCAGCCCCATCCTATTCTTTGCTTCAAAATCCTAAGCTTTCGTCACTACTCATCTCAAGCATCTCCTGAGATTACTGAAGCCCTACCCTTTTATATACAAGTTATTGTCAAATTGCAACTGAATAAAAAGCCATAGGGTCTGGTTCATTTTGTCTTTGGGTTCTCCGCACCTAGCACAGAGCCTAGCCCATAGTAGCTATTTGGTAAGTAATTTTTAACTTTCCTAAGCGACCTGGATTGTGTATGAAAGTAATTTTTTCACTTGGTCTTTGCCTTTATAGTTGGGGATGTGTGTATGAATTTTTCCCCTTCTCCAAGTGTATTTTTTTCCTTAATTATTTGTTTTTTTCCTCTTCTTAAATAGAAATTGGTGAGAACCAACATTCAAAAGGTATGAAAGCCCTGAGTGGGCATTTCAGCAGGGCGGGTGTTGGGGTTCTGGAACCTAGCTGATGTTTTGCCACGTGCTTGTCTGGGCGTGCGGTGCGATCTTTTTGGTGGCGATTTTTGAGATATTTGGCTTTCTTTGCCTGTGCTCTTTTTATTTCTATTCTGGGGCAGTTTTCCATTCATCAACATTTCTGGCTTTCCCTTGTAGCCTGTGAATGAATTCCGTGGCTTTGGCCGGAGCAGGCTGTTGCTGGGGCCCCAATTGAGCTGTCAGTAATCATTTAGAACATGTTGCAGGTGGAAAGCGTGCTGATGACTTCCATATCCTGAGAGTACCGCGGGTGTGTTTCTTTGGGCTAAAACTGGCATCTTTCTGTTGGAATAGGGAAGTCTCCATCTTTCTGAGCATAAAAGCATGATTTCCTTTGCTTCAGGGTCTTGTAAAGACACTGAAATGTTTTTCCTGCTGGATCCTTCCACATAGATGGAACACAAACTCCCTGGAATCTTATCTCGTATTAGCCTAAGATAAGTCCTGAACCCCCTTCTAAGAGCTTTAGTTCCTGAAGTGCTCAGAGGACTTCATCCTAAAGCTGCTCTCTTAGGTGATACCAGTTATGTGGATCTGAGAACAGCACTTTGGGCCAGTGGACGCCATTGAACTGGAACTTGTTAGATCCATGTCTGCTTTGATAAATAGTGTTTCCAGAAGCAAACACCTTTTAAAACCAAAATTAAGTATAGGTGCTGAAGAAGTGTGTTAGTAAGAATCAAACATATCACAATAATGGGCCTGTTGGCTCTAGAGGTGCTCTCTTGTAAATCAGTCAGTCCATCATGTGGATCCTTGTGTTAAGGTCTTGCCATACTTGAAAAAAAATGTCTCGATCTCTCAATTACATGGAAGACAAGCACAATGGTACTACCCATTTTTAACAGCACAGATTTTGAAGTAGAATATTACTTTTTGATTTGATTGAAATATTAATTAATAACTATAAATAGTTTTTTAAAAAACAATGCTAAGAATTGATAGAAATTTTGCAAGGTAGAAAAGGTTAACCCTCCAAGAGTAATATAAAACATGATAGGGAAAGAAAGTGAATCACCTTTGACTTCAAGGAGATAGAAAAGAACATAGGCTTAATTCTTGAAAATTACACATTTCACCTATATCTGATTGCTATCTTGGGGAGGGAGGAGATGGGGAAAGAGGGAGAAAAACTTGGAGCACAAGATTTTGCAGAAGGTGAATGTTGAAAACTATCTATGCATATATTTGGAAAAATAAAATAGTATTAAAAATAAATATTCTTGTAATAAAATAAGAAAGGATTGGATGTTAAAGGTGAGTGCACAAAGTCGTTTCATTTTGAGGTGAATGATTTAACGTCCAGTGGTAGTGAAGAGAATAGAAATATAGCGAGGAAAGTATGAGCAGATTATAAATAAAATTATTTAGAAATATTAGAAATAGGATTTCTGAATGTCAAATAATCTAGAGAGATAATATAGGAAATAACTCTGTATAATATGAATTTCTGAAGGAGAATAGAGGTTTGTAGATGGAGTTATGTGAATGCAATTAAGTTAATGAAAAAAAGAACAGAGGAAAATGTCCGAATAATTCTCAAATAAATAGACTTCTGAATATATAGCCTCCAGGCAATTCAACCATTTTGAACAAGACTGAGATAAGGATGGGGGAAACATCCATCCTATTCATCCATTAAAAGGAAATGAACAGTTCTATTTATCTCAGGTCATATCAGAGTACTGAATTGAGAGCAGTACACATTAAAAGGACCCTTTGTATAATATCCTGTGTTGTCTTTGTTCTTGCTGATATCTTGTCTATGATCATGGAACTCTGGTTTTAATTCTTATATAACTGCTCTATTGCTAACAATGAAAACTTGGCCTCTGGACCACTATGGAATGGCCATCCTGCTCTGACATCTTTTTCTCATCTGTGTCCTGTTTCTTCTTTGTACTGGACAATAGGCTCTGAAAAAGAAAAAGCTTTAACTCCATGCTATTTCCGTTTGAGTCTTTGGGAAAAACTATATGGAATTAACATTTTTGGGGTCCAAACCCAGGAAGTTTTTCCAGTGCCATTCTCATTCTCATGCCTACATTATGGATATTAAGTCCTGTGGGTTGGGGTTTGGAAGGACTTGTGACAAAGAGGGTTGGAAAAAAACGGATTCTAGGCATTCAGAAGGTGGAGAACATAAATTCAGTCATTGATTCTTTTCCTCTCTGACACTGTGCTAGGTGCTCTACTTGCTAGTGAAAAATATTTAGAAATTGACTTGGGAAAGTGGCTAGGCTGTAAGAGGAGTGGGACAGGGGTTTAATGTTGTGAACATTTTCTTCAACTAATCTTAAAGGGCTTTTATAAATGCCAGGTAATGAAATGATCATTTCCTTTCTCAGCGGTTGCCTATTGCTAAAAGAAATTCCCTTTATCTTGTAGAATTTTTTTTTCCATTTTCCCATTACATTAAGCGTGACCTTATTAAAATGCTCTTGGGGCTCCGTGATTTATGAGGTATATGAAAAACTTGAAAAAGATGATTTGAATTGCAAATAGCTAATATATATTCTTAGAAACTTAGGATGGATGAATTAAAAATCCTCAAATTCTTTTCTTTATCTTCATTTTCACATGGAAGAGGAAGGGAAGGAAAAGAATTAAGTTTATATAGGGGCAGCTAGGTGGCACAGTGGCTAGAGTGCCAGCCTTGAACTCAGGAGGACCTGAGTTCAAATCTTGCCTCAGACACTTAACACTTCCTAGCCATGTGACCGGAGGCAAGTCACTTAATCCCAATTGCCTCAGGAAAAAAGAATAAATCTATATATACTAAGGGATGGGGACAGGTCTTAGCAGACAAGTTCAAGGACAGTGGTTTAGGGGGAAAGGGTGTTAAAAAGAAAGATCACCAAATCCCTCCTAAAATCCTTAGCAGAGGAAGATGAAGAGAGGGAGAACATGAAAATGCACCTATCCAATGGATGGATCCACTACACTCCTCCTGTGCCGCCTCAGACCCTGACAACCACCCTGGCAGATAGATGCTGCTGTTGCCTCATTTTACAGATGAGCAACACCAGACCCTAGATTGTCTTAGAAGAATTCCCCAGATGTTCAGACATCTGTTTAGTGTTTAATTTGAATAGGGAGACGGTGTCCATTTGGGGCCCAGATGGTGCTTACTGCCTGACTCGAGTCTTCTCTTTCAGCGAGTGCCAATAGATCGCGCGTATTTCATAGCCAAGGAGATTCTGGCCACTGAACGGACCTACGTGAAGGACTTGGAAGTCATCACTGTGGTACGAAAGCTGAGCAGGCTGCCCTTTGTCACCGGGCTTACTGGGTACAGTCCAACCCAAGTGTGAAAGGACCTGAACCGATGGCCCCAAACCTGCCGACTGCGCCGTCCTGGGATGCATTAGCGCCCGCCCCCCCCCCCCAGCGTCATGTTAGACCCCCCATAGCGTCATGTTAGTTCCACAAAAGCTGCAAGGGGACCCGGGGACCCAGGACCGATGGCGCGCAAGGTTTCCTAGACACACTGTTGCTCAGGGGTGTCTGACCCACTGATTGCGAGGGAAGCGCGTGCTTGTCACAGTGGCTGGCTGCTGTCTAGGCGCAGTCCATGTTGGAAGAGGAAGCGATAGCCAGGTTTTCCAGACCTCCTCTGGCAGGTGATGTAATCATCCTCAGGGAGGTCATTCATGGCCGCTCTAAAGAGCATCCACACAAGGTGCATAAAGTGGGTGACGTCCAGCTTCCTCTTCTGCCCCTTGTATAAGTTACTCACAGACTAGGTGGATTCTAGGCCTCGAGGGCCTGGGCACTCACTGGGTAACTCGCACGAGCCCCTGGAAAGATTAAACTGCCCCCCCCTCCCCCGCAGGGTCACAGCTGGGACTTTGTGGCTCAGTGGTCCCCGGCGCGGCCGCATGCGTGACCCTTGTTGTCTTCTGCCCCAGTGGTTCCGCAGTGCGATCATCAAGGAGGGAGTCATGCCGGAGACGCTGACGACGCTGCTGTTCTCCAACATCGACCCCATCTACGAGTTCCACCGAGGGTTCCTGAGGGAGATCGAGCAGCGCCTGGCCCTTTGGTAACCCTGATGGGAGTGGGCCAGAGCAGTCGGGCCCTGCGGCCCGAGCCCTTTCTGCCCCTGTCTGAGCGTGGTCGGGCCTGGGAGTCCAGCTGAGCTCGGCGCCTCTCTGAGACTCAGTCTCCTTCTCTTGGAAAGGAGAATGAGGATAACTGACCAGCCGTACAGCGGGAGCTCCCTGTCTGCCCTCGGTGCCGTTCTTGGGCCTTTGCCAGCTTCGTTCTCTGTAATGGGGGATAAGCGAGAAGCCTTCCCAATAACAATGAGGGGTGGGGGCAAGCAAGTGGGGGCCATTCCCACCCCTGCTATTAGTGTCATGCTAGAAATATCAGCTCTAAGGCGATGAGAAGAAAAAGATTTTGAAGGAAGTAGAATGGACGAGAAAACAAAACTATCACTCTTTGCAGATGGCATGCTGGTAAATAAGAAAATCAACTAAAAAACTAGTTGAAACAATTAACCACGTCAACAAAGTTGCAAGATATAAATTAAAACCACATAAATGATCAGGATTTCTATATATTGCTAACAAAGCCCGGCAGCAGGATATAGAAAGATATTCCATTTAAAATGACTGTACAATACAAAGTACTTGGGAGTCTACCTGCCAAGACAGTTAATCTGCCTCACTGTCGGGAGATTCCATCTCTGACGCCTCCTGGCTACGAGACCCCCAGCAGGTTCCACTCTCCTTTGGCAGGAGTTTTCTCACTCGGGATACCCTCCCCATGGCAAACCACAGCTGCATTCCAAAAGGAGGAAATTATGATTACCATTATTAATTTCCAGACTTTGGATGGTGCTGGAGAAAGGGATTGTGTTAGGTAAAATCAATTTTTAAATGCTGTTTGGGAAGGGGAGAACTTCATTTCATCAGCAAGCATTTATGAAGTGCCTACTGTGTGCCAGCCCCTGTGTGAAGTGCTGTAGGTGCAAAGACAGAATGATACCTGCCTTCAAAAAGCTTCCATTCTATTGAGGTGATTTTGTGAGAAAGGCACTAATAGCTGAAGGGGGTAAACAGTAGCCTATAAAATCATGATATTCAAAGAAAGAGTAGAATTATCATTTGTAATTATATATATTCAAACTATAATTACAAGTGAGTGTTTTTTTAAACAGGGCTTTAATGTTTATAAAGCCCTTTTCTCCCAACAACCCCGTGAGGTGAATAGTCCCCAGCACTGTTGTCTCCATTTTACACGTGGGTTGTCTCAGGGTCTCCCAGCAAAGCGGGGCTCGGACTCTGGCTTTTCCCGATGATGGGATGCAGACCAGCTCTTGTCTTGGTGGTGGTCTGGTCATCAGGGACCTGTAGAGACATGCAGGTTGTAGGTGCGTGTCTGGAGGGAAGTCGGGGGAACCGAGTTGTTTACAGACGGCCCCCTGCCCAGAACCCTGTGTCACCAGTGCCCCATCGGGGCGGGCGTCTCGGTCAGCCCGAGTCTGGCCCCTTGGTTGCCATCACAGCCACTCCCGTTGGGGTGCCTGCCCGTCCGAGGGCCTGGTCTGACTGTTTGTCTGTCTGTGCCTCTTAGGGAAGGAGCCACCGGGGCCCACGAGAAGGGCAACGTCCAGCGCATCGGCGACATCATGCTGAAGAACATGCACAGTCTGAAGGTAGCGATGGCCGCCTGCTCCTGGGGGCTTCCCTTCAGGCCCTCTCTTCTGCCTACTTACAGCCCATCTCCTCACTGGGGGATGTTTCTGAAGCATAAAGTAGAAGACCCAGCAAACCCCTCATCTGCATGTCTTGGAGAAGTCCCTTTCCCTGGGGGCTTTTTGGAGGCTGGATGATTCAAGTGAATAACTTGGGAGGGTGGGAACTGCTTGCTGTCAGCCCTGCTCACCAGCAAAGAGCCTCAACTTATAAAGCCCTTTATAGAGGGGTTTGAGAGCTCCCTGAAAGGTCAAGGGCCTGAGGGGTCCAGGTGAATGAGGCTGGAACATGGCAAGAGAGCAGAGACTCCCTTACTCTGGCTGCTCCTGGTGGCTTCAGAAAGTCCAATTTCCCCTTTTGCGACCTGGTGACAGCTTGGTTGTTTGCAGGTAGTGTCAGTAGCACCAGAGGCTCGGATGGACGTGCTCAGAGGGGAGAGGTTGCTAGTGCAGAGCCCAGCGTGCTCCCTTTGGAGGCTCCACTCGGCTCCTCCTCGGCCCCTTTGGCGGCCGTGCTCCCCTTTCTTGTAGAACTTCGCCTGCACTCTCCCTGCCCCCTTTTGTGGGGCCGCAGGACCCCAGCATGCTTCTCTGCGGGGCGTGCCCGCAGCTTTAGTTTGTGTTGTGAGAGCCGGGGGCAGGAGGGCTCTGCTCCCTACCCTCTCCCTCCTGAGGGAGCTGGCCCGTGGGCTGCCCGGCAGTTAGGAGCTGGGGTTTCTGAGGCTGCGCCCAGAGGATCCCGACGGCTGCCCTTGGTGTCCACAGGCGTTCACCGGCTGTCTCCAGAAGCATGATGAGGTTCTGACAGAACTGGAGAAGGCCACCAGGTGCCTCAGGAAACTGGAGATGGTCTACAGGGAATTTGAGCTTCAGAAAGTTTGCTACTTGCCGCTCAACACGTTCTTTCTCAAGCCCATTCAGAGACTGATTTACTACAAGTTGGTCCTAGGCCGCTTATGCCGATACTACATGCCCGGCCACCCAGACTATTCCGACTGCAAGAGTAAGTGAGGGGGGCTGGGAGCAAGGGGGGCTGGGCCTTCCATGGGGGATGGGGAAGGAGGGGGCTCTTCTGTGAGAAAGGCCAGATGGTCGCCGCTTGGTTTCCAGGAGCCCTGGATACTGAGCAGAAACTTGCTAGAAGTCCCTCCTACCCCCTGCCAAGTAACTGCCGGGCGGTCATGATGGGTCCCCAGGGGCTCCCTTCAGGACAAACTGTAGCTTCCACTTTGGAACAGCAGCCCAGGAACTGACTCCATCCTGCCCGTCATGATCTGGGCGGAGTGAACTGGCCTGTGTGCCCCAGGAGGTCCCAGGGGCGAGGCCCCAGCCCTGCGGCTAGGGGAGCACAGGGGCCTCTTCGTGTCATCTCCATCTAAATACCGGGATGTTCAAGGCCGGCTGGATGTAGAAAGCCCAGCCCCGCAGGGAGATGTGGGCACATGGTAGTCTGAGAGTTATCTCATTTTTAAGCAAGTGTCCCTTATTCTTGCAGGTGTTCCCCTGCTTGGGACATTTACTAGCACAGACCGCTGGCCAGACTAGTGCCCGTACACCAAGGAGAGGCTGGGCACTTTGTGGCAAGGGGGCGGGGGAGTCTTTTCTGGGTTCAGGTTGGTTTTAGAAAATTGACGACCTCAGAGAAGCCGACCAGGTTGGCACTGGTTAAAATCTGGGGAGCCCCAGAACCACCACCGTGTCTCTCCCTACTAGGTTCTAATAAGCTTGTGGTGACCCCAAAGCCTAGAGGTGCCACCTGCTGGGGAATGGGGGGCATTGGAACACCGGCCCCTATGTTCATGGTGTTCCTATGGTCTTCCACCAAAGTCTCCCAAGCACTTGAAAAGGAAAGCTTTGTGCATCAGTAGGGAGAAAATACTCATGTAAATGAGATCGTGAATTCATTAAAGGACTTTACAAAGTTTGTATTAAACACCACCAAGGATCCTCTGAGCACCAGACACCACATATGTCACAATCTGTCTCAAGAATTTACATCTTATTACAAAACGGTATTTTAAATAAATGAAACAAGATGCTCTGCAAAGCCATTTTCAAATGTAAAACTCCTTTATACCATGAACATACTAGGTTAGGGAGCAGTATGAGGATAAACAGTATATACTCAAATGCCAAAATGTGAGATATATATAGATACATATATATATATATATATATATATATAGATATATATATAGATAGATACATATATATATATATACACACAGACACACACACATATACATACACATACATAAATGACATATATATATGTATATATCAGAATGAATAGTGATTAAATAAAATCCGGAAATTTCATTCATTAGTACAGACTATCGGGTAGCAAAACTGGGAATATAAAAGAAATAGATGGGGGGCAGCTAGTTGGTGCAGCGGATAGATCACCAGCCCTGAAGTTAGGAGGACATCTATAAAGATTTAAGTTATATCCAAGCTTTCACGACAACAACAACAATATTGGAGAAATTGAATAAGCCGTTTTAAAATTGGCTTTTTAAAAAACCAACAACAACACGAGGACATGCAAAGGAATTGCATCAAACATTTAAAGAATTAATCATTCTTGTCATATAAAATTAAAAAAAAAACCACTAAGAGACAGTGAGAAATGGTTCAATAGTATGAAAAAATTGCATTTGAAATGTGAAAGCCCAGATTTGTATATAATGGAGCAGCTTTAGAACCTTGCCTTTTAAGAACGAACAAAGTGAAACTTTTTGTCACTATTATTATTCTGCATCGTTCTAGAAATATTAGCTAAATCACTAAGATAAGAAAAGGAAATTAAGAGAATAGTGATATAGAAAGGCCATCTCTATTTTTGGATACTATGATATGATTAATATGGCTAAGATATTTATAGAGATGATACAATATACTTAAACCCTCAGAGAATCATTAGCAGCAACAAAATTAACATAAATAGTTTTGGATTAAAAGCAGGAATACAAAACAAACATACAAATCATTACTGTTTATGTAGATCATCAGTAAGATCCAGAAGGAAGCAATAGAAAAAAGAAATACCATCTAAAACATGGAGGAACTGCCTTCAGTTCTGTAATGACCTTGAACAACCTTCCCTTTTTCTCCGCTTTTGGAATTCCTGTTGGATTCTTGTAGCAGCACCCAGAGCCCCAGCGAACACCTTCCTTGGTTCTTGGCCCTCCGGACCAGTCTGTTACCGAGTCTTGGTCCGGGCTAGGCCCTGTCCTCAGGGTGGGGGTGGCAAGGAGAGCCTCCCCTGGGGAGTATCGGCAAAAGCCGAGAGGCCACTGCCACCTCGCCCCGTTTGTGAAGCAGAGACGACAGGGCAGAGAGATGGAGGGTGGAGAACGTGGACTCTGCCCCCTAAGGGAGCCGTCACAGCCCTGCCACCTCTTCCCGGCACCCGCAGTGTCAGGGACGGGGTTTCTCAGCCCACGAGATGACCCAAGATCAAAGGCTTTGCAAACCCTAATGTGCCGGATAACTTATGTCACTTTGTCTACACTTTTTTTTTGATCCAGGACTTGTTTGAACTTAAATTGTTTCTTTCTGTAGCAGGGGTTCTTAGCCTGAAGTCTGTGGTTTTGTTTTTTGTTGTATTTTTAAAAAATTTTTAAGTTTTTATTTCTATATAATTTTTTTTTTGTTTCTGGTAATCTCATGTATTTCCACAGGGCTCTTCAGGCTTCCCCAGACGGACTACCAAAGGAGCCTGGGACACAATGAAAGTTTCAGAACTCGTGTAGTTCTCTGTGGAGAAAAGTGCAGTTGGCTGGAGCTTCGGCCACTTAGCACTGGTCCTTTGGAAGGGAACGGGGTCCCGGAACACCCCCAGGCTTGGGGGCACTGGAGCTGCCCGAGAAGCCTTTCTCTGCCCAAGCCAAGGGGCCCGCGGCCGCTGGGGGGTGCCGGGCAGTGACCCACGCTCTTCTCGCGTTTCAGGTGCGCTCCGCAACATCTCGGAGATGACCTTGCAGCTGCAGAACAGCCTCCTGCGCCTGGAGAATTTCCAGAAACTCACCGAGCTCCAGCACGACCTGGTCGGCATCGACAACCTCGTCATCCCAGGCAGGGCAAGTGCCCTTTTTTTTGGCGCACGTTCTTTCTGTCATGGGTGGCGCGATCGGGGCGGCAGGGACTCCCAGGGAGCTTTCTCCTTCATTCCGTCTCTAGCGATGTGGGGCCTCGAGGGTGGGACCTTCCTGCCGGGCCTCCGGCCGCTCCTGCAGATTGTGCCCTGGGCCTCCGGGGGCTCTGGGAGTCCGACTCCCCGCAGCTGCAGCCGCAGGTCCGGCCCACGGGCGGGCGCAGGGGCCCGTGTCTGCGGAGACAAGGAGGGCTGGGGGCGGCTGCGGGCCCGGTCAGAGCGGGGCGTCAGGGCAGGACCCAGGCCGGGTTCCCATTTTTGCACTTGTGAATGATCCTGGGCCGCCTTGTCCCTGAGATCCTGGCGCCACTTCAGGGCCCCGGCCTCTGCTTTTCTTATTCAGTCAAATCCCATCGTTCACAACCCCCCAAAGCCTCTCTCGGAACTTCCCACTTCCTTCCGAGCTGGGGGACTTTGAGCATCGATTGGCTTTCGGACATAAGCAGCGTTTTTGTTTATCTGCATCTGGATTTCTCCTCGGAAAGGGCTTCGAGTCAGCACATTCTGGCATTGCCTGCAGGGCCTGCAAGGCCTTCAGTTTGCCGGGTTCTGGCCCCGGGGACCGGGTTTTCATATTAGCTGAAAGGAGCCGTCCCCAAACCGAGCCAAGGTCAGACGCCCCCTGCCCAGCAGCTAACGGGTGAAGGCCCAAGCTAAGCAGGGGCTCCACAGCCAGGGGGCGCCACTTGTTCCTCGGCGGTCAGGGCAGAGCAATGGCGTCAAAGGTCAAGGGGGAGGAAATCCCAGGGTAGAAGGGAGGGCGTGGCCGATTCTTCAGCAGCTCCCTGGCTCTGGGCTACCTGACGCCCACATGAGGAGAAACTTTAACACTTCTTATGCTGTTCTTCCAAACAATTTTCCGTTCCGCGTGAAACAGTTTTTTACATTTCTTTTTTAAAACTTAAAAAAGAAAAACTTTTCTTTTCTGTCCTTCCTCCCCACCTCCCGCCCCCCATTGAGAAGGCGCAGGTGAAGTTATACAAACGTTCCTATAAAAGTCACATTGTGAAAGTGAGCAGACCCCCCCCAAAAAAAAAACCCTCACGAAAAATGAAACCGTGTCTGTTTGTCTCTAATTGGCCGCAGTCGGTTCTTTCTCTGGGTGTGGGCAGCCCTTTCCCCAGTGCCGAGAGCAGCCCCGGATCACAGAGCAGCCCAGGAGCCCGGGCGGGGCTCTTCCTCGCGCGCCCTGCGCTCCAGGGGGCGCTGCAGGTCTTTCGGAGAGCATCCCGCTGAGGGTTTCTCACACAGGAGTTTTCCATCGGTTATTCCACAAGCTTAAGAGCCCTTCGTTCCCCAGTTGAAATAACCAGACTGTGCCTGTCCCTCCTCCCCGAGGGGCCACGGGGCCGGTCCCTGGGTGCCCGGCCAAGCCTCCTCTTCTTGTGTCTCAGGAGTTCATTCGGGAAGGCTGCCTGTACAAGCTCACCAAGAAGGGCTTCCAGCAGAGAATGTTCTTTTTGGTAAGTGGTCCCCTCGGGGCTGGGAGGGGCTCGGGACCAAGGGCCCTCCCCCCGCCAGGGGGCATTGTGGGGCCCGCCCCCCGCCAGGGGCCATTGTGGGGCCCTCCCCCTGCCAGGGGCCATTGTGGGGCCCACCCACCCCCTCCCCCCGCCAGGGGCCATTGTGGGGCCCTCCCCCCAGCCAGGGGGCATTGTGGGGCCCTCCCCCCACGCCAGGGGGCATTGTGGGGCCCTCCCCCCACGCCAGGGGGCATTGTGGGGCCCTCCCCCCGCCAGGGGCCATTGTGGGGCCCTCCCCCCAGCCAGGGGCCATTGTGGGGCCCGCCCCCCATGCCAGGGGCCATTGTGGGGCCTGCTCCCTTGGTGTTGTGGTGACTGCTGCGGAGAAGGCGGGGGTCTCACCCCTGACTCCCCCGACGGTCGGGCGTGTCCGAGGGGGCTTGTGGGTGGAGCTCCCCGTGCAGACGGGCTCCCCGGTCACATCTCAGTTGGTTTCCTCAGGCCCCGGGGACGGCACGAGGGCTCCTGGAGCCAGGCCCGCCCCCCCAGCCCCTGGCCCCGGCCTCACTCCCAGCTCCTTGGGGCCGGCCCCGGTCGGGCCCGGGCTCCACCTTTGCCTCTCTCAGTTCTCAGACATGCTGCTGTACACGAGCAAAGGCGTGACGGGCACGAACCACTTCAAGATCCACGGTCAGCTGCCCCTGCACGGCATGCTGGTGAGTGGGGGCCGGCAGGGAGGGCCGAGCGCGAGCCCCGGACGAGCCGGGGCCTCTGCCCGTGCTCACGGTGACCTTGTCCCTGTGCTTGCCTTACAGTTAATAGTGCTGGAGCCGCCGGTGAGTAAGAAGCGAGCTCGGCCGCTAGCGCCCCCCGAGGGCTTGACCCGTAGCGTTGTCCCCCAGAGCCAGAGTAGTGCCCTGAAGTAGCGGCCCTAGGGCCTGGCACTGCCCGGAAGGGGCTCGGGCGGGGCCCGCTCAGGTGCTCTTTGTGCCCGCAGGTGGAGGAGACCGACAACGAGTGGTCCGTGCCCCACTGCTTCACCATCTACTCGGTCCCAAAGACCATCGTGGTGGCCGCCAGGTAGGCTCCGGCCGAGCAGAGCCCGGGCTGGGGGGCGGCGAGACTGGAGGGGGGGGGTGTGCCCCGGGCAGGCTCGCTAGCCTCCCCCGTCTGTCTTGTAGCACCCGCCTCGAGATGGGCAAATGGATGGACGATTTGGGCCTCGCCATCGAGCTGGTCAAGTCCAGTGACAAGGCCGTGGCGCTTCTGGACAGCGGTGTGGGCGGCGGCTCCAACAGTAAGTGGGGGGCCTCAGGACCTCCTCGGGCCCTCGCCGCCTCCCGTCTCTCTCCCCAGGGGGTCTGCAGGAGCTCGGGGCGAGCGGCCCCGTCGGCGGCAGTCGGGCCCGGCCGGGCGCTGGTGAGCTCCAGGACGCGTCCCCGCGCCCTCCCCTCGGGTTCAGCCGCTGCTCCCTTCTCCTCCCCAGGACCCTCGGGCGAGGTCTCTGGAGAGCAGGAGTCGGAAGAGGATGCCCACTCCTCCCATAGCTCCCTGGACAGGCCGAGTCTGCACCGGGCCAATACCACCATGCACGTGTGCTGGTACCGCAACACCAGCGTCTCCATGGCTGACCACAGTGTGGCCGTTGAGGTACCCGCCGGGGCTGACGCCTCATCTCTTCCTGCCCGCCCGTCTCTCGGGCCGGGAGCCCCCGGCCACGCCGGCCTTCCCCGCATGTCTGGCTTCTCCTCCGCGTGGCCGAGAGGGCCCGGGCAGGGCGAGCCGAGGCGCGGCGCGGGGCGGGGGACGGGGCGGCTTGCTGGGGCCCGAAGGCGCCCTCGCGGCTCCTCACCCGGCCCCCATCTCTGAGCCGGGAGTCTCGGGCCCAGGCAGCCCCACGGCCTGAAGCCGGGGTCCTCAGACCTTCTAACTAGGGGCCAGGCCACTGTCCCTCAGACCGCTGGAGGCCGGACTAGAGTAAAAACAAAACTTTGTCCTGTGGGCCTTTAAATAAAGAAACTTCCTAGCCCTGGGGGAGCGGGACAAACGTCCTCAGCTGCCGCCGGAAGTCTCGCTGCCCTGGGAGCCTCTGGGCCCGGTTTGTGGCTCCTGCCCCCTTGGGCCACGCATTAAACCCAGAGCCAGGCCCAGGGCCTCGAAGGCCTGCCCGGTCAGGCGGAGGGACGGGGGCTGCCCGGCCTCCATTGCTGGAGCCTCGTTAGTGCCATGTTCCGAGGTTGGCGGCCGCCTCCCCCTCTGAAATCCTGGTAAACTGTGGGAGGAGGAGAGCGCTTTGTTTGGTGCAGAACCTCCCGAGGCCCCGTTTGGAAGCATCCCCCGGACTTGACCCGTCAGACCGGGCCCGCCCCAGGGCGGGGGTCCCGGGCACTTTGGGGAGAAGCCCCCACGTAGGCAGGTCTCTGGGGCCCGGCCCCGCTCTCTGTGCTTTCTCTCGTGCCGTCGGTGTCGCGCGCTGTCGCTTGCGTCTCCGCTGCTGGCCGGGCTCGGCGCTGTGGGCTCTCCCCCTCCCAGCCCGCCCACGCCGGGCCCCCCGCCCTCCCCGCCCGCTCAGTCCCGCGCTCTCTTGCTGTCTCTCCAGAGCTCCCTCCTCGCTCTTTGCTGGGCCAGGGCCCCAAGGCCAACACCATCACCCATGTGTGCTGGTACCGGAATCACAGCCTCTCCCTCACAGATTACCTGTGCATGATTCAGGTAACGGCTCCCCCGGCTTGGGGAGTTTCAGGGACTCCGTAGAGATAGTGTCGGGGTCCCTTCTCTCCCGGGCACCTCGTCCCGCGAGGCTGGAGTCGGGGAGCCCCGACGGCCGTGGGCAGGACGGGCGCGCGCCCTCCCCCAGCCGAGCCGGAGCGGGCGCAGCGGGGCCCCTGGTCCTGGCCCGGCCCGGCTTCTGACAGGTGGGTGGGCTGGCTTGGCTTTCCCCTCCCCCTCTGGTGTCTGCCTTCTGTGTCTTCTCTCCTTGTGACCTTTTTGACTGTCATGACTCTGGCAAGGTGGCCCCGGGGGGCCGACGGCCACGTAAGGTCCCGGCCACCCCTCGTTTGTTCTTTCTGCCCACGCGGCTGTGGCCCCCGCCGCGCCCACTTGTGGCTGTCCGGGCTTGGGTCCTCAGTGTTGCTGATGGGCCCGTTGGTGACCCCGGAGGTCGGGGGGCGAGGGGGACGGCGGGGAGCCGCTGGCGGGTTCTGCCCGATGCAGCTGTCCCTTGTGCCCCCCCAGAACCAGCTCTCGGGATACCTGCTGAGGAAGTTCAAGAACAGCAGCGGCTGGCAGAAGCTCTGGGTGGTGTTCACCAACTTCTGCCTGTTTTTCTACAAAACGCACCAGGTACCAAGAGTGGGCACAGGCTGGTCCTGGGCAGGGGGAGGGCCCAGTCGAGCTCATTCGAGCCGCTCTCCCTAGATGTCCCCCCCATTGCCCTTTGTGGGGCAAGCCCCAGGAACCCCCAGCCCGGGCCGACCCTGTTCTCATGTGTCCCTGGTGACAAGGGCAAGCGGCCGTGGCTCCCAAATGGCCCGTCCCGCGGCGGCCGGCCAGGGGGACCGATGAGGAGGGGCGGGCACAGGGCGAGCGGGCGCAGGGCGGGCGGGCGCAGGGCGGGCAGGCGGCCGGCAGCATTTACTTTACACAAGACCCAGACTGCCGGGGCTTCTTTCGGATGGTCAAGATGTGGCCCTGCCGGGGCCCTGAGGGGCTGCCCAGGCCGGGCTTTAAGGCATGCCGGGGCCGTTTCCAGGACGACTACCCGCTGGCCAGCCTCCCCCTGCTGGGCTACACCATCAGCGTCCCCGGGCAGGCCGACGGCCTTCACAAGGACTTTGTCTTCAAGCTTCAGTTCAAGTCTCACATCTACTTCTTCAGGGCTGAGAGCAAGTACACGTTTGAGAGGTAACTCCCCTCCTGCGGGCTTGGGGGGGGGGGTCCTGTGGCCGCCATTGGCCCCCAGACATCAGGGCCGGGTCCCCCGCAGAATGGGGGAAGCTTAATGGAAGCGCCCCCCGTTTCCCTGGCCCGAAGCCCCCGACTTCTGGGCCGTCACCGGGACTCCCCCATCTCTCTCCCAGGTGGATGGAAGTGATCAAGAGAGCCACCAACTCTCCCGGGAGAAGCAGCCAGACGGTGGCCAGCGAGGACAGAGATTCCCGCACACACTGATGGGGGGCACCCGCGGGCCCTGGAGGGGGAGAGGCTGGAGCTGGAAATTTATGAATAAAGGGAAAAGGGAGAGAGGGCTGCGTGCTGCCGCAGGACTGGGACTGCGAGGAGGGCGCGGGGGCAAGCAGGAGAGCGGGTCCGGGCCGTGGGGGCCTCCCAGCTCCTCCACGCCCACCTGTCAGGGGGAGCCCCGGCTTCTGCCTGCGGCTCCCCCGGTGGTGGGGCACAAAGGTCCCCGGAGCCCCCCTCACATGGACAAGAAAGCAATGGCCCCCAAGGGCCTTGGGCTCTCTGCTGTGGCCCAAGCCAGGGACGGCCTCCCTTTGTGTCGGCCATTAGAGCCCCAGGAGGTCACTGGAGGAGTTTGTCGTATGTCGATGTGGGGAAAGAATGTCGGTGGGAGCGAAGCAGCGCCCCCCTCCCCCCCCAGGCATCCTCTATGGCAGGTTCCTTTGTCTGTAAAATGGGGAGAATCCCACCTGCCACCTCCCTCTGGGTTGGGGTGAGGACGAAGGTGCTAGCTCCAGGTGGGTCTGGTTCCAGGTCACCCAGCACCTGGGGAGCACTTGGGCACAGCGGGACAGCCCAGCCCCGGTGGGGAGATGGGGGGTCCGGGCCTGTGCCTGCTCCTAGGAGGCCCAAGCCCCGAGTCTCATGGTTTGTTAGCTGTGTCCTACAAGGCAAGGCCCCGACAAGCGGGTCTGAATATAAGTTATTGGGCGCGAGCCCTCCCGGGGCAGGGGAAGGGGGGAGGCACGTGGGTACACGTGGCTCCGAGTAATAAAGGCCTCGTGACTGCACCGAGCTCGGCCTCCTTTCTGGTCAGGGACGCCTCCGGGAGCCCTCCGAGGGGGTAAAGAGCAGGCGGGTCTCGGGTCATTTCTTTATTGAAAGCATCCCTTCCACATCTGTATCTGAATACTGGAGGACACAAGTGAGGGTTCTAGCTCTGACACACGCGCCGCCCCCGCCGCGGGGGTTCCGGCGCTGAGGACGAACACTCGGGGCCTGACCCCACACCACCATCACAAACAAGACAGGACCGGGGTGGGGGAGGGGGCCTTGGGGGCAGAATGCATTCTGCCCCCAAAGGGGCCCAGTCAGCGGGGGGGGGGGGAGGGAGGAGGGGCCAACCACCCCCCTCATCTGAAGGTCCTTGTGCCCCAAGTGGGGGTAGGAGGGCGGGGCTGCCATCTCTGAGCTGCTGCTCATACCCCTCCCACCTTCTCCCAGAACATGGCAAGGACCAGCCGCCCGACTCGGCCTCCGCCCGGCAAACTGGGGAGGGGGAGGCCGGGGCGCCCAGCCAGCACCCAGTGCCCCCCCGCCCACCTCGCCCGTCTGGGGAACCGCTGCCCGCGGGCGGGCCCCCCCGCCCAGATCAGAAGAGGAACGACAGCAACAATGACAACGACAAGGACGATGGCTCTCTGCCGATGGAGGCGCCCCAAGCCCGCTGTGGGGCCCGGCCCGGCGGTGGGGCCCCCAGAGGCAGAGCGCAAGGGTTTGAGGTCAGTTCTTAGGAAGCTGGGGAACGGCCCATCACCGGCCGCCTTCCCCACGCCTGTCAGCGAGCCGACGTCAGGTGGTTCCTGCTATGGGAGAACCTGTGGAGAAAAGAGCCGCCGTTGGGGGAGGGGGAGAGCCGGGGCCTCCCCCGTCCTGGCCCGACCCAGCCACCGCCCGAGGTGGGGGTGGGGGTTAAGGGGCCCACTCACCTCTGGACCCGTTCCACCAGATGTGCTATCAGTCTGTCGGAAATGCCCGGGCAAGACTCCTCAGCCAAGCTGAAGGCGTTCTCCAGCTCCTCCATGGCTCCCACGTTGCCTCCCGTCTGCTTGTGCTTCTCTTTGAGCTGCACAGATCAGTTAAGGAGCATTTATTAAGCATCAACTGTGTGCCAGGCAAACCGAGGGCCAGAGGGACTCGTTCGTACGGCACCGAACATCGGGATGGGCCGAGCCTCGTCCTCTGATGGCGAGGGGCCGGGGGAAGGGGGATCCCGAGCAGGGTGGGGACAATCTGCTCCTCATCAATATTCCAAAGTATGAGCCTGTGGAGCACAAGGGCTGAAGAGCCAGAGTGGCCGCCTTGGTCTGAGCTCTTCCTTCGCCTACGTGGTATAGCACCGGGGGCAGCAGACATGGGGGACAGAGCCATCCCGGCAGGAAGCTGGCAGGGCCCCAGAGAAGGGCTCCAAGGTGGCACATCTCTGCCCCCCCCAGGGAGGGAGGACTCCAGGGCGGTCTGAGGCAAGCCTGAGGTAGGGCTCCCTGCCCATGGAGATCTAGGAAGGTCAGCAGAGAGGGCCCGCCCAGCCTGCACGGAGAATCTAGGTTTGGCCAGGAGGACCGCTGCTGGGCTCCAGCCAAGTCCCCACTCTGCCCTGGGGGAGTCATTTGTGTCAGAGCCCAGCCCCGGAGCCCTGGCACCTGGTGGTCAAGGACCCCAAGTTCCAGAGTCAATCACCCCCCAAAAGGCCCCAGGGGGCAGAGCTTGGTCCTGCCCCAAAGCCTCGGGTCAGGAATTGAAGCCACTGAGCCGAAAAAATGCAGGGATCTCCACAAGTCTAAGGACGGAAGATGGGGAATCGAAGGCAGAAGTGGAGAACGAAATTGGATGAAAAGCTCTGATGGAAAGAAATAGCCCTTTCTTTTCTAAGCTACTTATTCTATTTCTATTTTAACCAGTGAAGGGGAGACAATTTTATGAATCATTAGACACTCCCTGAACACTAAGAACGACAAAGATTGTGCACTTTCAAGAAACACTAATAAAAACTGCCCAAATCTTCTGGCATCAGAAGGCAAACTGAGCGTCACCAGCTGAAAGAAATCCCTAATGGCAAAGCCCAGGACGGTCCCAGTCCCACTCCTCAGTGCTCATGGTAAAAAACAGACCAAAAAACCGCGTGGTGGGACCAAGAAGCCACCAGTCCTGGGACTCCTACCCATGATAGGAGAGAGACCTTGGGATACGGTAAACAAAGGCAAACGGCCCAGACGAAGACACTGACCTCGAATGGAACAGAGCACAGTAAATGTCCCCGAGTGATCAGAATTAGAAGGGGCAGTACCAGACATAGTGCTAACCTTCTGCTGGGGGAGACGGGGTCGCCTTCAAAGGTAATAAGGGAGTTAAATGTGAAGAACACAGGGTTGGTGGGGCTGGTTCTGTTCAGAAGGATTTAAGAATGGAAGGTAGAAGTCATCTGCAAGTGAAGAACAGAGGAAGGAGGAGGAAGAAGTGGCCTTTTCTCCTAACCAGGATGTGTAGAGGGCCAGAGCTCTGGAGAATATACTTTAAACAAGCCTTAAATACTCTATTACAATTATAGCATTACAGCACACCCATTACGTGGGAACTAGAGAACCATGACATCACCACGCTGAGCGATCACTAAGTATCTGTGGGAACTAGAGAACTATGACATCACCATGCTGAGTACTACTGTGATAAGTATCTATGGGAACTAAAGAACCATGACATCACCACGCTGAGTACTAAGTATCTATGGGAACTAGAGAACCATGACATCACACTGAGTACTACTAAGTATCTGTGGGAACTAGAGAACCATGACATCACCACGCTGAGTACTAAGTATCTATGGGAACTAGAGAACCATGACATCACGCTGAGTACTAAGTATCTATGGGAACTGGAGAATCATGACATCACCACGCTGAGTACTAAGTATCTGTGGGAACTAGAGAACCATGACATCACGCTGAATACTACTAAGTATCTGTGGGAACTAGAGAACCATGACATCACGCTGAGTACTACTAAGTATCTGTGGGAACTAGAGAACCATGACATCACCATGCTGAGTACTACTAAGTATCTATGGGAACTAGAGAACCATGACATCACGCTGAGTACTACTAAGTATCTGTGGGAACTAGAGAACCATGACATCACCACGCTGAGTACTAAGTATCTATGGGAACTAGAGAACCATGACATCACGCTGAGTACTACTAAGTATCTGTGGGAACTAGAGAACCATGACATCATGCTGAGTACTACTAAGTATCTATGGGAACTAGAGAACCATGACATCACGCTGAGTACTACTAAGTATCTGTGGGAACTAGAGAACCATGACATCACCACGCTGAGTACTAAGTATCTATGGGAACTAGAGAACCATGACATCACGCTGAGTACTAAGTATCTGTGGGAACTAGAGAACCATGACATCACGCTGAGTACTACTAAGTATCTATGGGAACTAGAGAACCATGACATCACGCTGAGTACTACTAAGTATCTGTGGGAACTAGAGAACCATGACATCACCACGCTGAGTACTAAGTATCTATGGGAACTAGAGAACCATCACATCACGCTGAGTACTAAGTATCTATGGGAACTGGAGAATCATGACATCACCACACTCAGTACTACTAAATATATGTGGGAACTAGAGAACCATGACATCACCATGCTGAGTACTAAGTATCTATGGGAACTAGAGAACCATGACATCACCACGCTGAGTACTAAGTATCTATGGGAACTAGAGAACCATGACATCACCATGCTGAGTACTAAGTATCTATGGGAACTAGAGAACCATGACATCACCATGCTGAGTACTAAGTATCTATGGGAACTAGAGAACCATCACATCACGCTGAGTACTAAGTATCTATGGGAACTGGAGAATCATGACATCACCACGCTGAGTACTAAGTATCTATGGGAACTAGAGAACCATGACATCACCATGCTGAGTACTAAGTATCTGGGAACTAGAGAATCATGACATCACCACGCTGAGTACTAAGTATCTATGGGAACTAGAGAACCATGACATCACCACGCTGAGTACTAAGTATCTATGGGAACTGGAGAACCATGACATCACCACGCTGAGTACTAAGTATCTGGGAACTAGAGAATCATGACATCACCACGCTGAGTACTAAGTATCTATGGGAACTAGAGAACCATGACATCACCATGCTGAGTACTAAGTATCTATGGGAACTAGAGAACCATGACATCACCATGCTGAGTACTAAGTATCTATGGGAACTAGAGAACCATGACATCACCATGCTGAGTACTAAGTATCTATGGGAACTAGAGAACCATGACATCACCACGCTGAGTACTAAGTATCTATGGGAACTAGAGAACCATGACATCACCATGCTGAGTACTAAGTATCTATGGGAACTAAAGAACCATGACATCACCATGCTGAGTACTAAGTATCTATGGGAACTGGAGAACCATGACATCACCACGCTGAGTACTAAGTATCTATGGGAATTAGAGAACCATCTCATTAACTCCATTAACACCTTGTTGTAAGTATCCTTGTTGCAAGTATACTTCTCTGGAGTGTATTTGCCCTCTCCGAGAATGTGTGGGAAGAAGCCCACATTAACAGGGAGGAAGGGGCAGGCATCCCAGAGCCTCACCCACCTGAAGTGGACAAAAGAGACCCGGGGTCTTGGGGGGAGCATCAAATTCCACAGGGAACCCTCAAGTGAAAGTGGGGATGGCCTTGAGAAAGGATTTCACCATGAAGGGCAGGCCTAAGCAAAGATTTTAGAATCGGGGGATAGGAAAGACACCACAAATGGTCTACAAATAGAAGGAAAATTACTGAACCTCCCCAAATGGCAAGACTTCATCCCTAAGAGACCGTAATGCAGGCGGCCAGAAGAACCTGGGGAACTCCTCAAGCAATGATCGATGAAGAGGTGCTCATAGACATAGCAAAGGAAGAGACCCATTTTGGGATGTGGGTCCCCACAAGGATGGGTCTGTCACTGACAAATTCCCAACATTTGTGACGGGGTTGTCCCCCTTCTTGGTTTTCAGTTGGGCCATGGGCTGGGGAGAGAGAATCAGCAACAACAATTTGATGGAGAGGAAAAAACACACACAGAGAGAAGTAGTTAGTTCAAAAGGAAACAGGCAAGAACAAGCCTTGAAAGCAGCCTGTGCAATGGGTGATTTTGTGTCACTTCCTAACAGGTCTTCCCAGATTTCTTTGAACTGTCCCGCTCAGTTTTTCACGGTACGGCAATATTCCATTAAGCAAGTACACTGTAACATGCCTGTTTCCCTACAACTGCGTTTATTTTGTCAGCTTTACCGATTTGATGAGCATAAGCTGTAGCCCCAGAGCCTTTTTTTCAGATGGCTCTTGGTCCCACTGGCTAGTTCCCATTTATGTTTCTGGGTTTCTTTTTTCACTCTTGTGCTTGCACTTCAAAATAACCACACAGCTTTGATCTTTCATCAGGAACGCTCCGAAGTCCTCTATTAAGTGTCCATTTCGTGCAGTTTCGTTGCTGTTATAGGTGGCTGTGAACCTTTATCTTTTGTCTTCAGAAATAACCTGTTTCAAACTCTCCCTTGCTGTACTGCCAAGGTGTGTGCGACTCTAGTAAAAGTCTTTGTGACTGCTTGCAGTAATTTTTTTCCCTTGTCCTGGTAACTCTGGATTTTTGCTCAACTGCTCCTGAAAGCTTTCATCTTAGAGGTTCTTTTAGGTGACGACTGTAAGATCGTATCTTCACTTTGCCCTCTAGAGCCTAAGAGATCTGGACCATTTTAAGATCTCTTGAAATATGTTTAGGCTCCTTTTTCAGTCACGGGATCAGTTGTAGTCACTGTGATAATCTTCCGTTTCTGCTTTTTTTTTTCACTCTTCTGATAATATTCTTGCTATCTCATGAACTTCTCTTGGTCCACCTATTTTTTCAGTTTGTTGCTTGGCAAGCTTTTTTACCTCGTGTCAAATTGTTAATTTCCTTTCCATTTTTTTCTTCCATAACTTTTTCCTTTTCCCAGTTTTCCTTTGAGTGTTCTCATTTATAAAAACCTTGAACTTATACCAGTGGTCTTTTTTGCTCCTCCTTGCAGTTCTTTCCCAAGTCGGGCCTTTGTTCCTCCAGAAGGTCTTGCTGCTTCCTTCTTGATGGTACTCAGTGATAGGTTATCCCAGTCTGATAAGATCTGGCGGGGCTTGCGAGCTTTCAGCGCTTCCCAGTGTCTTATACAGTTGCACCTGTATGCTTGGGCCTGCCGGGATTTCCAGCAGACTTGCAGGATTTAGTGGGAAAGCCCCCGCCAGGCCCGCAGGCTTCCCTTCGTCTCCAACCCCTGCCCGGTGATCCCTCTGGACCGGCACCCTCACGTCTCTGCTTCTGAACCTGCTCATCGCTAAACCCACGGGCTAAAGCCAGGGACTGCTTCTCAGCCTGGACTCTCGTGCTTGAGTTCAGCTTCTAAGCCCGCCCTCATCATATGACCCAGAACTGGCCGGTGAAGGAAGAATCATTGCCCAGTGTGGACCAGCAACTGCCCCAAGCTCAGTTGGGCAGTTCAGAGCAGCCAGTTGGCACCTATTCCTGCCCCCTGCGTGGGTTTGGAGTTAGGGGGGGTTTGCCCTGGTCCCCAGCCTCTCCCTGGGATTCCCTCTGGGCTGGACCCAGGCCCAAGGTCTGCCCATCTAGTTGGGAAGAAGGGTTTGCAGGGGATTTTCTCCTTGGATTCCTGGTCATCTTGTGGTCTGGTGCATTTTCCAGAGTTTGGGGTGGGGACCCAAAGGGGGGGGGGAGGGGGGCAGAGCTTGCCGTACTTTTTCTTGCGCTCCACTACCTCCCATGCTTCCGGGTCATGTGTGTGCATTTCTTCTTGATTCCCTCTCATTTCAAGGCCTCCAGGGCTGCTTTTTCAGCACCAAATCGGCAGCTGGTCCACCAGCCCTAAGTCCTCCTCCACCCCAGACCCTCCCCAGCCTGCCCTTACTCCTTTTGGCCCTGAGCTTCCTCCCTCCACGTGGATAATCAGAGGATGAGGGGAACTCCCTCCTCAGGCCTTCAGGCCGAGGGAGACCCTCGAAAGGGTCCTCTCTGTCACAGGGCAGCCCAAGGGCACGATCCTTCTTGGGACTGCCATCTCACCCCTGCCCCCAGGTGTAGGGGCTGGCATGGAGCAGGGGCCACGTCCTGAGCTCTCCCTGCTGACCAGCAGGGTCTGAGCCACTAGGACAATGCCAGGCTTGCCCGTGATAAGCAGCAGCTGAGACGGGCGGGAGCGCCACCGGCTGCCGCTTTTCTTCTGGCCACCCCCCAGCCCCACGTGCCCTGCCCAACGGGTCTCACCTCTCCAAAGACAGGCCGGACAAGGGTGGCGAGGCACTGGGACCGTGGCTGCCGTTTGATGGGCTCTGCGGACTGCCAAAGAAACGGGGAGTGAGCACAGGGAGGCCGGGCCTGCGCTGACTATTCCGGCGCGTGGAGGGGAGGAGCTGTGAGGGCTCCGACAAGAGCCCTAGAGCACAGGAATGGCCGCGCCCGCCTCCCCCCAGGCCGCCCTTCCTACAACTTCAGGCACCGCTCGCAGACATCAGGATGTGCCTCAGATTGGATTGGAACTTGCGGGCCCAGTGTACCCCCAAGCACCCCGGACCCTCCCTCTGCCACCTGACACAAAGTGGGAGGGACCTTGCCCGAGGACCCTCAAGTGTGATGAGAAGAAATGCAGGAGGGAAAAGGCAGGTTCTCTGGAAAGACCCCGGGGGCTCTGGGTGGCAAGGCACAGATCCCGGCCAGCAGGGTCTGAGAAAGGAGCCTCGGGACCAGGAGGGAACAGGAGCCTTCGGGGTGTGTGGCTCAGTGGTCAGCGAGGGGAACCCCTCTGGAGCTCAGTCACTGAGCCGAGGGGGCCCAGAAGCTCCAGCGCCAGTCAGCACCGGCCCGTCCTCCCTGCTGTCTGGGCCCATTATTCTCCATCCCCACCCCTAACCCCGGTCCCAGCCCCGTTTGGGTGAAAGCCACACCTTCTGGGAGGCCTGCAGGGCCATGCCTTTGTGCAGCTTGCTGTGGGGGCTCGGGCGGATGGTCGGGGGGAACGTCCAGATGGGGCCCTGGTCGCCGTCCTCGGCGTCTCCGTCACTGGGAAGGAGGAGCACATGGCGGTTACAGTAACGGACCCGGGGGAGGCCATTCACTCTGGGGCAGGAGGGCCACGGACTAGGCAGGGTCAGGGGAACCTGCCCCTTCGGACCCAAAGGCCAACTCTGGGCCCTCCCGGAGGAAGGGAGGAGCAAGGATGCCCCCTGACCCCCGGGGCCCCCCCTTCGAACCCCCGGGGCCCCCTGCGTACATGTCAGAATCCTCCGAGCTGGAGTCCTCCCCCCGGCCCTCCGACTTCCAGCGCTTGTAGCGGTCGATCAGCTCGGTGAGGAAGGACGTCTTCTTGGTGTAGCGCGTGATGAATTTGTGCTTCAGCAGCTCCCTGGCCGCGGGCCTCTGCAAGGGCACACGAGGCAGGGCGGGGGGGTTGGCTCCAGGACGGCCCCCAATGTGCTCCCTTATGAGACCAGGGGAGGGGGGCGGGGGACCTCCAGGGGTCTGGGCTGCCCAACGCCACGAGGCCGCCTGGAGGCGTCCCTCAGGTTCCGGGGAGCCTGAATGCATGGCAGGGAGAAGTCTGAGGGGCCGTGGAGCGGCACTGGGCGGCCCCAAAGGCAGAGGGGGGCCGCGGGGATACTCACAAACCGCGGGTCCTTATTGAGACAGGCCTCCACAAACTCTTTGAAGGGCTTGCTGTGGTGCCCCTCCAGGGTGGGGGGGTTGTTTTTGGGGATCAGGAAGAGAACCCTCATGGGGTGAAGGTCCGAGTTGGGCGGCTCTCCTTTGGCCAGCTCAATGGCTGTGATTCCCAGGGACCAAATGTCTGCCTGGAACGAGAATCCCCAGAGGCCTGAAGATCAGGCGCCAGCTTGTGGGTCTGGGGACAGAGGCTGTGGGCCCCCCTCCCGACCCCCCAGCCCCCCCCGCCCCGCTCACTTTGAAGTCGTAGGCGGACTGCTTGATGACTTCGGGTGCCATCCAGAAAGGGTGCCCACAAAGGTGTTCCTCTTGATCTGCGTGTCCGTGAGCTGCCCGGCCACCCCGAAGTCGGCCAGCTTCACGTCGCCCTGCTCGGACAGGAGCACGTTGGCAGCTGTGGAAACGAAGCAAACGGAGCCTGGAGCCGGACCCGGGTTTTCAGCCAAGAGGAGACGACGAAAGGGTCCCCGCTTTGAGAGGAAGAGCCGGGGCCCAGCAGGCCGCGGCCGAGGGGCTCCGGGGAGCCGGGAAGGCCCCTCCAGCCCCAAGGCAGCCGAGAGCATCGCAGGCACCCGGGGGGCCCGAGGAGCGGGCCCAGGGGCAGCACCCCAGGCACCCGTCACCTGGAGGTCACAGCCCACGACCACTGTGGATTGGGGAGACTGAGCTCTGCTCCCTCCACAGCCCCCAGGACCCCCCAGCTCCCCCAGTTCCCTTCTCAACCAAAGGGTCTTTCCTGTTAAAATGTGGACATCCGGGTCCTTGTCCCTTGTCAGGGCTGCCAGCTTGCCCCAGCGTCCGCCCTACCTGCCACTGAGGACACAAGCGGCCATCTTTCTGAGGTTGGTGAGGGGGTCACGTGCCCTCTCTATGGAGAGCCCGGCAGGTCAGAGCGAGAGGCTCGAGGCCCCCTGGGACTCGAGCAGCAGAGTCAGAGAGCCCAGGCCTCTGGGGGCCCGCTCTGCCACGTCTCTGGGGGCTCCCATGGCGGCAAGTGCCACGGGGATTCAGGGGGGCCTCTGTGGGCACCGTCTCCCCGAGTTTTCCTCAAAGCACGTCCAAGTGGGCTAAGGCAGCCCCCAGCCCAGACCCCTCTCCCTCAATCACTGCTGCCCACGAAAGAGCAAGACAACAGTCTGGGGGGCCCCCAAGGCAGGACAAGGCCGCCGCTCCTCTCTAGAGCTAAGCTGCCAGCCGGTTTTCTAGAAACCTATTTGGGAACAAAATGCCCGCTGGGCACACTGGGCCAGCAAAGCGCCTTCCCCAAGAAGGGCCCTGCCACTGCTCCAGACCCGCCCTTCTGCTGCCCCTCCTGCCACGCACGGTGCCCTCCCCCCAGGCCCCTCTGGGCAGTCCAGGGTGTGGACGCTGGAGACCCCGTGGGACGGGCCCAGCTTTTCTGTCTCAGAAAGAACCACCGACGTGCCCTCCCCCCGAAGGAAACCTTTGATGTCCCGGTGGATCTTCCTTTCGGAATGGAGGTAATCGAGCCCCTTGAGGATCTCCCGCAGGATGGTGGCGATGTAGGTCTCCTCCAAAGGCCCGGGCTTCAGCTGGAGACAGAGGGACAGCGGCCGCCCTGAACCTCGTGCGCCAACCCCCCCGGCCGGCCTCAGGGCCCTCCCCCCCTTCCTGCTCCTCGGGAGGACGGGCTGCCGAACGCAGCCCCCAAACCCCCCCCCCCGCCAGGTCCCCCCGAGCCGGGCCTCGGAAGGCGGTCACTGCGGCAGACTTGTGTCGGGCTCCATCAAAAGAGTATTTTCCCCATTAAGAAAAAAAACTAAGCTAATAAATGTGTATCTTAACACTGGAAAACATGGAAGAGCAGGGGTCTGAGGCCCCCTTGGCAAACCCGGCCCTGGCTTTCCCTCCCCCGCTGCAAGCCCAGGCCTGAAAGCCCATCCCGCGGTGTGAGGAGGAGGCGGGTGAGAGGGAGCCCAGGCTGGCCCTGAAGGGAGGGCCGGCCCGAGCAAGGACGCCGCAGCACGTGGGCCCCCGGATTCCAGGGCCCTCAAGGGGGAAAGGCCCGCGCAGAAGCCCACGGGGCCGATTCCTGTCCCCAGCGGCTCCGGTTGAAGGGGCGTGCCCTTCCCCCACTGGCCCCCGGGCACGCCGCCCCCTTGCTGAGCCCCATCATCGTCCCGGGTTCTTACCAGATCCAAGGCTGACCCACCACCCAAGTACTCCATGATGATCCACAGCTTGGTGCTCTGCAAACAAGGGAAAACGGGGTGAGGACGGGAGACAAACGGGGCGGGGAGCGGCCCCACGGCTCTGCCCAAGCGGTCTGGCCTCCAGACAGGGCACCTCCTGGCACGGCGCCCGGGCAGAGGGTCCTGCCCGCCAGCAGTCCCTTCCCCCGCCGGCGAGAACTCCCAACCAGGAAACAAAGAAGGCAGTCCCCTCCTCCGGCACGCCCAAAGAAACGAGGGGGGCGGTGACACTGACCCCCAAGGCCCCAAGTCTACCAAGATCCCTCCAAGAGGAAGGAGCAGAGATCCCAGAGGTTCCTGACTGAGGATGGAGACTGCGGCCCGAGAGCCCACCCTATAGGCTGCCCCCGGTGCGGGCAGCAAGGGGACGAGGAGGGGGTCTCCGGACCCCTGAAAGCCAATGCCCCGGCCGGCCCCTTCCCCCTCCGGTCTCGGCTAGCTCGGGTGCAGGATGGGAGGCGCTGGGGGAGGGGCACCGGAGGGGGGTGAGCGCACTTAGCCGCGCCTCAGGGCAGGCCTGGGAGAAGCCCCCTCCCACCCCCATCCCCCTCACCTTCAGGTAGGAGCCGTAGTAGCGCGTGATGTAGGGGCTGTCGCACTGGCTGAGGACCGTGATCTCCTGCTGGATGTCCTCGATCTCGTCCTCGGCCTCCTCCAGGTCGATGATCTTGATGGCCACCACCTCCTTGGTGCGGTTGTCGATGCCCTTGTACACCTCTCCGAAGGAGCCCTTCCCGATCCGCTCGAGCTTGGTGAAGAGCTCCTCGGGGTCCACGCGCGAGTGCTGGGGAGAGAGGCGGGAGCCTGCCGAGCCTGCCGGGGCAGCCCCTCCTGGGCGGGCCACAGGGGGGAGGGCCCCCGCTCCCGACAACCACCCCACCTTACAGATGAGGAAACTGAGGCGGGCGGGGCCCTGCCAGTCACACAGCCCAGCAGACGTTCCTCTGAGCCACAAACGAGATGAGGCGGGACTAACGGACTCCAAGGTCCCTGCGCCCCTCCCTTCGTGGCTTTGTGCCCATGGTGCCCTCCAGAGCAGGCCCAGACACACGGCGGGGGGCCCGGGACCTCACTGGGACCCTCAGGCCTCTAGAAGGTTCCCAGCTCCCGAGCAGAGATCCAGGTGAGGGCAAGGGAGGGTGTGGGTGCCCCCGTGTGTGCACAAAGACACGGGCACAGGGGAAGGCAAGATGAGGACGGGTGACGCAAGAGGCTGGAGTCCAGTGCAGACTTCTGAGGTAGCGGTGGGAGCCCCCGAAGGTCTGGGGCCACTGGACACTGAAGGACTCTGACCAAGCCCAGGGATTCCCGACGCCTTCAATGCCACCAGGATTGGAAGAAGGTGTGGAGGGCATCGATTTGCCCATTTTCGGGGCACCGTGGTGCCCTCGGGCCACTTGCTCCTCAGCTGAGAAAGGGACCTCCTCTCGTCCAGCTGTGTCCACCCGAGGGCCGTCCTTCCGGGGGCCCGATGGTCCGAGGCCTGCCTGAAGCTCCCTCCATCGCACGGGGTAAGCCCCGTTTCCCGGGGAAGGAGTCTGACGAAAAAGCCCAAGGGCTCCTGGGATGGGGCGTGCCCGCTGCGAGGGAAGGAGGACTGAAGCTCGCGGGGCTCCCAGTGACCGGCGAGGACCGAGGAAAGGCCCCCGTGGGCATCTCGCCCGCGCTCCCGATGCCTGAAACGTGCCCTGTCTTCTCCAGTCCAGGCGCTGCCAGCCGCCTCCCTGGCTCTGGCCGGCTTTGCCCTCGATGCCCACGGCCTTGTCTGCCAAGAGCTACGGTCGCGGGGTCACCGAGAGCGGGCCCTGGGAGCCGGGCTCAGAGGCCCAAAGGCGGTTTCGGCATCGCCCCCATCCCTGGCAAGGGCCGGAGACGGCTGCACCTTGAGGTCCTGACGGAAGCTGATTCTCACGCCTCTGGGTCACAGGAGCTCTTACTCCCGTTCTACAGATGAGTCCAACTGAGGCAGCAGGGTTGGTGCTCGCCAGGGCCACTTGAGGCCCAGCCGAATCACGTGGGCTGTTCGGGGGCGGGTCCCTGTGGGGCCTGTGTCGTGCAAACCGTCTCAGAACCCAGGCAGACAGAAGATCCCCCAAGGACCACTTTTCCACTCAACACCTGCCCCTCCACGTGCCCCTTTGCTGGAAATAAATGACCGTCGGCCCCCGCGGGCACCTTCTCCCCTGCTCGGAGACGCTGCACCAGAGGGCAGCTTCCTCCAGTCCCGGAGCCTCGGGGTGACCCGCAGAAAGGAGGCGAGGGGCTGGGGCTCCTGCGCAGGGCCCGGCCTGCCCCGAGACAGTCAGCCTGGGCGCCAGCCGGGCATCTGTGTCCTGCCCACAGGCCCCGTGGCACGAGGCGTTTAGAGCGGCACCCGCGGGCAGGGGGAGGGGCCACGCTGGCGTTTGCGTGTCCGCGGCTGTTTGGGGCGGGCTCTGCGTCCTGGCTTCTTCATGGGGGGGGGGGGGGGGGGGGCGCCAGAATTTCCAGCTGGAAATAAAACCAAACTGCCCGTTGGGGACGAGATCCAGCATTGCTTCGGCACCGGCAGGCTCAGGGCCCGGCTGGGGGCGACACGGGAGGCTCCAAACGGGAAACAAATCGCACAAATCCCAAGGATCTGAGGGAACAGGTGCGAAACCTACCGGCCCAGGGGTGGGGGCTCAAGGGCCTGGAAGCAAACCTCAGAGGAGGCAAGAGGCAGGGGGCGGGCGAAGGTGCGGGCAACGAGGGGGCCCAGGAGGGGCGGGCGAAGGTGCGGGCAACGAGGGGGCCCAGAGGGCGCGGGCGACAAGCAGCTCGGTGTGGGCGGCGAGCAGGCGGGGAGGCGCGGGCAACAAGGCCCCAGAAAGGCGGGCGATGAGCCGTCCAGAAAGACCCCAGCCTCACGAGGCCAAGAGCAGGCAATAGGGCAAGTCGCCAGCACCGTGGTGGCGTCCAAGGGCATCTCGCCGGTGACAGGCCAGGAGAGGCCCCAGGAGCCCTTGCGCCACCGCGTCCTTCCCGCCATCAGCCCCCTGGCCTCTCCCCGGGAGCACTAAGGGAGGCTGCAGGTCCCGAGCCCCGAGCGGCCCTGGGTGGGAAGCCCGAAGGCTGACTTGTGTCACAGCGGGACCCTCACCCCCGTGCACCAGGGGCGCGGCTGCCCCCGCTTCTCAGCACCTCTTTCTCACTAGCACAGCCTCCCAGCAGCCCTCCCGGGCCTTTTGTCTCCACCCGGGCACACACTTTCTGGGCCCGGTTCCGCCCTCCCCCCTTCTCCCCCCCCCCCCGCCCCCCCGAACCCCCGACTTGTGCATCTCCCCACAGCGCCGCCCTCGCGCCCGCTGACCAGCCCGGCTCAAGCCCACAGCTGCCCCCGGGTGCCCCCCCTGCAGCGCGATGGATCCGGGCCGGGCCAATTCCGGACTGTGGGGGCAGAACTCGGGGGAGGGGGAGCCCGGGCGGAGAGGGGGGCCCGCGGCCCTTACCTGGTTGGCAAACTCCCTCAGGTGGGCCATGTTGTCTGGCGGCGGGAGCAGCCCCCGGACTCGCTGTGCCAGGCACCAGGACCGGGTTTTTCACCTGCAGCGACCGAGAGGAGACGCGTCCACAGCGGGCCCAGAAAGGACCGAGGAGAGGACAAGGGAGCCCTCCTTGGGGAGGGAGAAGACCCCGGGAAACCGCCCTCCCCCCCGCCCCGGGGCAATGCAAAGGTGACCTTGGACCAGCTCCCCCAACAGCGCGAGTTCCACCGCCCGAGGCTCGTGGGGCCACCGCCGCCCAGGCTCTGCCCTTCCCCAGCCGCCTCTTCTGGCCCCCGAAGGCCCCTCCCCCGCACCTGGTCTCCGTCCTCCCTTCCCCCACGCCCGCACCAACGCCCGTCTCCCTCTCTCAGCCCCTCCTCCAGCCGCTGGTCTCCCCCTCCCCAAACCCTTTCCCACCCAGGCTCCCTCCCCCTTTAGCCCCTCCCTTTTCCCTGACGCCCCTCCCCCTCCCGCACCTGGACTCAGGCGCCCCCCGAGGGAACCCGGGCCTCAGCGCGCTCCGCCCCCGGGGCTCCCCATGGTGGCCCTCGCTTTCGGCCCGCAGTGCCCGGCAGGGAAGGGGGCAGCTCGGCCCCGACTCGAGCCCCGGCTCCGGCTCCGACTCCGGCTCCGACTCCCTCGGCGGTTGGAGCTAGAGAAAGCCAGGGCGGTGGAGGAGCAAGAGGTGGGGGTAGGGTGCTGGGACGAAACGCCGCTACGCAGTCGCGGCAGCCCCATTGCCTTCTGGGAGTCGTAGTCCATCTTCCCGAAGACCCCTCCCTGATGCGCGTGCGTATTTATCTCTCGGACGTCCCTCGAGAAATGGGCGGGGTCTCGGACGGGGCCTCCGGCAGTGACTACGTGAGAAACTCGCTGGGCCTGCCCGAGGCGGGGCAGAGGACTACAAGTCCCAGGAGGCTTCGTGCGGAGGAAGGCGGTCAGAAAGCTCGACTCCACCCCTAACCCCCAGCGTAACCTGAGCTCGGCCCATCCCCTTTTCCATCCCCCTCCTCCTTCCTCATCCCCCTTCCCTCTAGCCGTCCCCCTCACCTCTCTCCCCGGCTCCCGTCCAGCTCCCTTCCATTTTCCACCCTCCTCCTCCTCCTATCCCCCCTCCTTCCTTGGCCTGTGCTCTACCCCCTCTCTCCCTCCTCCTCTGCCTGTCTTATCCCTTCCCCCATTCTTCCGTCTTCCATTTCTCATCCCCTGGCATTTTCCTCTATCTCCCCTGTCTCATCCCCTCCCTATCCTTCCTTCCCATCTCCCCCCCTTGCCCTTTCCCCTGCCCCCTTCCCATCTCCCCCCCTTGCCCTTTGCCCCGTCCCCTCCATCCCCTGGTCTGTCATGTTAGCCTGGTTCTCAGGCCCCTGCCGCAGCCTCTCCCCTCCCCCATTAGAATGGAAGCTCCAGAAGCAGGAGATCCGCGCGGCAGCAACAAGATGATCAAGGAGAGCTTCAGGTTCCGCTTGTTCAGGGCCGGAGAGAGCGTCTGCACCGGGGGACCGCGGGACCGAGTGGGGATCAGACATGACCTTCTGGTTGTTTGCATTTTGTCTTCTTGTGCAGCCGCATAACTGTAACTGTGAGCACCATTGGATTTAACATATTTAACATGTACTGGACTACCTGCCCTCTGGGGGAGGGGGGAGGAGGGAGGGGAGATGTTGGAACAGAAGGCTTTGCAAGGGTCGGTGCTGAAAAATTACAAAGCATCTGTTCTGTAAATAAAAAGCTTTAATTAAAAAAAAAAGATTGGAAGCTCCTTGAGGGCAGGGGCTGTCTCCTGGCCCCTTTCCTGGCACAGCTTCTGGTCCAGGCCCTCCCCGGCAGGCTCTCTCTGTCTCCGTCTCCATCTCCGTCTCCCTCTCTGTCTCTGCTGTTAGCCTAGAAGCTTCTGGAACACCAAGTCCTTAGGGCCGGCGTTGGGGAAGGCCAGGAGGAGAGGCTCCCATGGCCCCTCTGGGCCCCCTTCCTGACCCAGCTTCCCCAAAGCCAGGCCGCCTTCCTGAAGCTCCCAGGAAGCCAGAATTAGAATCGGAAGGGGCCTGAGAGGGGGCCGCCCCCTCACCCTTTCACACGGAAGACCCCCAGAGGGGAAGGGGAGCCCAAGATCCCCCGTTGTGGGCGAGTAGCCGAGCTTCCGGAGGTCAGGGTTCTTCTGTTCAGAGGGGCTGCTCCCCCTCACCCACAAGCATTGCCCAATCTAGTAGAAAGGGGCTTCAAGGACTGATAGTGGAAAAGTTCACCTCCAGCAGCCACCAAACACCGCCTGGGCCTGGGCAGGGTTGGGGGACACTGAGCCAACCACTAACTCCGGGCTGTAACGTCTCCCGAGCCGTGGGCCCGGCGCTTCCATCTTGAAACCCCCGAACAGGACACGGACCCAATGGGATTGGCACGAACTTCTGTGTCGCCTGGGGCAGGGTCAAAACTGGGAGGAAAAAACCAATAAGAAGCAGTCGCTTCTCTGACAAAACCCATTCATGAGGACACTTCACAAGCCAAGACCATTTCAAGGACACTCGGCTAGCCAGTGGCCGTACCAGGGATGCCCCCTCCCCCCCCAGCCCGCCGCCGCCCCAGGGATGCCCCCTCCCCCCCCAGCCCTCAGCCAGGGATGCCCCCTCCCTCCCCCCCCAGCCCGCAGCCAGGGATGCCCCCTCCCCCCCCAGCCTGCAGCCAGGGATGCCCCCTCCCCCCCCAGCCCTCAGCCAGGGATGCCCCCTCCCCCCCCAGCCCGCAGCCAGGGATGCCCCCAGACCCACGGGCATGCTGCAGGCTCTCAGGGCTAACTAGGGAGGGATTGCTGATGAGGGATGGGAGACCCCGATCTGGGAGTCATCCCTATGGATCTCTGAGAGCGCAGGGACGCCCTGAGAGAAGCGGGTAGAGAAGTAGGAGGGAGGGAGAAATAGGTGGGAGGAGGCCGGAGTGGGGGACAGTGGGAGGAGCTTGGCTCTCCCTGGAGGAGGGAGAGAGAAGGGGGCGGAATCACAGGGGAAAGCACCGGCAAGTGAGTGTAGGTCACAGCACACCTGCCTTAAGCCTTTAAGGTTCCCAGAACTCTCTAAAGACACGTGTGTTCTTCATGACGTCCCGGAGGAAGGGAGTATGATCATCCCCATCTTACAGCTGAGGAAACTGAGGCAGACGAAGGTTTGGAAACGCCGGGGCAGGATTAGAACGCGGGACTCTACTGAGCAAACCTGGAGAGGGAAGAATCGAGCCCCGCGGGCGGTTCGTTGCCTGGTTCGGAGAGGAGGGGCCGAACGGTTGGAGGGCGAGTGAAGGCCCAAGCCGGGGACAAGTTCCTGTTCTTATTCCGGGAGATGGACCAGGGAAGGTGACCCGAGGGTCCCACAGGCAGGAAGTGTTAAGTGTCTGAGGCCAGATTTGAACTCGGGTCCTGAGGTCAGGGCTGGGGCTCTAACCACTGCGCCCCCCGCTGTCCCAGAGCTTAGTTCTTAGAACTCTTATGTATCTCCGAGCCGTCAGTGCAGCCCTCCGGGTTCTGCCGCTCTTCCTCTGCCGGGCCGCGCAGCCTCCTCAGGCTTCTCTCCCCAGCCCCGGGGCCAGCGCCCCTCACCCTCGGGCCCTCGGGGCCTCCTCCTCCGCCTCAGCGGGGGGAAGCGGCCTCAGCGGGGGGGGGGGGGGGGGGCGGGGGGGGGGCGGGGGGGGGGCGGGGGGGGGTGGGGAAGCGGCCTCAGCGGGGGGAAGCGGCCTCAGCCGGGGAAGCGGCCTCAGCGGGACGCGCTGGGGCGTCCCTCCCACATCACTTCCCGCCGCGCTGGGGCCGGGACTGCGCACCTGAGTCCAGGCCGGGGAGCGGGGCTTGCTTGTGTCCAGGCCGGGGAGCGGGGCTTGCGTCCTGCCATCTGCGGGGCTTGTGTCCCGCCATCTGCCCTTTCCCGCTCGTTGCTGCCTTGGCCCCGCGGCCCGGCCGAGAAGCGGAGCCTTGGGCTGGCCTGAGCTTGTAGTTCTAGAACTCTCGGGGGCTCGGAGCCTTCCGCCGCCGCTGGAAGGACCGGGGCTTTCTCTGCGCGGCGCCCGCGGCCACTTGTGAACGGAGAAGGGCTCTTGTTCTCCTCCGGCGGAACAGGGCCCTTGCGTACGGGAGACGTCGGACCTGTGGCGGTCCGTTTGCCGCAGACATTTTGCGCAGTTAATGGTTCGCTTTCAAAGTGCAGCTTCCCTGGTTTTGGCTCATGTTCAAAAACAACTTTGCGAGTTGATGTGACAGAGACTCTGCGTTTGACCCCGTGGGATCCTCGTTCTCCGAGGTCAGCCCGAGCCCCCCCTTACTCCGAGATCCGGGGCATTTTCTTCCGGGGCCCTCGGGGTTTGGAGGCTGCCCTTTCCCGGGCGAGCTCCCCTGGTTCTTTCGTGCTTCTCCCGGCCGCCGGCTCCTCCTCTGGACGCCCCCTTGTCTGATTCACAGCTGGCTGGGGTCTCTCCTGTCACAGGGGAAGCTTCCCGGGAGCAGGAACGTTCGGCTTCGCCGGCCCCGGAGCCACGTGTGGGACCCTTAGAGCCGGAAGGATCCCCCGCCGCCCGTCCGCTCGCTGCCCGGGTCTCACGGTCATCGCTGTCAGAGGCAGGCGCGGGATCCCGGAATCTTCTCAGTCAAGCTCTTGGCGCCCGGGGGGCCCTTAATAGGTGCTTGTTCTCGGCCCTGCCCCATCCCCGGGAGAGCGCTGAAGCCCCCCGGGGCTGACACACGTACTCGCCCCCCTTCTTTACCTGAATGGGGGCCCCTTCGGGACAAAGAACTTCTCGGGGCTTCCCGGGGATGAGACCAAACGCCCCGTTTCTGCAGGCTCCGGGCCTCGCTCCCAGGCCCTGCCTCGTGCCCGCCATCTGCCCTGGTCCCCTCTGCCTGGCGGAGGATGCCCGCTGCCCTGGGAGCTCCGGGGCTGGGACCCCCACCTCGGAGAGGGGGAGTGGGCCTTTCTCTGCTCCAGCCTGGCTTCCCAGCGAGCGGGCAGAATGGCCCGCGTGTATACACGGGGCTTTTAAGGCTCCCAGAGGAGTCCCCAGGAAAGGCGCTCTACTTTTACTTTTCCAGTGAAATTTTGGCTGGGAGAGACTCACAATCATCTAATTAAGTGATGGCAAAAAATAGAAATCTGGCCACTCACCGGCATATAAGGATCCCTGTGGGGCTCTCTGTTAACTTAGGAAAACCACGTGTTACCATCACCTGTGTTCAACAGTATTTTTATTTTGTGAAATACTTCCAATTATGTTTTAATCTGGGTGGGGGCAAGGGGAGGGACGCTACAATTCTGCTCTAGTTCCTCCTGCTGCTTGTAGTGGGGAAAGTAAGCCTTAATCCTTATTTCTTTTATTATTATGGCTTTTTTACATACAAAACCTATGCATGGGAAATTTTTCAACATTGACCTTTGCAAAAACGTCTGTTCCAACTTTTCCCCTCCCACCCCTGCCCTTGATGGCAGGCGGTCCCATACATGGTAAACATGTTAAAGCGTATGTTAAATATGACATATGTTTAACCCTAATTCTTAAAGCCTCTTGAGAAGAAAGGAATACCGAGCTTATTTCTTCTGCTCTCAGGAAACACGCCAACATTGGCCAGACTGCAAAGCCAGACGTCGGAAAGCTGTCTCCCGAGCTGCCTGCAGGGGCCCGGTGGGACATCCCGAGAAGCCGCAGTGTGACCTGAGGTAAAACCCCTGAGTCTCTCTGGGAATCATTTCTCATCTGCAGACTGGGAGGACCGGGCGAGAGCATCCCCGTCTCTCTCCAGCTCTGACATTGGGGGCTTTATATTTAACTCGAAAAGGCCACGAGTCAGGACTCCAGGGGAGGAGAAACTTTTTGTTCTCCACGGTTCAGCGCAGCCTCTGAGGCGGAGACGCAGCGGCCTGGATCGATTCTCTCAGGTGGATCTTACCATGACTGGGTCACGATGGATCCATCAAGGGCTCCTTAACTGTCCCCTCCTTCGGGGGAGTGAGGGCCTTTCTTGGGGCTTATGGGAAGGGAGGGTAGCAGCACGTAGTTTCAGCATTGATAGGGAAGGAAGATTAAGGTTTTTCCCCCAGATTTGTCCAAAGACTTCAGACCGGGATCATTTTTAAGTTTCCTGAATATTTCTAAAAGGGAAGAGGGGTCTGCTTCCATCTAGGAAGCACCCGCGGTCCTCGGGCGGTTATGTTCCAGGCTGCTCTGCCTTTGAGGCTGCCCCTTGCAGAGCTGCTGCTGTCATCTGCTGGGCTGCTCTCTCTGCCGAGCATTTATGGCCTTTGCTTCTTTTCCCGTGAGTTGTTGCCAGGCTGCTTCTTGCCAGTATTTCTTCACCCTCTGTCTCCTGGGGGACTCTCGGCTGAGCTGCCATCTGCTGCTATCTGCCGAGCTAAGCCGTCATTGCTTCACAAGGCAGGGAGAAGTTCTTCTGTTACTATTCTCACCATTTTGGCATTTTCTTCTCTTCTGAGAGCTTCTCCCCAGGGAAAAGAGCCCTCGGTGATCCCAAACTATATTATAAAGTGATAAAAATCGAAACTATTTGCTGCTGGCTAAGAAATAGAGTGACGGGTCAATGGTACACAAAACACAGTAATAAATGCCCATAATGATCTGGTGTTTGATAAGCCCAAAGCCGCCAGCTTCTAGGACAAGAACTCAGTATTTGACCAAAACTGGGAAAACTGGAAAGCAGCCTGGTTGAAAATGGGTCATGTAAACCGACATCTTATAGTGTATATCTAAGATAGGGTAAAAATGGGCACATGACTTAGACATAAAGGATGATAACAAGCAAATTAAGAAAGCAAGGAACAGTTTACCTGTCAGATTTAAGGAGAAGGGAAGAATTTGTGACCAAATGAGATAGCATTATGAAATGCAAAATGGATAATTTTTGTTGTAGTAAAATGAAAATTTTTTTGCATAAGCAAAATCAATGCAACCAACATTAGAAGGAAAGCAGAAAAGGATTAACTAATTGATGCAGTGGATAGAGTACTGGCCCTGGAATCAAGAGGACTTAATTTCAAATCTGGCCTTAGACACTTAATACTTACTAGCTGTGTGACTTTGGAGTAAATCACTTAATCTTAATTGTCTTACCAAAAAAAAAAAAAAAAAAAAAAGGAAGAAAGCAGAAAGCTGGGAAATATTTTTTTAATATAGTTTTTTATTTACAAGTTCTATGCATGGGTAATTTTACAGCATTGACAATTGCCAAACCTTTTCCTCCCTCCTTCCCCCCATCCCCTCCCCACGATGGCAGGTTGACCAATACATGTTAAGTATGTTAAAGTATAAATTAAATACAATATAAGCATACATGTCCTAACAGTTATTTTGCTGTACAAAAAGAATTGGACTTTGAAATAGTGTACAATTAGCCTGTGGAGGAAATCAAAAATGCAGACAGACAAAGGTAGAGGGATTGGGAATTCTATGAATGGTTCTTAGTCATCTCCCAGAGTTCTTTTGTTGGGCGTAGCTGGTTCAGTTCATTACTGCTCTATTGGAACTGATTTTGGTCATCTCATTGCTGAGGATGGCCAGGTCCAATTGATCAGCATATAGTATTGTTGTTGAAGTATATAATGATCTCCTGGTCCTGCTCATTTCCTGTAAGTCTCTCCAGGTCTCTGAAATCCTCCTGCTGGTCATTCCTTACCGAATAATAATATTCCATAATATTCATATACCACAATTTATTCAGCTATTCTCCAATTGATGGGCATCCATTCAGTTTCCAGTTTCTGGCCACTACAAACAGGCTGCCACAAACATTTTGGCACATACAGGTTCCTTTCCCTCCTTTCAGATCTCTTTGGGATATAAGCCCAGTAGAAACACTGCTGGATCAAAGGGTCTGCACAGTTTGATAGCATTTTGAGCATAGTTCCAAATTGTTCTCCAGAATGGCTGGATGTATTCACAATTGGGAAACAATTTTTACAGCAAATATCTCTGATAAAAGCCTCATTTCTCATATATAGAGAATCGAGTCAAATTTATAAGAATGCAAGTCATTCCCAAATCAATAAGTGGTCAAAAGATATAAACAGGCAGTTTTCATGTAAAGAAACCAAAACCATGGTTCTAAATCACTATTGATTAGAGAAATACAAATTAAAACAATTCTGAGGTGCAGTTAATAATGAGGTTCAAGAAGTCAAGAATGGAGTTGTCTGTATCTGTCTTCCACTCAAGGGGTAGAAAGGTTTATTAGGATGCTTAGGAAGCAGACAAAATTCCTAAAGAACTTGACGTTAACAAGGAGGAAACACCATAAGGCGAGCTAAGGTCCTGATGAACTTAACCATTTACAAGAAGAAGGAGAGAACCTTATATAGTTAAAGAATAACCTTGACATCTATAACTTGGCTTCTAGATAGCATACAGTGATTATGGGAATTCCACAAGGACCCGCTGCAACAAAGGCCCTCTCCTGTCAGTGCCTGTCCCTATGGCCTACCTAGCTACCTAAGGAGCTGGGCTTTTGCTGGGGTCTCATTTACCCTATCCCTCACACCTATCAGATTGGCTAATATGACAGGAAAGTAAAATAACAGATGTTGGAGGGGATGTGGGAAAATTGGGACACTGATGCATTGTTGGTGGAGTTGTGAATTAATCAATCGTTCTAAAGAATAATTTAGAACTATCCCCAAAGGGCTATAATACTGCATGCCCTTTGACCTAGCAATATCACTATTAGGTCTGTATCCCAAAGATAATTTTTTAAAGGGTGGGGAAAAGGAATTATGTATACAAAAATATTTAGGGGCAGCTAGGTGGTGCAGCCCTGAAGTCAGGAGGACCTGAGTTCAAATCTAGTCTCAAATGCTTAACATGTCCTCGTTGTATGACCTTGGGCAAGTCATTTAACCCCAATTGCCTCAGCAAAATATATATATATGTATATATCTATATCTATCAGCTCTTTTGGTGATGGCAAAGAATTGGAAATTGAGGGGATGCTCATCAATTGGGGAATGGCTGAATAAGCTGTGGTATATGAAAGTAATGCAAAGCTATTGTGTTATAAGAAATGATGAACTTGCAAACTTCAGAAAAACCTGGAAAGACTTACGTGAATTGATACAAACTGAAGTACAAAGAACCAGTAGAAAATTGTAGCTGGCAATAGCAGCACTGTATAAGATCAACTCTGGAGGCCTTAGCTCTTCTCAGCAATCCAGTGATCCAAAACAATTCTGAAGGGCCCCTGATGGAAAATGCTATCCATATCCACAGGAAAAACTGGTGGCGTCTGAATGCAGAGCAAATATATTATGTTCACTTAATTTTTTTCTGTGCTTTATTTTTTTTTCTTTTAATCTATTCCTTCTTTTACCACATGGCCAATATGGAAATATGTTCTACATTATTTCATATATATAACCTATATCAAAGGGGGGAGAAGGAAGGAAAAACTTTGGAACTCAACGTCTGAAAAAATTAATATTAAAATTTGTCTTTATGTGTAATTGGAAAAAATAAAATACTTTTATTTTTTATTTTAAAAAAATTTTATTTTATTTTTAAAAATATCCCAAGTTCAAATGCTGCCTCTTTACCCATGTGATTGGGGGCAAATCAGTCTGTTTCTTCATCTCTAAAATGAGATTAGACTAGATGCCATCGACATTTCTGATCCTATTATCCCTAGCAAAGAATCCTTGACATGAGTTTCTCTCTTTGACTGTTGTTTCTTTCCTTCGCTTTTCCTCCACCCCTTCAGCAGAAATTCTTCCAGACTTATTCGCTGTTTAGGTGGAGGTGAGTCAATTACTTTCGAGATCCACGATGCCTCCGATTACCAATAAGGAAACCAGGGAGATTTTCCTGGAACTTTAATTACATCGAAAGGACAAGGAGGAGCTGCCGACCTTTGTCCTGTTTCAGGGTAATGAAGCTCAGATTGTTATATTCCCTTTGCTTCTTTCCTTCTCTCCTCCAAGGTTACATTTTACCAGGGACTTTTCTCTTTCACTCCCCTGTCAGTAACAGGAAAGTTGTGGAGTGGAGAAGCAAGGGCTACAGGCTAAACTAGAGTATTTTCCTATAATTATATTATACGATATTAGCCGTGTTGACTTACTTCATAATTTCTCACTAAAGTGTAGAAGGCTAAAGACCATAGGGTCCTTCACTCAATTCCCACTCCTTTTGTCAAGTCGGATCCCCAGATGGCCACAACTCTCTATCTTCATCCTTAATGGTTTTTCTTTTGCTAACCCTGTGGATCCAAGCTCCCCTTCTGACGTGTTCTCCCCAGTATTAGTCACCTCCGGCTGGTGAGTTTCTATTGCCCTCTATTATTGACTGTCCCGGTGATTAACACCTCAGGAGAGCTTCGTATCACTCTTCCCATTTTACAGAGGAGGAAAATGAGGTTCAAAGGGAGTTAAGTGATGGGCAGAGAGAGCCAGTTCATGAGAACCAGGCAGGCTTTAAAGCCGGCTCAGACTTGCTCTCCGAGCCAGGTTATTTCTTCTCGGGGACGAGCCGGGTTGGATGAGATGAGAATCCTTTCCAGTTCAATTTGGGAGGTTCTGTGACTTGGACTTTACCTTCTCCCGGTTTTCATTTCCCTTCGGCACTTCAGAGAGCACGCGAGCCTGCGAAGGCAGCAGTGGGAGGAAGATTGCACAAAGGGCGGGATGAGCCCCGGCAGGATGCGTCACAAGGTCGGGGAGTAGGTGGCCTTCCACGGAGGCTGGAGGATCATGGGAGCCTGACTCACGGTCCGTCCATCACAGCCCCCGGAGCGGTTCCCTGGGAGAACATGAAAGAACAGCCCACACTTTGTGACCTTCCAAGCTGGCTCCTGCAATGGACCCAGACTTTGCCGGTCAGCGGATATTTAATCAAAGCCGTCTCAGATGGCCCTGAAGGATCCTTTCAGCTCGGAATATCGAGCCAGTTCTACAGGAACTGTGGCCACTGACCTGTCCTCGGGCACCATGGTCCACGCTCGCCTCCAAGGCTCCGCTCTGTTCACTGAGAAGCTTCTGGTCTTGGGGAAATCTCCTGGCCTGAAGCTGGTCCCTTCCTTGGTATATCTCTGTCCCAGTTTCCCCCTTCGCTTCCCCACTTCCTTTAGCGGTCTGCCTGCTGAGGCACCTGTGGGGGACTGCTACTGACAGCTTTTCTCCTCTTGGCTTTGGCTTCCTGCCCACTTCTCACCCACCAAACAAGCCCTGCAGACGGCCGGCTTCGAGTGTGCATGCCCCTGGCTCACAGGCCGGCAGGACCCACAGAGAAGGGCTGGACCCTGGAGCACCAGGGCGAGCCACCGAGGCCGGTTCAGGTCAGAGAGCCAGTGGGCAGCGGAGCTGTCCAGCATGGAAGGAGACTCTGCCTCATGGCTCTCCTCAGAGAAAGGGCATTTAGGGGTTACCTGCCCCCGATCCAGAAGGGACCTTAAAGGTCATCCGGTCTGAATGCCCCCTTTTGCAGTGGGGAAATTCAGTTGGGATTATTTTTTAGGCATCGGTTAGAAGTGGAGAGCGCTGAGCTCCCACCCTTGGAATCTGCATTCTTTCCCATTCAGTTGCCTTTCCTTTCTTCCCTGCTTTCTTCCCCTTGTTCCTTCTGTTCTTTTCTTTCCCTTTCCAATCTCTCTTTTTTCCCCCCTGGGCTCCTTCTCCTCCCTGTCTTCCATTGGCCCCGGTCCTGCCAAGGTGGAGACTTTTTTCTGCCACAGCGGCTCTCCCTAAACCCCTGGGCCCTGCCCAGAGCAATGGGCCAGCCCTAAATGCCCAAGGGAGCAGGGCCAGCTGGCGCAGCAGGCTCCGGGCCTGAATGGGGCTGGCTCCCTCCGGGAAGCCTTCACCACAGGCCGTGCAGACGGGCAAAGCTCCAGCCCTGGCAGCGAGCGGCCCTGGAGAAGGTTCGCCCATTAATGCACGACTCTAGGAGAGACTCTGACTTGGTCTGCCCCCGCCCCCTTCTCAAGCCGGTGGCCAGACTAACTCCTGCCCCGTGCGGCTGCTGTTCCCGAGTCTCGAGTCCCTCATACTTGGTCAGGTCGGCTGTATGGAAGGGGTGGGGGGAGATGGGAGGGATGCTCTGGTTCTCTGCTCTCACTGACAGCCCTTAAAAGACAAGGAAGAAAAGACTATTCGGGGCCTGGATTGGCTGACAGGAATTTTCTGGAGTTGCCCCACGGAGGTGACTGCTGGAAGCCAGTGGCAGGAGGCTCAGAAGGGCAGCAAAAACACAGATACAGTTGGATGCTCATCCTGCTGGATTTGTTTTTACCTCGGAGAACAGACTGAAGCAGACAGGGAGAGGCAGGAACACTGACTAGGAGTCCCCGGCACTAGTTTGGGGGAAGTGATCAGCTCGGAGCAGGGGCTGCAACTGTGTGAGCAGAGAAAGGGAGATCACATGCGTGTGTTTGTGTGTCTGTGTGTGGACATAATGACTCTGGAAGGGAGAGTGAGACTGAAGCTCTGTGCAGTTCTGCCCTCTTAAATCCAGGTCATACACAAGGCAAGACATTACCCAGGATACCACTGGAAGATGGACATCACGAGGATGTTCTCGGGTTCCTACCCAAGCTGTTATCAGGCTCTTTCCATTTCACCTCGGCAGCGACTCTCGAATCTGGTGCCCTTTCCCCTTTGACCCTAGTGCGGATCCCCCTCACCTCACACCTGGGCTAGTGCAGCACTAGCCATTGTGGGGAGCGGATCCGCCTGCCACAAAAATCTACAGGAAACCTTTCCCAGTCCCTCTTGTTCCAGGGCCTTCCCTCTACTGGAGACTTACTCTATCCTGAACACAGCTGGTTGTGCACAAGACTTTGCATGTCCCTCCATTAGACCCAGAGCTTCCCCTGATCTTTGCTTTCCTCCTAATTCCAGGCCCAGCTGTCTCACCCACCAACAGCTCCTTCTGAGGAGGGGAAAGAGATTCACTTTCCATCTGTCTTTGAAATGCAGCATTTCAGAGATTTGTTTTCCTTTCTGAATCAGACAATTTACTTGGAGCTATAACTAGGTCGTGGCCATCAGAACATTGCCTCAAGGCAGTGAAATCAGAAGATGCTGACATTTCTAGACAAGAGAGCTCAGTCATTTTCATCTCCAAATTGTAATATAATTTGGCTGCCTTGTTAATTGGGTTTTCTTTGATGTTTGGGACAGACCAGGGCTTATTCTGGTTCTTTTCTCTAACTTGAGCCCCCATGATGATGGGTTTATAGTTTGGGAAATACACTGATTAGAGGTACGGAGACCGAATCCTGGCATCCTCAGTAAAGATGATCTTGATTTAGGCTCATTGAGGGCAGGGGTGGGGGGAGATGCTGAGCACCGAGCAAAGCGGATGGGAGCTGGTCTCAGGGCCGGGAACTTCAGCGGAGAGAACGTGGCGGGTGCGGAGAGAATGTGGCGGGCGCGGAGAGAACGATGGACTCAGTCAGCCAATTCCAAGCTTTTCATCCTCCGTGAGTGGCTCACCCACAGTCTCAGTCGGCTTTCTGGCTCAATACTCCCAAGATGCCAAAGATGGACCCAATTCAACCCCTTTTCAAAAACATTCAGTCAGCACTCAACCAGAGCCAGAAGGAAACAGGCCCTGCCCTCGCCGAGCTTACAGTCTGGTCCACGGCTAATGTAATCCAAAATAACAAAATTTAAGTATATTCAAGAAGGATTTCCTTTGGTGGAGTTGTGAGTGAATCCAACCATTCTGGAGAGCAATCTGGAATTATGCCCAAAAAGTTATCAAACTGTGCATACCTTTGATCCAGCAGCGTTTCTATTGGGCTTATACCCCAAAGAGATACTAAAGAAGGGAAAGGGACCTGTATGTGCCAAAATGTTTGTGGCAGCCCTGTTTGTAGTGGCCAGAAACTGGAAAATGAATGGATGCCCATCCATTGGAGAATGGTTGAGTAAATTGTGGTATATGAATGTTATGGAATATTATTGTTCTGTAAGGAATGACCAGCGGGATGAATACAGAGAGGACTGGCGAGACTGACATGAACTGATGCTAAGTGAGATGAGCAGAACCAGGAGATCATTATACACTTCGACAACGATATTGTATGAGGATGTATTCTGATGGAAGTGAATTTCTTTGACAAAGAGACCTAACTGAGTTTCAATCGATAAATGATGGACAGAAGCAGCTACACCCAAAGAAAGAACACTGGGAAACGAATGTGAACTATTTGCGTTTTTGATTTTCTTCCCGGGTTATTTCTACCTTCTGAATCCAATTCTCCCTATGCAACAAGAGAACTGTTCGGTTCTGCAAACATATATTGTATCTAGGATATACTGCAACATATCTAACATGTATAGGACTGCTTGCCATCTGGGGGAGGGGGTGGAGGGAGGGAGGGGAAAAATCGAAACAGAAACGAGTGCAAGGGTTTACCCTGGCATGGGTTCTGTCAATATAAAGTTATTATAAAATAAAAAAGAAAGAAAGAAAGAAGTATTTCCTTGGCAACATGATTTTGGACCTGGTTTCCTGCCAGCCGCTGTCAGGAAAAATGAAGAGATTAGCTTTAAACTTCTGGAGAAACCTGAAATGAAAGATTTCAGGTTTGGTGCCCGATTGCTGGCCTGGTAACTAACTCCCTTCAAGACTTGGCTGAAGGACCACCTCCTACAAGAAGACTCTTTGGATTCTCCCCCCCACCCTTGTTAGTTCTCAACATCATCATCTCCCTAAAGTATTTCATCTTTATCTTATATTTATTTATCTATGACATCATAAGGATAGCTGAAATGAGAAAATAAATTATTTATCTGTTTGCATAAGTGCGGCCCAGCCTTGGCTCTGACTCGCCATCTTCCCAGGCTCTTTCTCTCCTTGGGCCGGGCAGGCTTCCCACGGCCGAAATCCGGGTGGTTCCTCAGAGGGCCAGGGACCGAGTCACTGTTCTAATCCTCCGGTCCCTAGAATAACAGCCGTGGGTGACTTCATACCGACCCGACAGCTCATGAGTCCTCCGTGGTTTATTGCCCAAGAATGAATTAGCTTCTAATCCTCAGTTAATCTTAACAAAAATATTTATTGAAAATCCACAGCAAACCCACCTATTTTTTAATGTTTTTAATGACCAAAAATCTATTTTCTCTCCTCCCAGATCACCTCCCATTAATAAAGAAAAATAAAAACTTTACGATAAATATTTATAAACAAAACAAATCCCTACGTTGACCACGTCCAGAAAACCTTGTCACTGCGCTGGGAATCCATCCCGTCTCTGTCAGGAGCTGGAGCAGGTTTCCTCAGGATTTGGTCCTTGGGTCGATCAGAATCCCTAAATTTGTGATAGTTAACATAATATTAACACAATAATATCCTATTCATAAATTTCAGCTACTTTTCTGGCCCCTTCCCACAGGAAGGATGTTAAACAGGACATTGTTAACATCTCTAGATGCTGAGAAGGATGTTGTTAGGTACCTGCCGTGTACTGGATGTGGGCTCAGTGCTTTCTGAGTATTATCTCACAGAATCCTCCCAACAACCCCCTGAAGCGTCATTGCTGTTCCCACTTGACAATCGAGGAAACTGAGGCAAAATTTAAGTGACTCGTTAGGGCCCCAGTGTCTAAGGCTAAACTCCAATTTCTCCGATTCCAGGCCCAGCCAGGACACAGGCACCTCCAGCCGGAGACGGTGGGAGCGTTTCCGTGGCCGAGCTGAGCTCACGCACCGAGGGCCTCTAGGTGACGAGTCCCGGACTGGGCAGGGTCACAGCCCGACTCTCACCCTCGGGAGCAGCTGCGGCCCCTCGGGCTCCCGGCTCCGGCCCAAGTCGCCGGCGGTTTCTAGGAAAGGGGATGGCTCTGGGACAGGTCGCTGCGGCCACTCCGGGCTGGCTCCTTGCAAGTTTCTTCTTTGCTCTTCTCCCCCTCTCTCAGCCGGAGGCGCCCATGAGGGGATTCTGTCTTCTAGCCCCCCCCAAATGCTGGAAAAGACAGAGACAGAGAGAGCGCTCTTCTCATCAGCAGGTGGCAGCAGAGAGCGCTCAGCCCCGTGCACATGGGCCACCCAGAACTGGGACTGTGGGTCATAGAGCCAAGAGTTACAGTAACTCCAAAAGCCTTAAAATCTGGTCTTCCTTCTCTCAGTCTCAGCCTCTATCTCTCTGTCTCTTTCTCTGTCTCTCTATGTGTCCTCTCTTGTCTCTGTCTCTGTCTGTCTCTGTCTCTCCCTGTCTTCTCTCTGTCTCTGTCTCTGTCTGTCTCTTTCTCTGTCTCTGTCTAAAAGTTCTTCTATCCCCCACGGGCGAGTCCCTGAAGCTGTTTTCTATCCACCCCCAGCTCATCACAATTCTCGGTCTCTGAGCGGGACAGATTGGAGCTTGGAGACTGACCTACGCCCACACAGGGCCCGGGGCCGCCTCGGCAGCTGCTCTGCGCAGACACAGGCTTACGCCTCACGAAGGTTAGTTGGTTATCGTCCTTCCTGCTGGATTAAAATGACATCACCGAGCCGGGTCGGGGTTCGGCGTCCGGCTGTGGCTGACCAGACCGGCGGGGGCTCCGCTGCATAAACAGCCCAGGTTCCTGGGGCGGAGCTGCCCCTGAATGGGCCGTCTCATGTTTCTTTTAAGCCGCGTAATTCGTTTTGCTTACGGAGCACAGAACCTTCTTGGGTGCTGGGGGGTCCTGGGCCAGTGTCTCTCATGGCCCATAAGTGATAAGTTATTCGGGGAGACCTTGGGGCTGTTTTTGTGTCGCATCCTCCCTGCAGTCTCTGTCTGGGTCTCTATGTCCGAACCCCGCCTCCCCCTGCAGCCCTTTGGAGCTTCGGTTTCTGCCTCAGAGTTGGAGGGCTCGGCAGTTTAGCTTGAGAGCGGACAGCAGAGACCTTCAGAACCTCCCTGAGATGGCTCAAAGGGAAGCCATTGGGTTTCCTGGCCTGGCGCAGGTCCTGTCCGGATTCCCTGGCGTCCAACAGCAGGCCTTCGGGCTGGTCGTCAGCCTAATGAACTCCCTTTCCCCACTTTCCTTCGCAGCTTCCCGAACGGCCGCGTGTGGTCACCCTCCCCGGTGTGCACATCCCTGGCAGACATATGGCCAAAGTAAACTAACTTACACCTAAAACTCACTGGTTCTCCCTTGGCCGTAGCGGAAGAGCCCATGTTCGGACCGAGCGATGCTGCCCGCGTTTGTTGTCAAGCCCGAAGCAGCCCAAGGGGCAGCGGGTCCGTCCCCACTTTGTGGGGCTGAATCTGAGAACAAAAGGCCGCGGGCAGCCAAGCAGAGCTTGGCTCTGGCCTTTCCAAATTAAATGGCTCATGGCCGGTGGTGCGGCCGACTTTGTGCCACATTCATTCTCCTCGAAGGTGTCCAACCACATCACTGAAAGCAGTGGCTGAGAGGCAGCAGGCGCACAGGCGGCTTCTCCCTCTGGGACAGCGCAAGAGCGTCGCCGTTAGCCAGAGTCCAGGCAAGTGCTGCACCTTCAGAAGGGGCCATGATTGGGATTGCTGCCCGAGCGCCCCAGGAGGAAAGCCAGGAGGTCCCGTCCCCCAGCTGGACCCAGGCCTTCCATTCTGCCAGCTGGGAGCTCTTGTGGAAGAGCGGGGCCAGTGACTGGCAGCAGTTCCTCATTGGGACGCCAGCCCTGGGACAGAAGCCTGAGCGTTTGTGCTTGGCCATGGGCCGTTCCTGCCCTTTTCTGGCTGAGACTCCGGTCCCAGTGGGCCCTGGTTCTCTCGGTCCCTAATCCTCTCCCATTTAGCAATGGCCACCATAGGCAGGCAAACACAGGGATAACCAGCATCACTTCCATTCCGACTGTGCTTTAAGCAGCACAAAACACGTTACAAACACTCTCTTGGTTGAACCCAAGAGGTAGCTCCATTCCCAGAAAAGGAAAAGGAAGCTTATTGAATGGCCAAATGGCCTGCCCGAGGTCAAATAGCCAGTAAGCTTCCTGAGAGGAGGTTTGATCCCAGAATGCTACATTCTCAAGAACTCAGTTCCTCCCACCCCCATCCCGTGCAAATTATCTTCCTAAAAACATCTTCCATCAGTACTGGAGATGATTCGAACCAGTTCCAATTGTTCAGGGATGGAGAGAGCCGTCTACACACAGAGAAGGGACTGTGGGCACTGAGCGTGGACCATAACAGAGCATTCTCACTGTTTTTGTGGTTGTTTGCCAGCATTTTCTTTTGCTTCCTTTTTTCTTGTGCATCATGATGATTGTATAAATATGTATACATAGAGTGGATTTAATATATACTTCTACCATGTTTAACATATATTGGACTCCTGGCTATCTAGGGGAGGGAAAATTGGAACATAAGGTTTTGCAAGGACTAATATTGCATGTGTTCTCAAAAATAAAAAGTTTTAACAAAAAAAAAAAAAAACAAAACAACCAAACTAATACTTGACAATAAGCCTAAATGTCCCATTTGGAAAGATCAAGAAGCGAGAATTGTTTTTTTTTATTATTATTATAACTTTTTATTGACAGAGCCCATGCCAGGGTAATTTTTTACAGCATTATCCCTTGCACTCACTTCTGTTCCAATTTTTCCCCTCCTTCCCTCTACCCCCTCCCCAGATGGCAAGCAGTCCTTTACATGTTAAATAGGTTACAGTATATCCTAGATACAATATCTGTGTGCAGAACCGAACAGCTCTCTTGTTGTGCAGGAAGAATTGGATTCAAAAGGTAAAAATAACCTGGGAAGAAAAACAAAAATGCCAGTAGTCCACATTCATTTCCCAGTGTTCCTTCTTGGGGTGTAGCTGCTTCTGTCCATTATTGATCAGTTGGAACTGAATTAGATCTTCTCTTTGTCAAAGATATCCAAGAAGTGAGAATTGTTCATGAAACTGTGAACCACATTGATTTTTTTAATGTGAGCAGCCATTAAATTTAAAATAGCACCACGCTGCCCAGTATCCGTCCCTTTCTGAGTTTTCTTCTCTCTTTGCTGCATTTATTGCATGGAAAGGGTTTTATTTTTCCTTTTCATTTGCATCTCTATCATTCATCCTTCTGCCTTCCACCTCCAGCTCCCTTCCACAAGAGGCAACGCTTTAAAAAGCAGTCAGTTAAAGGCTAAGAAGCATCTGAGAGTCCGATGCCGGCCGGCCTCCGCTGGAGTCAAAAGCAGCTTTCTTTAGCCCCAGTGCCTTTCCTCAAATCCTGGGAAATCATTCCATCCCTCTTCCTCCCAACATGAGGGGACCGTCCCGCCGGACCACTGGCCTTGTGTCCCGGACTAGGCAGAGAAGAGAATGGCCGGCTTTTACAAACACTGAGCAAGAGCGCCCATGTCTCCCCAGGACGGACGAAGCCACAAGCGTCAGCCTGGGAGGAAGGAGCTACCGCGAGGATGACCTCATGTTCAGAGATGCAAACCTGGAGGTACCGTACAAGTGTGAGCTTTTGTTATTATTGTTGTTACTATTATTGTCATAAAACTGTGCATGAGGAAGGCCTTGGAGGGGCAGCTCCCCCATCCAAGGTTCTCACCAAGCCACATCCAGAGGTTTATGTTCCATTCTGGGCATCCTGAATTCTGGGCAGGACAGCTGTGATCTGGAGGAAATAGAGTGAGCCTCGAGTCGTTTCTATAGGAAGAAGAATGGTGGGAGAAAGTGGGACTTACAGGGCGGTCAGCCATTGGTTAGTTGAAGGGTTAAGTGCACCCTTGACAGCCTTCAAAAAGTCCAACTCTGAGAAGAGTCGGGTGAGAGGGGAACCCTGGCGACCAGGAAGAAAGCCCAGTTACTGGTCACTTAGACGGGGAGAGGAGCAGGTCGGGGGTCAGTGGGAGAGCGGGAGAACTTAAGGGAAGGCTTCAGGCTGTGCAGTGTCACCGACATAAATCACCTCGGGAATTACACCTTGTAGTTCCCCGGTGTGACCCCTCTGTTACCGGGTTCCATAACCGGGCTCGCTCACTCGCCAATGCCGCGTCTTCTAATTGGAGAATGTGGCCCAGACTTATGGAGGAACTTATTCTGTTAGTACAGTTACTACTGGTTGAACGATTCCATGTCCGTGAATTGTTTTGCTTTGAGCTGATTGTTTAAACTCATCATGTATTAAGAGTGAAGGCGCCCGTGTTTTGGCTCATGAGCCACCTTTTTAGTACGATGGACCCACTGACGACCTTGAATCTGGAGACTCAACATGCAATTGAAAACTGAAGTGGGGGAATTGCTCCAGAAATGGTGCTACATGTTAAAAAAAAGGAGCTATACCGGGGACCTCTAAGACCCCCTCCCATTCTAAGAACTGATTTGGTGGTTAAAAATCATATATACATCTATTCATGTAGGGCTTTATATATATATATAAAATACAATATATAACATAGAGCCTATTGAAAATATGACATGAATTATAATGCATGTATTGTAACACATATAGCACTAGACAATACATAAACACGTGTGTATATGTATATTGTATGTGTGTGTGCATGTGTTTATGAACATAGAATATAATTTCATAGACCAGCATCTCCTTACCAATTGGAAAGCTCTTAGACTCATTCTCGGAGTCCAGGAATTTGTATCCAGAAAACTATTGTGAGACCAGAAACCAGATGGTTTCCTTTTTAAAATTAAAAAAAAAAAATTAAAAGTAATTAAAAAGTAAAAAAAATAAAAGTGATAAAAGTAAAAGAAAAAACTTATTTTTTCACTGATCAAACATTCATTTTCTCTCTTCCTCCTACTTTTTAGTTCCCTTTTGGGGTTATATTCCCCCATTAGAATGTAGACTCCCTGAGAAAAGAATCTGGCTTTATTTTGACTTGTATCTAAAGTCACAGTCTCAGAGCCTGGTACAAAGTAAGCACTTAATAAATGCTTGTTGACTCGCAGACTGTATCATAAATAAAGTCAAGCAAAAAGAGAGACAGAGACAGAGAGACAGAGACACAGAAAGAGATACAGAAAAAGACAAGAGACAGACATACAGAGACAGAGAAATTCCTATGCACAGATTTGGTATAGAATTAGCTCTCTAGGGGTATTGGAGGAAACAGGTAAAGGGGGAATGGAGGAAAGGTTCAAACGGAGCTTAATTAAAATAAATCTTAATCCTGGAGGTGACATCATGGTATGTGGAAAGAGGGGGCAGGGAGCAAAGGGGAAAATGTAAGTGAATTGAATGGAAGAAAACACATAATTAAAATCATTGTAAATGAGATGAACTCATCTATAAAATGGAAGATAAACCAGAATTCAAAAAGAAATCATTGGGGCAGCTGGGTGGGGCAGTCATTTCCAAGATGTGTAAGGAACTGATTCAAATTTATAAGAATGAGAGCCATGTCCCCCCGGATAAATGCTCTAAGAGTAGGCAGTTCTTCAGGCAAAGCAAGAATCTCTGTCTCTCTCTCTGTCTTTCTCTGTCTCTGTGTGAGTCTCTCTCTGTCTCTGTCTCTCTGTTTGAGTCTCTCTGTCTCTGTCTCTCTGTTTCTCTCTCGCTTTCTCTGTCTCTGTCTCATCTGTGTGAGTGTCTCTCTCTGTTTCTCTCTTGCCTGAATCATATCAATCATATGAAAAAAGCAATCACTGACAATTCGAGAAATACAAATTAATCACGAGGGTTCCGCCCCTTCCCACCAAAACTGGCAAAATAGTAGAATGACAAAAGTCAGTGAGAAACAGGAAAACAGGCCCGGCCACGCAGGTGGCAGATTGGGCCGCTCTAGAAATGGCTCCCAAAGCTGCTGTCCAACACGGGCGTCCTTTGACCTCTCTCACCTGTAGATGGCGACAAAAGCTCAAGCAGCTGCAACCCCGCCTCCTCCTTGTGGCTGCTGTGCCGGGGAGCAGGTGCTGGCCGTGGGCCCCAGTCGGCGGAAGAGGGAGATTGCAACAAACAAGCCCTGTCTCTGTCTCGGTCGTTAATCAATTAATCAACGGGTAATTATGCTGTAGCAGAAGCGCCCTCAAAGAGGAAGGAAGTGATACATACACGGCTGTGGATCTAAAGATCCAAAGTAACTAGAAGTGGTTGGGGTGAGGTGGGGGAGGGAGGAGATACCCCTGCTGTTACTGCAGCTACTACTGGTAGTAGTGCTACCACTGCAACTACTGCTACTAGTAGTACTACTACTATTACTGCTACTATTGCTGCCGCCGCCACTATTACTACTATCACTACTTCTACTAGTAGTACTGCTAGTACTAATACTATTAGTATTACTAGTACTGCTACTACTACTACAACTACTGCTACTATTATTACTAATACTACAGCTACTGCTACTACTACTACAACTACTACTAGTAGCAGTACTAATACCATTAGTATTACTAGTACTGCTACTACTACTACTGCCACTACTACTACTATTACTACTTCTACTAGTAGTACTGCTACTACTACTACAACTCCTGCTACTATTATTACTAATACTGCAGCTACTGCTACTACTACTACAACTACTGCTACTACTAGTAGCAGTACTAACACCATTAGCATTACTAGTACTGCTACTACTACTACTGCCACTACTACTGTTATTACTACTTCTACTAGTAGTACCGCTACTACTACTACAACTACTGCTACTATTATTACTAATATTGCAGCTACTACTACTACAACTACTGCTACTACTAGTAGCAGTACTAACACCATTAGTATTACTAGTACTGCTACTACTACTACTGCCACTACTACTATTACTACTGCTGCTACTACTAGGACTACTACCATAACAACTACTGCTACTATCACGACTACAACTAGTGCTACTACTACCTAATATTTACGAAGTGTCCGCTCTGTACCAGACGCTATATAAATTTCATCTCCTGTGAGCTTTAGGAGAATCCTGTGCAGGAGATGCTATTGTTGTCCCCATTTTGCAGATGAGGAATCTGAACATTGGAACTTATATTTCTGACTTCAGGCCCATTGTGCCACTATCTGCCATGAGGGGAAAATCAGGAAAAGGTCCTTTGTAGGATTCGCTGCTTGGGCTGAGCTTTGAACGAGGCTGGAAATCTCCAGATCCCGCGATCAGAGCAGGGAGAGAAGAGGGAGCGCATCGTAGGCATGGTCACGCATGAAGAAGGGGAAGGAGGCCAGTCTGAGGAGACCCCAGAGATCAGGAAGGGGAATCCTAGAGGGAGAACCTGGATCCAGGATGTGGAAGGTGCTCACTCTGTTCAGAGACCTAGGATAGCTATGGGCAGTGCGAAAACTTAGAGGAGACACATTCTCTGCCTTCATGGAGCTCATAACATAGGAGAGGGGGAGCCAAACACAGAGATAAATGGGGGGAGGCGTAGAGTAAAGATGTCAGAGCTCTGCTGTGGGACCCAAATCAAAATGGGATTTTTGCCAGAAGAAAATCTAATTGGGAAATATTTTTTAAGATGTAACTTTTATTTTTTTATTATTATTATAGCTTTTTATATATTTATATACAGCTTTTTGTATAGCTATATATATAATATATATATATATACACACATATGCATGAGTAATTTTTCAGCATTGACCCTTGCAAACACTTCTGTTCCAACTTTTCTCCTCCTTCCCTCCATCCCCTCCCCTAGATGGCAAGTAGTCCCATACATGTTAAATATGTTAAAATATATGTTAAATACAATATATGTGTGCATCTTTATACAGTTCTCTTACTGTACAAGAAAAATCAGATTGAGAAATGAGGTAAAAATAGCCTGGGAAGGAAAACAAAAATGCAAGTGAAGAACAAGAGAAAGAGTGCAGATGCTATGCTGTGGTCCACACTCATTTCTAATTGGCAAATATTTAACAAAATAAAAATATAATAAAATTTGGACCACCCCGTGTTTCAGAACTAAGTCACTATGTGACCTGCAGGGATCCTTCTATGTGATTAGTGGTCCCCTTGTTTAAGAGAATTGCTAATAAAACGCTCTCTGCTCTGGGATCCGATGGAAGCAGGGGGCTCTGGGAAGGGCTGATCTCTGGAATAGGCTTTAAAGGATGGGTAGGAAATCCCAGGGAAGGGAGGGGGCGCTTCTAGCATGACTTGCCCGTCAGAAAGAGCCCGGGAAGTTGGGGGGTTCGGTCCTGACTAGCTGTTTGCTTCTCACGTGATCTCCTCTCACGCTGTGGTCGGCCTGGCTCCCATCGCATACGTGACTCTGTGTCAGTTCCTCTGATCGCTTTACATGCTCATTTAGATGCTCCAGAGACGGGTGGTTTCCTCTTTGTGGACAGGCTCTCCACTGACCCAGATCTCACCTTTTGATGCCCCAGCAGAGAGGAGGGCCAGGAGGGGCAGAAGCAGGGGGAGGATTAAGCGTCTGCTTAGGCTCCCACTTGTGGGGAGAAAATAATGAAACGATCCCCCTGTGGAGGAAGGTGTCCTCTGGGGCTGGCTGCTGTGGGCGTGCAGGACGGCCGTGGAAACCTTCCTTCTCGAGACCCCCAGCGGCCTGAGCCCAGCAGAAGCCACGCAGTGGTCAGTCCCGAGAGCTGGGCACACGGAGGGCCGTCAGCGTGCGCTGAGTGCCCGTGTCTGCCAGGCACTGTGGACAAATGTACCAGGCTTGGGGGCACCACGGAGCTGCCCTGCGCCCCTGGGGCCAGCTGTGAGGGCTCCTGGCTGGGCAGCAGAAAGCTGCTTCCTCTGAGAGCTTGTAAAGGAGAGCTGCCTCCGGGGGCCTTCCCCGGCCACCTTCAGCTCCCATTGAAGTCTCTCCTGTGAGAAGCTCTGGGCCATCCTCTCTCCAGCCTCTTGGAGGCTGGGAGCTCGTGGCAATGGAAGCCTGGGTCCCCGGCACCCTGGTAGCTTCTGGGCATGACTTGGGCCAAACGCCCCCCCAGGTTGGAAGTATCCAGTCCTGAGGGAGACTGAGCCAGAGTCCCCGGGTCTGTCCCTGGGAGCTGGCCTTTGACAGGAGGTGCTTCAGCTCCCGAGAAACGTGCCCAGGGGCCAGCTGGTGAGCCGGGGAGCCCAGCTTTTCCTACCTGTCTGCATCCCCCCCCGGGGCCTTTCTGATGGGACTTCTGAGGTTCCCATGTCACATAATTGCCCGGGAACCCCCTTTCTCAGAATCCTCATTCACTTAGAATCAGGAAGGCACAAAAAAAAGTAAAAGAAACAGGCCCTGGGTGTTTGTGTCCGTGAGGGGCCGAGGCGGGAGACAGAGCAGCCTCCTGGCCCTCGCCGTCAACAGAGCAGGAAGTCCTTGCCCCAGTCACGGCCCAGAAAAGCCGCCCGCCGAGGTCCCCCCTTCCCCGCGGAGGCTCAGGGTCCGAGGTCCCGACTTGGCAGCCAATCAGGGGCCTCGTCGTGCAGTGTCATTATGCGATGGCGGTCTCTCGGTCCCCCAAGCTAGGAACTGGCTGGCTGCAGCTCCACAGGGAGTGGAAGTGGGGGCAATTATGTGCGGTTCTGGATCAGGAAGGCAAACCCGAGCATCCGTAAGGGTTGGGCCTTCACTGTCCACTTCCATATATACACATACATACATATAGACATATATATCATATATATACACACATATATCCATATATAGCATAAGTATGTATACACATACAGACAGACATGTACCCCTATGTTCCTTATATATGTTTCATATATACATTATATATATATGTGTGTGTGTGTGTCTCTATGTACACGTTGCATATAAAAAACTACTTCCTAGACTTTCATGTGTTATCTAAACGTGTCCAGGGGTCAATGAGGGGGGCCACAGAAGAGAAAGTGCTGGGCCTTCTGTCAGGGAGGCTCATTTTCGGAGTTCGAATCTGCCTCGGACACTTCCCAGCTGTGAGCCGGAGCAGGGTCGCTTTACCCTGTCTCAGTTTCCTCCTCTGTAGAATGAGCTGGAGGAGGACATGGCCGACCCCTCCAGTAGCTTTGTTAAGAAAACCCCCAATGGGGGCACCGAGAGTGGGATCCGACACAAAGGACTGAACAGCAGTAGCTTGGCGGCTGGAAGCAGCCACAGACCATCTCCGTGCTCCGAGACATCTCCAAGGGCATCGGTCCCGTCATCCCAAGGAGGCCGCCAGCCTGCTCAGGCTCCTGGGCTCCCGGGCCAGCCCCCATTACAAAAGCCGCCCCGGGTCAATGAGAAAGGGAGTTCTGCTCACAATTTGTCACCTGGCGCTGAGCTCGTCTGGGGCAGAACCAGAGCCTCGTCTGGGGAAGGGAACGTGGGCTTGGCGCAGGACTGAGCTGGGCCAGCTTGTGCCGGTTGTGGAGGGCAGATGGTTAGCTGTTCGGGGGGAGCGTTTACTCCTGGGAAACTGGAAAATGCCACAAAATGGGGCTCGCTCCATTGTTCTGTCGGATTGGGAAACCATGGCAACAAGGCTGACGGCAGAGGAAACTTTAAACGTGTCCTCGGAGAGCCGGTTGTTAGACATTTACCAGCCTCCCTCTCCTTGGGCATCAGAGGGCTGAGAGCTGGAGTAGAGAACGATGTAAAATCCTCTCCTGGGAGGGAACTTTCTTTTTTCTTTTTTTTTTTTTTTGAAGTTTTTATTTTCACCCAGAATAATTTTTCAACATCGACCCTTGAAAAACCTTGCGTTCCAATTCCCCCCTTCCTCCCACCCCTTCCTAGATGTAATCCAATAGATGTTAAATTGGTAAAAAATCTGTTAAATCCAATATATGTTTACATATTTATATAGTTATCTTGCTGCACAAGAAAAATCAGAATAAAAAGTAAAAAAAGAAAATGAGAAAGAAAATAAAATACAAGCAAAGCCCACAGAGAGAGTGAGAATGCCCTGTTGTGCTCCGCCCTCAGCCCCCACGTGCTCTCTCTGGGTGCAGATGGCTCTCTCCCTCACAAGACCATTGGAACTGAATGACTGTTAAATTTCTTTATTATTATTATTACTAAAGCTTATGTTAAACTTCTACATGTGCTTTGAGATCACCCAGACTTGTTCACTGGCGAGAGGCCCCGGATTTGCCGGTCGGGAAGCTCATGCAAGGGGGGGGGGGGGTGTCTGAGCCAGGGAGGTTAGGAAGGAGGATGAGGAAAGCTGGAAGTGAGTGGGGAGGAAGGCAGGAGTGGGGGGAATGGTCACAGCACGGAGAACCCCCGCCCTGGGCACCGGTCCCTCCTGCCGAGCCCTCGCTCATGGGCAGCCGAGCCTTCCTTGCGGGCTCCCGTTGCTCCCGTCCTGGCACACGAGGCCCGGGCTGCTGCCCAGCTTCCCACCCGCTCTCAGGAGTGGCTGAGTCACTGGCCGGCCTCCCCCGTGGGGGGACTTCCCCAGAATGTCTTTGGGTCTTTCCCAGAGAGTGGGAAGCCTCCGGAGGCGCCTGACTTGAAGTTACAAGATGGGGCTCCCTAAACGGGCCCGGGGGTGTTGCCTCTCAGCTCCGTTTCCCCACGTCTCTCCCTGTGTTGCCCTTTTTTCACCGCCACAAGGTGATGTCATGGGACCGGCCCCGGCTGATTGTGGGCCAGAGAATCGGAGAGGAAAATGGGGGCTCAGAACCATCGAATAAAGGGCCAACCCGGGGGGAGACGGGGACTCGGGGCCTGTGTGAACCCTGGCTTTCATGTTCAGGGCCCAACCAGGCCAGACCTGGTGACTTCTGGGCACGACGGGGCCCACGACCCGTGGAAGGGGATTTTGCTGCGGTCTCGTAGGCGCTTCAGCCCCGTCTGCCGGCACCTGGTTCCCAGGGAAGAGGCAACTTCTGGGACGCTCTTTGCTCCCTGATGCCTAAGGACCTCTGAGTCAGGTCCTGACAGGAGAGATGAACAGTCATGATAGGGACAGGTACAGGTACTATACAAGGCCCGGACTTTCCAGTGGGGATAAATATAAATTATAATCGCTCCACGGGGTGGTGATGGGGAGGGATATTGGGGGGGTGCTGATGGGGGGCAGTTCTAACTCCCAGGAATCAAGTCACCTTCCAGAAATTGCTGACCTAGTTTCAAAAACTGACATTATCTGCTCCCTTTGCAATCTTGGGCAAGTCACGTAGCTCTAGACTCGGAGTCAAGAGGAACTGGGTTCGATTGCTGCCTCCAATACTTATTGGTTCCAAGGCCGGACAACGCCCTACACTTCCTTGTGCCTCTGACTCCTCATCCATGGAACAAGAGGTTGGACTAGAGACTTCCAAGTCCCTTTCTCAGTCCCATAACCCCCTGAGAATGGTTATCCTGTCTGACCCGCAGGTGACACTCTCTCTCTTTTTTTTTTTTAATTTTTATTTAATAATTACTTTATATTGACACTCGTTTCTGTTCCGATTTTTTTTTCCCTCCCTCCCTCCACCCCCTCCCCTAGATGGCAAGTAGTCCTTTATATGTTGGATATGTTGCAGTATATCCTAGATACAATATATGTTTGCAGAACCGAACAGTTCTCTTGTTGCACAGGGAGAATTGGATTCAGAAGGTAGAAATAACCGGGAAGAAAAGCAAAAATGCAGATAGTTCGCATTCGTTTCCCAGTGTTCTTTCTTTGGGTGTAGCTGCTTATGTCCATCATTTATCAATTGAAACTCAGGTCTCTTGGTGACACTCTCTCTTACTGGGTTGTTCTTGGTGGTCCTTGGCTCAGAATCACTGAAATTCGAGGACCGTGAGAGGACAAATGAATAAAAAGCTGGCTAAGGGCTCACCCTGTCAGGCACACCTCTAAGTGCCAGGAATACAAATAAAATCACATAAGATGTCCCTGCCCTCAAGGAGGTTCCATTCCCCCAGGAAAGGACAAAACATAGATGAATTAAGAATTTAAGGGGAGAGGGATGGTTCGCCCTTGAGAGTGTGGCTTGGAGTTAATGGTGGACAAGATCATCCCATCACAGCCCAGGATCCCGGGGGTGGGAGTCTGAGTTCCCAGAGGAAAGAAGGAGGAGGCAGGAGGCTGACCCATACCTGGACAAAGATCTCTTTTACAACATATATTTATGGGACTATCTTCTGATAGGTGTCCATCCCATGTGAAATAAGAAACTTCAAAAGCAGAAATCCCTAACCTGGAACCTGTTAATTTGATTTTTTTTTAAATTAATAATGATTTCCATAAAATTGGTTTCCTTTGTGGTCCTGTGTATTTTATTTTGTACACTTTAAAAATCTGTTTCTGAGAAGGGGTCCTCAGGCTTCCCAGCATGACTAATGGATCCATGGCCCCCAAAAAAGAGTAAGAACTCACGCTGCTAGCAACCCAGGCGCCAACAACATAAACTCAGTAAGCCCATCTAAGTGGGACATAAAAAAGAAAATGGGAGAAAAATAGAAATATTCTTAGTAACCCTTCCTCAGAGGAGAACATTAGCTCCCCGAATCCCCATGGAGAAGATGCCCCATTCCAACTTCAGCTTGTCAACTGGGGAAACTCGCACAAGGCCTTGGAAGCTCCGGTCACCTGCTGCTCCCCCCTTTCTGGTGCCCAAGGTGTGGATGGCCAGCTCCTTTGAACCTCTGAAAGTGTCCTTGGCTCTCCTGGCTCATCTTCCTTGGTCATCAATCTTCTGATCCCGTAGGTTTGCAGTTCTGATCCTGGTTGGCTCTGAACTCAGGGCCATGGTGATCTCCATCCCCCCATGGAGGTTCTTGTAACAATCAGTATCCACAACAACACAAGCGCCTCAGTTTATAGACGCAGAGTTTCCTGGGAAATTAAGTCCCGGAGAACCTCTGATCATTCTGAGCCCAGGCTGGATTGGAAATTCGGTTTATTCCCCATCAGAGCCATGTTGCTGTTGTAATCCGTTCTGTCTGAAGTGTCAGGCCCTTCTCTTCCCAGCTCTCTCTCTGAATCTGTCCAAGCGCCTATTTGTTGCTTCCATGACACACTCTCTCCATCTTGTCTTCTGCCATCCCCTTCTTCTTTTGTCTTCAATCTTTCCCGACATCCTGTTGTCTCATCATTTAAGCTTCAGCTTCATATTTGTCCTCCTAACGAATAACCTGGATTAATCTCTTAAAGTATTGACTGATTTAATCTCCTCGCTGTCCAAGGGATCCTCTGAAGTCTCCCCCAGTTTTTGTGTCGATTCTGTATCAGCTTTCTGGATAATCCAGCTCTCACAGCTGCTACTGGAAAAACCAGAGCTTTGACTCTTCCGACCCTTGTCGGCGCGGTGATGTCTCTCTTGGCTTTTGGGTACACGGTCCGGATCTGCCAGAGTTTTCCTTCTAAGGAGCAAATGCCTTTTAATTTCATGACTGCGGTTGCCATCTGCAGTGAGTATAAATTCTAGATTTATGCAAGAATTATACAAGAATACAAACTCTAACACTACTTCCATCTCTTCTTCTATTTGCCAGGAGGTGATGAGACCAGTTGCCAAGATCATAACTTTTCATTTTAGCTTCCAGTCAGCTTTCACCTTCGTCAAGACTTCTTGATTTTTCACTTTCTGCCATCAGAATGGCATTGGCAACACGGCTGAGATTTGAGATTTCTCCCAGCAATCTTAATTCTGGCTTTTGATACGTCTGTTAAAAACCTATTATGTTCAAAGCCCTGAAACTAATAGAATATTCCCCTCTTCCCCCAAATCTGGGGCACACTCTGCCACAAATAGATACACCATAAGTGGGAAGTGGGAAAGTGGGAAATGCCTAGGAATATTCCTTTTTTTTTAAGCTTTTTTATTTTCAAAGCCTATGTATGGGTAATTTTTGAACATTAACCCTTGCAAAACCTTGTGTTCCAAATTTTCTCCTTCCCCCCACCCTCTCCTCTAGATAGCAAGTAAGCCAATTAAGCATGTTGAAAATATATGTTAAATCTAATATATGCATACATATTTATACAACTATCCGGCTGCACAAGAAAAATCACATTAAAAAGGAAATAAAAATGAGGAGAACAAAAAGTAAGTGAATAATTAACAAAAAGAGTGAGAATGTTCTGTTGTGATCCACACTCAGTTCCCACGGCTCTCTCGGGATGTAGATGGCTTTCTCCATCACAAGATTATTGGAACTGGCCTCTATCATCTTATTTGTTATTGAAGCTTTTTATTTTCAAAACATGCGCAAGGATAATTTTTCAACACTGACCCTTGGGAAACCTCGTGTTCCAGTTTCCCCCCCTTCCTCCTCTCCCCTCCCCTAGATGGCCAGTAATCCAATATGTATTAAACTAATCATCTCGTTGCTGGAAAGAGCCACGTCCATCAGGCTTGGTCATGGTATAGTCTTGTTGTTGCCGTGGATGATGATCTCCTGGTCCTGCTCACTTCCCTCAGTTCCTGTGAGTCTCTCTGGGTCTCTCTGAAATCGTTCCTTACAGAACAACAGTATTCCACAGCATCCACGCACCAGAACTTACTCAGCCATCCCCAGCTGATGGGCAGCCACTCGGTTAGCCTAGGGGTATTCTGGGGGCAGCGCATGACTCGGGGAGGGATCCCTACGTGCACCATCAGACAGGCCCCGTGGGAGACAAACCACCGATGTCTCACCAGAGAGCCCCCGCCTGCCGCGGGACAGGGGTTCTTCCAGGCCTCCGGCTCCCTCAGGCTCCGGACCCCTTTCCAGGGCGCTCCTTGCTCCTGCGGTATCATCCCTGCACTCGCCAGACACTCCTCCCATCCTTTCCTTGACATGGGTTTCTGGGCTTTTAGTGAGAGTCCTCCAGACACTCTCAGCTCTGACCTGGTGACTGGAAAGTTTCTTTAGAAACAGGCTGTTGGTTCTTCAACCACAGCCTGAGTCTCTGAGCCCTCCTAAGCGGGAGGAAAAGCTCAGGAGGTTTATCTGCAGGTCAGAGTTAAGTCCGGGGTTGAATGGGTCCTTTTTCCCAGACAGCCGCCTCATTTACAACTGGAAATTCCCAAGATTCTCTTCAGCTTGTGTGGAAATTAATCAGAGCCAGAATTAAAGCTGGGGGAAGGAACTAAGGCCATGGTTCCCCTCCCACCTGGCCACGTTTCTCTGGCCCTCTTTATTTCTAAGTAACCTGCTGCCAGCTCCCAGGCTCGGGGCTGTTCTGCACACAGAAGTAAAAAGAAGGTAATCTGAGAAAGAGAGTCTGCCCCCAATGGGAGGGGGGGCCCTGCAGAAAAGGCTGCCCCCCGAAAACTTTGCTTTGTGGGCCGGAGTTCCTCATTCCAGCAAGTGCTTTTGGAGCTAACTTGGAGCCCAGCCCGCTGTAAGGGGGGACAGCTTGGGCTGGCGTGTGCAGGGGCTTTCATAACCTTCCATGTCATCCCCCCACAGGCCCTGGGGGGAGTCGCCGCGAGGGTCGGAGGAGACCCTAGATTAAAGGGTCCTGATGAAGTTGCTGCTGAATAAATGTTTGTGGAGTGGAAAGAAATCGGTCTAGACTGAACTGGCCCGGCAGTGTTTTATTCCCATTTTGCAGATTGAGAAAGTGAGTCAGAGAAGTGTCAGGTGGGATTGCTGTAAGTGGGCAGCCTGCCATCACTGCCCCCCAAGGGAGACCCCTGGGCCTGGGGGCTAAGCGCCAGTGGGGGCTGAGCGGGATCGGCCTGAGCCTTTCGGGCGATTGCAAGGAGGGGCTTTATTCTGGGAAGTGGATCCGTCACTGACTTTGGGGCACCCCCAGCCAGAGTTTTTGATCCAAGAGAACCTTTGGGGATCCCTGACTTGTAAACATCTTAGGCCACCAGGGGTTAAGAGGGCTTGAGCCCCCACCAGGGCCCACACATGAGTGGCTGCATGGAGTAGATTGGCAAAAACGACCCTGGAATGACCTAGTTAGCAGACCCCTGTGAGGGCCCAAATGCCGAGAACTTCTGCTGCTGGCTGACTTGCGCCAGGGTTTGGGGCCGGGGGCTTCTCTTTTCCGGAAGTTTCCTTATCTGTGAAAGAAAGAAGCCCGACTCCTCTGTCGGGCTGGAGCCGCCAAGATTCAGGCTCCGTCCGGAACGAGGAATGAGGAAATGAGGTCATTTGGCAGAGCCCCGAAAGCCCCACAGCCCCACCATGGTCCTCGCCCGTTCCCAGGGTGACACTAATGGGTCTGGACCCCCACGGCCAAGTGACGAGGGGCATCCGACACCGGGACCGCCCCAGAGGGTCCGGTGGACACCCACAAACAGCGACCTTGTGTCCTCTGGGGCAACTGGGGACGAGGGGAGGGCGGCACGACGGGTGGGCCGGTGGGACGCGGGCTGGGAGAGTGATGGGTCCGAACTGAGCAAGCGAAGGTGGTGGAAAAACAAAACTCAAATTCGACAGCAGCCGGAAAGGCCGCCCCATTTACAGGCCAGGGAGCCGTCTGGCAGCTTTGCAGAGTCCCAGGGCTAGTGTGACTGTGAGCCGGGCACGGGCACCCAAGCTCCCCCACTGCAAGCTGGGCACGGGCTCCCCCACTGCAAACTGGGCACGGGCACCCAAGCTTTGTGAGTTGGGCACTATGAGCTGGGCACAGGCTCCCCTACCACTAGCCAGGCCGAGCGCCCCAGCTCCCCCACCACAAGCTGGGCATGGGCTCCCCTACTGCAAGCTGGGCATGGACACCCAAGCTTTGTGAGCTGGGCACTGTGAGCTGGGCACAGGCTCCCCCACCATGAGCCGGGCTGGGCGCCCCAGCTCCCCCCCTGAAGCAGGTGGTCTCAGTGGGCCCGGGCCCCTCCGGCTGCCATGTTTATCACTTCCCTGTCTCTGGCCGAGGCCGCGGTTTCCAGGTTTCTCGCCCACAGCACCCAGCAGCAGGAAGCAGAGAAAGTGCCCGGGGCCTGGCTTGGCTGGCTGAGAGGGCAGCCCGGAGGGTGGGAGAGGGATGGGCCGGAGCCGGAGGCCCGGATTTGGGCTCACTTCAGCATCTTATCTGCGACCAGACCTCGGGCAGATCCGGTCTCTGACACAGGGAACACTCAGACCACCTACCTCGTCAGTGAGGGAAGCCGGGGAGAAAGTGGCAAAGTCCCTCTGCCAGCCTCCGAACACTGGGCCCTATCCCTGCCTCCCCCCGGAGTCCCAGGATCCTTCAGGGCTTTCTTCTTCCCCTCAATAATGAGTGTGCTCTCCTTACTGGTTACCAGGTGCTGGTGACCCCGACTCCCCCCCAGCCGCTGCCTCCTTGAGCACAGGGACTTCAGTCTGGCTTTGTGAATGCTGCCCCCCTTCCCCCCCCCGGCTCCGAGGGTCCCCATCCTTCCAGCACCTTCTGCAGGAACCTGGGAGGTCTCCCACAGCTGCCCACCCCTCCCTCACCGTGTATGGCATCCGCCCGTTCTGCCCCCGGAAGGTGAGCCCTCGGAGGGCAGGGTCTGTGTCATCCCTGTACCCCAACCCAACACATGGTAGGCTCTTCCCGGCAGGCGCGCAGACGGTCCCCCCGTGTCCCCCTTGTCTTACAGAGAAGCCCCACGTGGGGACGACAGCCCCGGAGCCGGGGGGGGGGGGGCTGCCATCCCTTAGTGACACCGACCCCGGGGGCAGTTCTCCCAGGCAGAGCAAGGCGGCCCTGCCGGTCCCCCCCCCCCCCCCCCGCCGCCCCCCTGCCCCCCGGGCTTTGAGTCTGCAGCAAAGGTCGGCTTCGCTCACCCGGAGTGACTGGTTGTGACTGAAAAAGGAAGGAGGCTCCCGCAGGCTCGGCCCCTCGGGCTGCCCGGCCTCAGACATGCAGGCTCGCCCTTATTTATCTCTCACTCATCTCGGTTTATATAAAATGCATCTGGCCTGGAGCCTTTGATCCCTCCCGCGGCAAAGTGCCTGAGCTTGGGAGCAAAAAAATGAGCAGCGATGCTCGAGTCAGGCAGACAACTGTTCTGGGGGAGAAAAGGAGCCTCGTGAAGGCTGAGGGCAAACCCCCTACTGAGACCCCTCTGGGGAGCCCGAGGGTGGAGGGGGGCTCCTGGCTTTCCCCCCTGTGCATCTGGGGTCAAACCCCCTACTGAGACCCCTGTAGGGAGCCCGAGTATGGAGAGATTATTCCTGGCTTTCCCCCCTGTGCCTGAGGACAAACCCCCTACTGAGACCTCTCTAGGGAGCCCGAGGGTGGAGGGGGGCTCCTGGCTTTCCCCCCTGTGTATCTGGGGACAAACCCCCTACTGAGACCCCTCTGGGGACCCCGAGGGTGGAGGGGGCTCCTGGCTTTCCCCCCTGTGCATCTGGGGTCAAACCCCCTACTGAGACCCCTGTAGGGAGCCCAAGTATGGAGAGATTATTCCTGGTTTTCCCCCCTGTGCCTGAGGACAAACCCCCTACTGAGACCTCTCTGGGGAGCCCAAGGGTGGAGGGGGGCTCCTGGCTTTCCCCCCTGTGTATCTGAGGGCAAACCCCCTATTGAGACCCCTCTGGGGACCCCGAGGGTGGAAAGGTGGCTCCTGGCTTTCCCCCCTGTGCCTGAGGACAGGGAAGCTCCAAGTACAAACACAGAGAAAAACAATGACTTAAAAACATCTGAAAGAAAAACTTCAGAGAAAAAGGCAGATTGGACACAAGCCCAACCAGAATCTTAGATGAGCTGGAGAAAGAGATAAAGGAGAGCAAAAAGGATTTTAAAAACCAACTAAGAGAAGTAGAGGGGGAAAGGAAAAGAAATGAAAACAATACAAGTAAGTTATGAAAAAATATAGCTTTTAAAAAGAGGTACAGAGCACTACTGAAGAAATAACTTCTTAAAAATCAGAATCAGCCAAACAGAAACTAATAACTACATGAGACACTGAGATCCAATAAGGCAAGTTAAAAGGCCAAAAATGGAAGAGAATGTGAAATATTTGTGAAAGCAACTAATCTGGAAACTAGATCAAAGAAGGATGATTTAAGGACCATCGGAGTACCTAAAAGCCATGAACAAAAAGGGAGTGGAGACCTCGTATTTCAAGCAATTATAAAGGAAAACTGTCCAGATTCTGAGAAGATGAGGAGAAAGTAGAAACGGGAAGAATCTACTGGCCACCTCCTAAAAAAAATCTCCAGATAAAAATTCCCAGGAATATTATAATCAAAGTCCAGAATTCCCAAGTAGAGGAGAAAATTCTGCAAGTGATAGGAAAGAATTCAAGAAATCATGATCACATAAGATTTAGATAAAAGAACAGATGATCAAGGAATGGAGAGTTTAAAATATGACTTTATCTGGGTTCAAATACAACCTCAAATACTACCTACCTGTGTGCTCCTGGGCAAGTCACTTAATCTTTTTGCCTCCCATTGCTTATCTGTAAAATGGGCATAATAATAGTGCCTGCCTCTTAGGGTCATTGTGAGGATCAAATGAGCTAAAAATTGTAAAGCCCTTAACCCAGTGTTGGTGTATAGAAGGCACTGGAAGAATGAGGAAATGAGAAAAGAATCAAACCATAAAAAGCTACTGTGGTGACAGGGAACCTCAAGACACAAACACAGAAGTAAATAATGACTTGAAAACCTCTAAAAGTAAAACTTCAGAGAAAAAGGCAGATTGGATACAAGCCCAACAAGAATCCTCAGATAAGTTAAAGAGATAAAGGAGAACAAAAAAAGAAAAAGAAAAAAAAAGAAAAAAGATTTTTAAAATGAACTAAGAGAAGTAGAGGGGAAAATAGGAAAAGAAATGAAAGCCATAAAAGAAAGTTATGAAAAAAAAATGCAGCTTTTAAAAAGGTTTTGGAAGTCAAAAGGTCTAGGATCACAGCCAAGAATAACCTATCCAAAAAACCTGAGTATAATCCTACAGGGGAAAGTAGATAATGAAATGGAAAACTGAAAAGTTGAATTCCTGGATTAGTATTAGTATTATTGGATCAAAATGTCAGAGCTGAATAGAAAATTTTGCATTCAAACATACAAAACAGAGAGGTTGCTTAGTGGAACAGATGAGGTATGAAATATGCAAAAGCAAAGTAAACTAGTAGATCTGATATTGGGACAGGAATTCACTATTTAACAAAAACTATTGGAAAAAACTGGATAGTAATTTGGCAGAAACTAGGTATTGACCAACATCTCATACCATGAATTAAGATTAGCTGAAAATGAGTACATGATTTAGTTATGAGCAAATTAGGAAGTTACCTATCAGATGTATGGATAAGAGAAGAGTCCATGACTGAACCAGAGACAGAGGAATCCACTGACGGTAAAACAGATAATGTTAAAAATATAAAATTAAAATAATTTTGCAAAACAAAACAAAATAAATGCAGCTAAAATTAGAAGAAAAGTAAACTGGGAGACATTTTTAGCAAATTTTTCTGATAATGACCTCATTTCTCAATTTACAAGAATAAGGGTCATGCCCCAGTTGATAAACAAAGGATAGAAATAGACAGTTTTCAGAAGAAATCAAATTTTTAATAGCCATATGAAAAATGCCCTAAATAGTAATTAGAGAAATACAAATTAAAACAGCTCTGAGGTCCTACTTTATAAGCATCCAATTGGCTAAGATGACCAAAAAAAAAAGGAAAATGACAAATACTGGAAGGGCTGTGGAAAAACAGTACACTACTGAATTGTTGGCAGAGTAGTGAAGTGTGAAAAGCAATCTAGAGCTATTCTCAAAAAACTATTTAACTGTGACCCAATAATACTAGTATTAATTCTCGTAACTAACGTTGACATACTGCCTATTATGTGCCAGGCATTCTGTTAAGAGTTTTACAATTATTAGCTCATTTTGATCCTCACAAGGACCCTAGGAGGCAGGAACTATTATTATTCCCATTTTATAGATGGGTTATGTGAGGCAAAAAGGGAGTAAGTGACTTGTCCAGGATCACACAGCTAGGAAGTCTCTGATGCTATGTTTGAATTCAGGTCTTCCTGACTCCAAGCCCAGCCTTCTCTCCACTACATCCCTTAGCTACTAAGAAAGCCCCAGAGAAAGAGGGCAAGAACCTACATGTATGAAACTATTGAAAGGAACTCTTAAAAAAAAAAAAAGAAGAAGAAGAAGAAGAAGAAGAAAATCAAGTAAGAGAAATAGAAGAAAAACTAGGGAAATAATTGAAAGTGGTACAAAAGGAAATACAAAGAAAGCTAATGAGGAGAAGAATGCCTTAAAAAGCAAAATTGGCCAATTGGGAAATGAAGTATAAAAATTCCCTGAGCCAAATAATTCCTTAAAAAATAGAATTGAGCAAATGAAAGCTAATAACTGTATAAGAAATCAGGATGCAATAAAGCAAAATCCAAAAAAAGAAAAAAAAAAGAAAAAAGAAAGGAACTTTTTTTGTGGTAGCAAAGAACTGGAAACTGAGAGGATATTCATCAAGAAGGGAACGGCCAAATAAGTTCTGTTATAGGAACGGGATGAAATATTATAGTTCTGTAGGAAATGATGAAGGATATGATTTCAGAAAAACCTGGGAAGTCTTGTGTGAACTATGTAAAGTGAAGTGAATAAAATGAAGGATAGTCAATTATGAAAGACTTAGAAAATCTGATCAACACATGTTGGCATCTGTATGTCTGTCAGTCCTAATTAGCTTTTACAAATGGATATTTAGTAAGAAAAACTGTTAAAAACAAAAAACGAAAAACATTCCCTCTTGCCTTTCCCCACTCTCCACAGAGTTTCTGTGACACACTCTCCTACAGAGCATACAGAACCCAAACTGAAATGGAATAGAGTCCAGCATAAAGTGCTCGGGTAGCAGAGAGATAACTCAGCTCTTGGTGGCTGGAAGTCCTTGCCGGTCCCTTGTGGGATACTCCAGAAGTTTCTCTTTAGGGTTGGAGCCGATTTTCTGCTGGAATCCTTGTGAAGTCATGAATCTGGGTTCAGTCCAGTCCCGGGCTCCTGATGCAGACCCTGCTAGAATGCTGATGGGAAGTCCTCTGGGCCACTGAGTTAGCCATGTCTTCCGGCCAAGGCTGGAGCCAAAGCCGAAGGCGCTCTTCCCCCACCGGCCACACAAGTGCTTCTCTCTCCCCTTTCTGTCTTCTCCATCCCACTTCACTCTTTACTTTCCATGGCTTTGAACTGAACTGGCTTCATATTTCACAAGTGACCCCTCGAACATGACTAACTTTCCTCAGCTAATCTGCCATCCTGTTTTTATGCAAAGTAATTTATAATTCATCCAATCTTCATCAAAGAGATCTAGATTGAATGAGGACTTTTCACACTTCGTGGAAATGCTTTTAATTGAGGTAATTAGAATAAGAAGCTCCCAGCTGATTAAGGTACAGACAGCACTATATCATTATTTCTTTTACTTGTGATGAGGATCATTTGGTTGATCTAATCTACCATTACACAGAAATATTTAGAATTATTTTCATATAAACTAATAAAAAATTTTATCTGGAAGCTTGTGCCAAGGAGAGAATTTATGTATTTTCAGAGTCCCTGATTCATTTGTCCATAGGCATAGCATCATATACAATACTTAAGGGTATTTAAAGCTGTCCTAATGATCTTATTTCCATGATAAAAATGTCTGGCAAACTATCAGCTCCCCAACAAACTTGGGGACAGCTTCTTACCACTATGTTGCCATCAAATTTTAGTGTTTGTGGCTGCTACTACTTAATACTCCCTGTGTATGTTTCTTCCCACTGTGCTTTGGGTCAACTATAATTTGGAATCTTCAAAAAAAAAACACCTAATGTTCTATGACCCTCGGTTATATGACATCATTGGGAGACAATAAATGTGAAAAGGGTGGTCTTGGGGGCAGAAAACAGTTCGGAGTCAGTGAGAGCATTGTGCAATTTCCCAAAATGCATCTCAACCTATTCTGCCATCTCTTCAGTGCTAGGTCCAATGTTTGTCCACGATATACACACTGATGGACTGATTCAATGAGCTGTCCATGCCATGAAGATCGTGCTTTGAAAATTATTCTCAAAAACAAAAAAGACATTCAACCAACTTTTTTTTTAATCAGAAAGATATGATCATTACATCCAAACCAGGGAGGGACAGAGCGTTAAAACAAACAAATAAGCAAACAAAACAGACAAACTTCACTAATGAATACTAATGCAAAAAAAAAAAAAAAAAAAGAAGAAAATTATCAAAGAAAACACAGCAACAGATCTTCAAAATAATTCACGATAAGCAGCTAGAATTTGTATCAGGGATGCAAGGACCAACCAAATATTCAGAAGACAATGAAAATAATCACATAAACATTAAAAGCAATAAAAGTTATATAATTGTATGATTAGATGAAGGGAAAAAAAAGACTTGGACAACATACAACACTCACTGCTGTTAAAACTCTAGGCATAGAAGGCCCCTTATTTGATGTAAAAACAAGTGCCTAGAGCCAAAAGCGAGGGTCTTTTGCAATAAGGAAACACCGAAAGTCTTCCCACAACAAATGAAGATAAAGGAAAGACTTTCACAACTTTTATTTGGCCTAGTTCTAGACATGATAATTACAGAAATAAGACAAGGGAGATAAGTTAGAAGTACTAGATTAGGAAGGAGGAAATACAATTATCTATACAAACAGGCAACTTGACAGTTTACCATGAAACCCCCCAAAAACCAAGAGAATGCCTGTAAGCTTGGAACTACAGTAAGAAACTGAAAAATGTAACAAGGCTACCCTTCTGGAAAACAAACCCTCAGACTCTTTGGTCAAATCCTACAAAAGATCTCTTCCTTTATAGATGAAGAGGTGGCGGTCCAGAAGAGGAAAATTGCTTCCTTAAGGTCTCAAAGGCAATTTGTGAGAGCCAGGCCTTCTGGCTTTACCTACACTGTTTTTTTCCAGTTTCCTTTTCCAAGTCCTGCCTTCTCCATGTTCTCCATATCTATAGCCCTTTTTGTCTGGCCAACAACTTTGACCTTTCTCTGTTTTGTTCAGTTAGATTGCAAGCTCCTTAAAAGGAGACACAGATTCTATCTCAGACTGCTTTTTTCTAGCCCAGAGTAGCCACTCAATAAGTGTTTGTGGGGGACAAGATATCATCTGAGCTCTTTTCTCTGGATTGGTAATGAAGAGAAACCAGTATCCATTCAGTGGCTGTGCTTAAACTCTGGGTCCCCCCACAAAGCTCTGGGACTTCCAGAAACATGGTGGAAGTGGGAAAACATCAAAGAAAGGGAAATTGGCTCTGTCTTAAGCTTCTTGTTGAATTGATCACACATATTTTTCAATAAATACAAACTTACATAACATATTAACTAGCATTTATATAGCACTTTGGTGTGTCAAGAGCTTTACAAATAATATTTCATTTTTTCTTCATAATAACCTTGCAAAGTATAGGTGCTGTGATTATCCCCATTTTACAGATGAGGAAACTAAGGTAAACAGCAATCAAGTGATTTGCCAAGGGCAACAGAGCTAGTGAATATCTGAGGCCAGCTTTTTGGTCAAGTCTTCCTGGTTTCTGGCTCAGGGTTCCGTTCATTGCATTAATCTTGAGTTTCACGTACACCCCTTCCTTTTTGTCCTATACGGAAATGCTTCTTTTATTTCACGTTAAGTACAGACCATGTCTTATTAGATAGAAAACAGATAGTGACTGATGTGGAAAGTATTTCAGAATCTGTTATCACAGGAGTAATTGCAGGATCCAGGGTCTCTGAGGCCCCGTGAAATGGAGGTGTTAGATTTGAAGTCAGAAGTCTTTGGTTCAAAACTCTGCTACGGATTGGGCAAAGCATGTAGGGAACAGAGGTAGGTTTGGCCAAATGGAGTTATGGATTGGATCTCTGTTGCATAGCAACCTAATCACAGTAGTGATGGGATGACTAAACCTGGCGGCGACGATCATAGTCCTTAGCGTGAAGTTGTTAGAAAGTGTCTATGAGGAGCTTTGTTAGAGATAGAAATATGCCTTCTCTCTGAGATTACTACATGGAACACACTGGCATGGGATCCATGGGAGACACTGGCACAGGCTCCATGGGACACACTGGCACGGGATCCATGGGAGACGCTGGCACGGGATCCATGGGACACACTGGCCCGGGATCCATGGGAGACGCTGGCACGGGATCCATGGGAGATGCTGGCACGGGATCCATGGGAGACGCTGGCACGGGATCCATGGGAGACGCTGGCACGGGATCCATGGGACACGCTGGCCCGGGATCCATGGGACACGCTGGCACGGGATCCATGGGAGACGCTGGCACGGGATCCATGGGAGACGCTGGCCCGGGATCCATGGGAGACGCTGGCACGGGATCCATGGGAGACGCTGGCACGGGATCCATGGGAGACGCTGGCACGGGATCCATGGGACACACTGGCCCGGGATCCATGGGAGACGCTGGCACGGGATCCATGAGACACGCTGGCCTGGGATCCATGGGAGACGCTGGCACGGGATCCATGGGAGACGCTGGCATGGGATCCATGGGAGACGCTGGCACGGGATCCATGGGACACACTGGCACGGGATCCATGGGACACACTGGCACGGGATCCATGGGAGACACTGGCACGGGATCCATGGGAGACACTGGCACGGGATCCATGGGACACACTGGCACGGGATCCATGGGACACACTGGCACAGGATCCATGGGAGACACTGGCACGGGATCCATGGGAGACGCTGGCACGGGATCCATGGGAGACGCTGGCACGGGATCCATGGGAGACGCTGGCACGGGATCCATGGGACACACTGGCCCGGGATCCATGGGACACACTGGCACGGGATCCATGGGAGACACTGGCACGGGATCCATGGGACACACTGGCATGGGATCCATGGGACACACTGGCACAGGATCCATGGGAGACACTGGCACGGGATCCATGGGACACACTGGCACGGGATCCATGGGACACACTGGCACGGGATCCATGGGACACACTGGCACGGGATCCATGGGAGACACTGGCCCGGGATCCATGGGAGACACTGGCACGGGATCCATGGGACACGCTGGCCCGGGATCCATGGGAGACGCTGGCCCGGGATCCATGGGAGACACTGGCACGGGATCCATGGGACACACTGGCATGGGATCCATATGAGACACTGGCACGGGATCCATGGGACACACTGGCACAGGATCCCCAGATCCCGAGATCTGTTGCCCCAGATGTTCCCAGGGACTATTTGCGGTCAGCCTGCGGCAGAGCATTTTGAGCCCCCATTGATCTGAGCAGCCACAGGGGAACACACTTGACCCTAAGATGGCGAAGCCATTTTGGTTCTCTTTGAGGATGAAGGACGACAATCAGCCAGTCCCTCTTGATTGCAGTGTCCCCCAACTTAGAGTGTGAGCTCAAGGGCAGGGCCCATACTTTCACCTTCCTTTGTAGCTTTATCCCCTAGCGCAGAGCCTGACATACAGTAAGTGCATACTAAGTGCTCACTGATAGACTGCTTGCCTCTGACCTGCTGCAGGAGGGGAGGCGTAGATTTCTCCCTTCCCTCCCGGCCCCCCATCTTTGGACACTGTTGGGCTTTTGGGGGGGTTCAGCCACACCCCCTCTCCTCCCACTGAGCTGGACTTATCTCTCGTCACTACCCTCCATTCAACCTTCCTCCCAGGTTTCTCTTTGTGCCTTGGCTTTTATCCCACGTGGGAAAATCCAGGACGATGTGAAGGTGGGGGCGCTCCCCCCGAGCTCCGGCCCCCGCCACAGGGCAGCCAGGGAAGGCCCATTCTCTGTGCCCGTCTCCCCTGCCCCCGCCACAGTGTTTGGCCTCCTGTTGACATTAGTGGAGCCCGCAGCCGATGGTGTGATGATTGGTCACAATTTTATCTCCAGCTGGCATTGCATAGGAACTAATCAGAAATGTAAACACCATAAAGAACAAGCGAGCTTTGGACTTAAGTCTCTCCGACCAGGGAGAGCGAGCAGGGAAAATCACAGCGGGAGGCCCCTCGATGGGCAGCGGCGATGAATGGCCGGTTCCTCGGTCCGAGGCAGAGAATGATCCCCAGAAAGGGCTGGCACACAAAACCAAAGCCATCGTTAAAACCTATTTTTAAGTAAAGAAAAAGGCCGGTACAGAAATATTCCGCTGAACTATTTATAATAACAAAAACCTGGAAATTTACTGAGAAGACAGCACCAGGAGGACTTGCCCAGACAGTCCCCCGGATCCAGGGTGCTCAGGGCCTGGGTTCCCACTCAGTCCCTCCAGAGAGTGTCATGCTTAGAACACAAAGGTAGGGGAGCTTAGAACGTTTGTAGGGAACCTGTTCCCGGCCCTGGGGAGCCTCGTATTAATCAATAAACCTTTACTGAGCAATCACTATGTGTCGGGCTCTGTGCTAAGAACCTTCTAGGCCCAGTTGAGGGCAAGTCAGGGCATTTGCAGGGGGGTGGGGGGATTAGTCTAGTCCTCGCAGGTGCAGCTTCTGGACTGCTGCCGGACCGCACCAAACAGGTCCCTCGGGGGGCTCCTCGCCGGTCACTCCCCCGTTCTCCCCGTCCCTCTCCAGTCTTCTTCCACCTCCCCACCCCCTCCCATACTCTACGATCCATGACACACCAAGACATTCCACTTTCCAATTCTGGGCATTTTCTCTGCCCTCCATTCCCGAAATCCCCTCCCTCCTCATCCCTCCTGCTGGCTCCCTTCAAGTCCTAGTTAAAATGTCACTTTCTCGCTCCGGGAAGCCTGCCTTGATCCCGCCTTGCCTTCCTGGGCGGATTGTGTCCCGAACGGGACTCGCCTGGGGCTTCTCCTTCCCTTGGTGCCTCTCCCGCCGGCCGTCGGCCCCTTGGGAGCAGGGACTGTGTTGTGACTCCCCTCCGTGGGTCCAGAACCGAGCCAGCGCCCGGCCCGTAGGAGATGCTTCATGATGGTTGCCCAGGGAGTTCTCCGATTCTCCCAGATTTCCGGCACACACTAGCCCTGACCACTCACTGCTCTTTTAGGATACTTTGTGTAAGAGTAAGAAGACTAAAGCCCAAAGAAAGGCCCTGTGTGTTCGTGGACACGTGGTGGGCAGGTGGGGGGGGCATCGGTGCCCTTGCCCCCGAGCGTTCACAGCAAATCTCACCTCCCTAAGTCAGGAGTCAGGAGGAGAAATTGGAAAAAGGTCTGAGGGAGGAGCCTCCCCATCCTTTTGTGTATGAACTCACTTTTGGCTCGGGGCCTCCTGACTCACAGTCTTTTCAGCAAGGAAACCAATTAGGAGGCTTTTTGTTGGCTCCGGGTAGGAATCCCAGAGTCAGCAGAGCCTGATTTGGCTTCTAGAGTGTTTGGCTTTGGGTTCCAAGTCTGGCCCCTTATGGGCCAGGCCCCCGGTGAGGACTGGGAGGGAGACGGGCCTGGGGGTGGCTCAGCCCTCCATCTCTGTCAGCCTCGCACTAATGTCCCCTCGAGGAGGCCGCTGAGTAGCTGGAACATGGGATGGGAAAACCAAGATGGAGACAGGCTTCCCCAGGCCTCGGGCGGCGGAGCTCTGGTGCCGCTGTGGCTCCAGCCTTGGTCTCCCTCCTGGGACCCGCAGCTCCGGGGCTGCCCCTGGAGGTTGCCCTGGCCCCTCCACCCCGCACGGCCAAGAGGAGAGAGTTCTGTCTGTGTCTCTCCCACTGGAGCTCCTTGAGGGAGACGATTGCTTCGGTCCCTTTCTTTGCCTCTATGACTTCCCCCCAAAGCTATTCTGTTTGGTCAGTAGCTGCACCATGTCCCTAATCCTCGGGCTGAGACTGGGGTTTTCCTCAGTTTCTCTCCTTAGAGGCGTCCCCATACATCTCAGTCTCTGGATCTGGAGACAGAAAGAACTGAGTTCCCATTTGCCTTCAAACAGTGACTAGCTGTGGACACTGAGCAAGTCCCTCCCGCTCTGGCTGCCTCAGGTTCCTCAGCTGTAAAATGGGGAGAATATAATAGCTCTCCCCCCTGCTGTGAGGCTCACAGTGATGGGGTCCCAGGTTCCCACGGGAGGCCGGCCCTTGGTTTCTTCCCCCTCTCCCTTGGGGGGTTCCAGGTGTAGTTGGTACTCAGCCGGCCTCCAAGTCAGATAGAGTTGGCCGAAGGCCCACCTTCCAGGCTGGGCACCCCCCGCCTCCTCCACGAACAAGGGCTTCCTTCTAGCTCAGCCTTCCAGCCCACCTGGTTCCGGGTAAGGGTGGGCCCCTAGAAGTGGGCTCTGAGGACCCCCCCCTCTCGGGGACTGGAGCCCTCAGGGACCACCTGGCCAGGAAAAGGAACTGAGGCTCAGAGAGGGGAAGGTGGGCTTGGGAGGCCGGGTCCCCTCCAGGTGCCGCTTGCTCCCCACGGAGAACTCTCGAGCCATTCTTCCTTAATCAATCACAGGAACTAGCTGGTTCCTCCTTAAGAGAGAGAAGAAAGGGGAGCTTGGTTCTAACCGACTTCTGTGACTCCGCCTCCTCGTCATTTCATTTTCCTTAGAAGGCTTTCTCTCCCTGACATTGTCTGTGCCGTCCGTCCGTCCGGCCGCCGGCCTTCGGGCTTTCTCCCTCCGAGGAGTCTGTCACGAGCCGCGGGGACGCGAGATGGTCGAGGGGCGCTGAGAGCCGGGGAGGGCGCGCCCGGGACGCCCGAGAGAGCGGGGCCCCGGCAAGCTTCGCGCCGCAGCCCCGCCGGAGCGGACGGAGGAGCCGTGTGTGTGCTGGGTGTGTGGGAACGGAAGGAGATGAGGAGGAGCCGCTGAAACCCAGAGACCTTTCATCTTTGCCCTGCGGGAAAAAGATGCAACTGGGGAGGTGAGCCGAGGGCTCGCTTTGTGGGGGGCGGAGGGGCGGGGGGACAGAACTGGGGCTGAGAACCTGGAGCCCCCACCTGGTCCCCGGCCAGGCGGTCCGGGGGCTCCCCCGGGCCCGGGGCCAGGATTGCACCTGCGTCCCGTAACCCAGAGACCTGCTGGACGCCGAGGGCCGAGTCGGGGGGCCGGCAGGGGCTGGGGTCCCCGCCGGAAGGCCAGCTGCTGGGGGACATCTGTCCCCGGCTCTCCCAGGGGCCGTCCGAACCCCGGCTCGCGGGTGACCGGGCAGCTGCCGGACTGGCCTCGGGCCCGGGGCCGCGGGGTCGGTCCCGGACTTTTGTTCTTTGAACCGAGTGGATCCGGCTGGGCGCTAGCCTCTGTTGGAAGTCGGGGGGTGGGGTGGGGGATGGGGAGCCCGCCTTCCCTCTCCCAGCTCCCCTCCCGAAGGGGCTCCCTCGGTGCGCCCCCGGCCGCGTCCTCAGGGATTCCCCGGCCCCTCCCGCGCTGCTTCTAGGTTAGCTGGTCCCGGCACTCGGAGGGAGCCCGGGGACAGGGAGCCCGATGAATCACGGAGGGTGGGGTGAGAGGGGCCGTCCCGGGCTCGCCCCGTGCGCGAAGCTCTCGCCGAGCGGCCCGGGCCCCACCTCCGCCGCGCCCCCGAGGTGCCAGCGGCTCTCTCTCCCCCCAGATGGAGGTCCTGCGGCGCTCGTCAGTGTTCGCGGCGGAGGTGATGGAGGTGTTCGACCGCTCCCCCACCGACAAGGAGCTGGTGTCCCAGGCCAAAGCGCTGTGTCGGGAATACATCCAGTCGCGGCTCTCCCGGGCCGGCCTGGGCTGGAGCAAGCCCGAGTACAAGGCGCCCACGCCCGGGGGGAAGCTGGCCGAGATTTCCAGCATCCTCCTCCGTCTGGGTGAGTGGGGGACGCGGCGGCGGGGGGCGGGAGGGGGGGATCTGAGCAATGGGCGCGCTGCCCTGGCCCCCGACGGCCCGTCTGACGCCGCCGCGGGGGCTTGGAGTCGCGGGACCTCCGCTTCTTGCCCGCGGCCACTCAGAACATCCCTCCCGCCTTTCTCTTCTGTAAAATGGGGGGAAGACATGGGACCGACTGGGTGGCCTAAAGGGCTCTGCTGGGATGGGAACAAAGGAGGCGACCTTTAGAGTCAGAGGGGCTGGGACCCAGCCACTAACGGAGACCAGGAATCAGGGGGGCAGGAGGGAAAGGGCTGAGCCCTGGGGCCAGGAACAGGGGGAGCAGGAGGGAAAGGGCTGAGCCCTGGGGCCAGGAACAGGGGGGGCAGGAGGGAAAGGGCTGAGCCCTGGGGCCAGGAACAGGGGGAGCAGGAGGGAAGCCCTTAGCCCTAGTTACCGTAAGAAGGCAGGATGTCTCCTGGGACGCCCTGTGTGTGCCCAGCTGCCCAGCTGGCCTTTGGCAACAGGGGCGGGGGAGGAGGGGGAGGCCCTCGGGCCCAGGAGGCTTCTCCCCTGTCAACAGAGCTGCTTCTGCACCCAACAGGCAGGACTGGGGGAGGGCACTGGGTAACCACATCACACACCGCTTAGCACAGCGCCTGGCACACAGGAGGCGCTGAAAAATATTGATTAAATACTTACAGGCCAAACACAGAGCCTGGCACATAGTAGGAACTTAAATATGGATTGGCCAACCAGCATTTATTAAGCACTTACTACATGACAAACACAGAGCCTGGCACATAGTAGGAACTTAATAAATATGGATTAGCCAACAAGTATTTATTAAGCACTTACTACTACATGACAAACACAGAGCCTGGCACATAGTAGGAACTTAAATATGGATTGGCCAACCAGCATTTATTAAGCACTTACTACATGACAAACATAGAGCCTGGCACATAGTAGGAACTTAAATATGGATTGGCCAACAAGTATTTATTAAGCACTTAATGCCAAGCAGTGCCTGGCACACAGTAGGAACTTTATATTGATTGACCAACCAGCATTTATTAAGCACTTCTATGGCCCGGGCCTCTTGGTGGAGGCTCCAGGCCTTGCTCAGGCTTCCTCCAAGTGCCGTGGGGCTCCGGCCTTTCCCCGGCACTCCTGCCTACCTGCTCCTCTCCCCTGGCTCAGAACTCCGGGTCGAGGCCCTCATGGCCAGCCCCTGCTTGATCTGGGGCCCAGGCCTGGCATCTGTGGCTGCCCGTGCCTGCCACACACCCACGGGAGGGGGAAGGGAAGGGAGAGCACAAGGCACAGATCAGCGGGGTAGAGAGGAAGGAGAATCCAGAACTGCCGGCTCCCGGAGAGGGCTCTGCAGGGGACGTTTCATCTCCTCTCTCCCCATTGGCTGCGTCGGGCACTCCGAGGGTCAGCTCTGCCTGGAGTCTCATGGAGGCACCCAGGGTCACACGGCCAGGAAGGGGTCAGTGTCTGAGGCGGGATCTGAACTCGGGTCCCCCTGACTTCGGGGCCAGTGTCTGAGACTGGATTTGGACTCGTCTTCCCGACAGCTGCGCTGGGGGGCGCTGAGGCACAGAGGGACTCCCTGGAGCAGGAGCCCCCATTAATCAACCAACCCATCAGCATCCATGAGCCCACTTTGTTCCGGGCCTTTCGGGGCCTTTCTGGGCCTGGCAGGAGCAGCCCCCGGGGGAGTGAGAAGTTTTTTTCAGACTCCCCAGAAAAGGAAGCTCCCAGCCCTCCCCAGATGCTGCAGCCGGGGATTCTCAGGCATTTAGAAAAGGAAAGACTAGGTTCTCCCCAGCGTCCGAAGGAAGGGCCCCCGGCCCTCCGGCCCGTTTCCTCTGGCCCCCGCTGCCCCTCGGCCATCACTCACCGAGCATCGCCAACACCCCTTCCCCAAGTGAAATGACCCCACTTCCTTTAACTTTTTCTCCCAGGGTCTATTTCTAGGCTCAGTAATTGTTCTCGTTTTCTCCTTTGGATTCCCTCCAAACTCTCGGCACTTCCCACGAGGGCCAGGACCAGCGATCCCTGCGGCCTCCATCTCTGTGGCGGTCTCTGGACTCGGTCTGTACCTGGGAAATGGGTTCAGAGCAGCCCGAGTTCAAATCCTCCCGCTAACACCCCGAACCCTTCTGAGCCTCAGTTTCCTCATCTATAGAATGGGGTGGCAATACTTAGATTACTCACACACCAGTTATTGTGACGCTTCGCTGAAATATCGTCTGTAGATGGAGCCCCTGGTGAACTTAGGAGGGCTCCAGCAGCGCTGCTTTTATGTGGGAGTGCTTCCCACACTGATGGAATCCCGGGCTCCGGCCCTAGACTGTTTCATTACAAACTCGATTAGCATCAATAAAAATGAGGAAGCCGGAGGCCCCTGGTGGCTTCAGTGGAGGACAGATACTGCCCAGAGAGGTGGCGAATTCAAATCCAGCAATCGCCCTGGCCCAGCTTTCTCTATGATTGGTAACCCCGGAGGGCACAACAAGATCTCCCACATTTGTAACATGACAGATTGGGGGGGGTGGAAGCTCCGCGAAGGTCTGCCGTCACCCACAATGCCTCTGTCCGTCTAGTTCCAAGGGGACCAGCAATGTGGCGGGCCTGCTGGGGGGGGGGGGGGGTAACAAAAAGGCTCCAGTGACCCCTTGAAAAGGTCATGGCCTGTCCTGGCAGGGGCATCTGGGAATCCAGCTCGACTGGGCTCCCCCGGTCCCCAAGGGCTCTGGCGACAGACGGAGGCAACGATGGCTTGTGAGCTCCAATGGGGGAAAAGGGACATTATTTTCATTAACTAGAAATTTCCTTTAATTTTAATGCATTTCACATCACGATGCTGAGAAGGGCCCCATCCAGAAGCTTCCAGTGACCCCCCAAAAGCAACTGTGACCCTGCCCCCCCAAAAAAAGGTTAAGAAATCCCGATTTCTAGACAGAGTCAGAGTCTCCGAGTAGGGAGGGAGCTGCTAAGCCCTGCTGTATCCGGCCAAGAATCCCCTGCATTAGGCGAAGAGCTTCAGAAACAGGACATACACTTCCTCCTCCTTTTGGGGGTGCTCTCCTGAGACCCCCATTTTACAGATGGGGAAACTGAGGCTCAGAGGGATTAAGGGGTTGGCAGAAGACCACCAGGCTCTGATGAACTCCGCCTTCAAAACCTGACCTCCCGGCTGTGCTTGGGGTTCTCCTCAGGGCCCACTTGGCCTTGGACCCTGCGGAGTTTGCTGGTCAGGTTAGCAGAGTCTCCGGTGTGTGTGTGGGGGGGTCTCCCCTCATTAGACCTGGGGGCGAGAGGACAGAGGAAGTCTTGGTCTGGGGCCTTTCTCATGCTGGATGAGTGAGAGAAAGGCTCATGACCCTCAGAGGGAGCTCAGGCTGGACACGGAAGGGAGAGCTCTGTGCCCCCCAACACCCCTTTCCCACTGGGGGCTCCAAGGTGGGGGCAGGGAGAACCTGTTCCATTCCCCTTCTGTGGCAGCACAGAGAAACAGGAGGGAGCTGGATGGGGTCTCGGAGCCCGGTTCCAGGCCTGCCCCTTTCACTTCTCCCAACCTGTTTCCTCCTGTAACATGGGGAGCCCAGGGCTCTTGTAGCAGGCGGAAAGTGCGATGGAAGCTTGGCGGGGACGCAGCTGGAGTTAGGGGGATGCAGCCAGAGTTAGGAGGACGCAGCCGGAGTTAGGGGGAGGCAGCCCGAGTTAGGGGGAGGCAGCCGGAGTTAGAGGGATGGCAGCCGAGTTAGGGGGAGGCAGCCCGAGTTAGGGGGACGGCAGGGACCACCGAGGCTCAGGATAACAAAGTAGCGGGCCCAGGCCGAGGCCCCGCGGCTGAGGTCCTCACCCCCCCCCATGTCTCCTTGCAGGGGATGAGCTGGAGTACATCCGGCCCAACGTGTACCGGAACATCGCTCGGCAGCTCAACATCTCCCTGCAGTCGGAGAGCGTGGTGACCGACGCCTTCCTGGCTGTGGCCACTCAGATCTTCGCGGCAGGTAGGGGGGGCCGGCGGGGGCGGGAAGGGGGGGGCGGGGAGGGCGGGAGGGGGCCCCCCAGCTGCGGGATCCCCCGGCCGAGGCTCCGGCGGCGACACTGTGATCTTCCAGCGCCCGCGGGCGGGCCGTTGTCGGGGAAGGAGCATCCCCCGCGTGGGCGCCTCCTCGGTCCCTTGGGTCACCCCCCAAGCTGTCTCATGGGGGCTGGGAGACGCTCCTAAACGAATGAATGAGTGAATGTATGAAGTAAATGATTGAACAAGCATTTATTAAGCGCTTATGGTATACGGGCACTATGCTAATCCCCGGGGATACAAATGCAAAACCGAGAGTCCCTGCCCATGTTAGAGGAGATGATCTGGGGGCGTCGGGGAGACAAAGGGACGGTAAGCGGCTCACAGGACTGGCCTTTGCCCCGCTCTTTCCCAAACAAATGGCATCGATTCCATTAGAGAACTGTTGCGGTTTGGGGGACAGGGTTCCGGGCTCGGGAGACGGGTTCCAATCCCGCCTCCGACATTCACTAACTAGATCCGACGCACGGTTCCCACTGGTGGAGCCCCGCTAGAGCGGCCACGAGTGCGCGCATTCAGTCACCAGCCAGCGTGAGTTAGTCCCGAGGCCGGAGTTCGAAAGCTGCGGCCGCCCCGAGGGCACAAACTCTGCAGCTCTGATCCAGGGCGGAGGGGCTGCTGCAGGGTAGAGGGCTGCGTGAATAATCAGAAAAAGGGAAGGCTGCGGAGGGAAGAGGAGCCTGGGAGCCCGGAGCACCCCGGACCTGCCTCTGGGGCACTTTAGGAGGCCCTGGGGAGGAAGAGGAGCCTGGGAGCCCGGAGCACCCCAGACCTGTCTCTGGGGCACTTTAGGAGGCCCTGGGGAGGAAGAGGAGCCTAGGAGCCCGGAGGACCCCGGACCTGCCTCTGGGGCACTTTAGGAGGCCCCGGGGAGGAAGAGGAGCCTAGGAGCCCGGAGGACCCCGGACCTGCCTCTGGGGCACTTTAGGAGGCCCGGGGGAGGGACGTCTCTAGATCTTTCTCTCAGGCAACTGGCGGGGATCGTGGCCGCCGCCCAAGTGTTGCTTGGTGTGGTGGGAGAGATCTCCACCCTCCGCCAGCCCCAGGTTAGGAGCAAAACACTCAGATACGCGCTGCCCCACAGCCCTTGAGGAGTGAGAGGGGTGACAGCCCCTCCCCCGGGCAGCGCCCCCCCCCCCGCCCTCCCCTTAATGTGTGTGTGTCGGGGCCGGTGCGGGAAGGCCCAGTTGTTGGCCCGACCCAGAGCTGACTCAGAAAAGCCGGACCCGCGGATGGGGGGACACGCGGACTTTTTCCTGTTACATGTGGGTTCTGGCCAGAACTCCGCCCTTGGAGATGTGCGGCTCTCCGCGGCCCTCCTGCCTTGGGGTGGGCCCCGGCCCCCTCCTCTGCTTCCCAGGGGTTTTAAAACTGCCCCGGCAGCTGAGAAACAGCTTGGCTGGCCAGCGGAGAGCCCCCCCCCCAAGGCCCCCCAGCCACATCTGCAGTTCTGTTCCGGGAGGAGCCGGAGCCACAGGGGCCGAGGCCAGGAATGGGCCTCCAAGGCCAGAGCTTTCCCAGGGGGCGTCTCTGGGCTCCCTCTGCTCATCTTCAGGGAGTGGGGGGGCCGCCTTAGCGGGGGTGCAGCCCTCCGGGGTCCGGGGCAGCCCGAGCCATCCCCGGGCTTTCCTGGGCTCTCACTGAGGTCCGGGCCTTGGGGACAAGCTGGGGGGGGGGAGAACAGCACCCATCGATTCCTGCGACATCCATAGCCTTCATCCCCCCGGAAGGGCAGTCCTGGCCCAAAATCTGCGCAGTTTCCACAGTCTTGAGCAAAAACGGGCGCTTTGATTCCAGTTTTTCTTTTTCTGGTGGGAAGCTGCCCGGCAAATGGGAAACACTTGAACGTTAAAACGTTAACTGAAAACGACCCAGAGAGGAACAGACAGACAGACAGACAGACCGACTTTTGCAAAGTTGTGCTCAGAGCTTGAGAAGTGCCTTGTTGGGCGTTTAACGCAGTTTAGTTTGATCCAGAAGCACCCAGGTGGCTCTGGAGTCAGAAGAACCAGGGTTCAAATCCAGCCTCTTATTAGCTGTGTGAACCTGGGCAAGTCACTTAACTCTGCCTCAGTTTCCTCATCTGTAAAATGGGATAATAATAGCACCTACCTAAGAGGATTGCTACAAAGATCAAATGCAATAATAGTTGTCCATCACTTAGTGCAGTATCTGGCACATAGGAGGCACTTAATAAATGCTCATTTTTCCCTTCCCCTCCTGCCACTGCTATAGGTATTTAAGTATTTAGAAATAAAAGTACTTAAAAATGCAGGGAGATAGGGAGAGACATTGGACTTGCAGCTTCATTGAGGTAGGAAACTCCCAAGTGAGGACATTTCTCTACCAATATGAATCAAGTCCTTCCCTGCGATCTGTAGCTAGAGTTTGGTTTCAATTTGCATTTCTCTAATTATTAGAGCATTTTTAATTTGACTACTGAAAGCTCTGATGTTTTCTTCTGAAAACTGACTATTCATATCCTTTGGACAATTATCATTTGGAGAATGGTTCTTATTCTTGGAAATTTGATTTTTTCTCTCTCTCTCTCTGTCTCCCCTTTTCTCTATTAATATATATGATTTTGAAGTGAGACTTTTGAGAGAAACTTCTAGCAAAGATTTTCCCCCAGTTTCCTGCTTTTCTTTTAATTTTAGTAGCAATTGTTTTGTTTGTACAAAATCTTTTTTTGAATTTTATGTGATCAGAATTGTTCATTTCAGCTTTTGCAAACCTCTCTATCTCTTGAACGTTTCCTTATTCCTAAATCAGATGGATCATTTCTTTTCTGTTTCATTTATTTGTTTCTATCACCCCTTCGTGTACTGATCTGGAGCTTGTCTCGGGGGATGGTGTGAAGCGCGTGTCCGTGTTTCGGTCAGACTGCTTTCCAGTTTTTCTCCAAGAATGTAGTTCTTGGAGCTTGTAAGCATTGATCCCGAGGTTTATCAAGCACCGATTCACTGTATTCTTCTGCATATTGTGTTTACTTCTATATATTACGTACCTGATCTGTTCCATTGACTGGCCTCTCTATTTTTGATCCAGAACCAGATTGTTTTAGTGATTAGGCCTTTTGCTATAGTTTGAGATCTGGTACTACTGGTTCCCTTTCCTTCTCTTCTTTTTTTTCATCGATTCCCTTATATTCTTGACCTTTTGTTCCTCCAGATTATTTTTCCTGGCTCTCTAAAGTCATTATTTAGTAGTCTGATTAGTTTGACATTCGAGTAAATGACTTTAGGGAATATCGTCATTTTTATGATATTGATTTAGCCTCCCCAAAGGCAATTAGTATTTCTCAATAATTTCCATCAGTCTTTCTTTGTGTGAAGTGATTTGTAATTGTGCTCCTATAATTCCTTTGTGTGCTTTGGCAGGTGGACTCTCAGATATTTTATATCGTCTATAATTATTTTGAATGGACTTTTTCTATCTCTTCCTGTGGGTTTTGTGGGTAACAAATAGAAGTGCTTCTCCCTTCCACTGTCTCCCAGTGCATACTTTTCCTCCACCCTTCTATTATTCTTTTGAGATTATCTAAACATAATAGAGCCACATCCAGGCCTTCTGCCTAATTAGACTCTCTCTAAGATGCCTGGCAATGATAAAGTTTTTGAGGGATTACGTGTTTCATATTCCCATATGGAAATTGAATATTTTAAACTTGTTTAGTCTCTTTTAATTTTTCACTCACATCTACTTTTCTATGCTCGAGTACTTACTGTGTGCTTGAATGTCAGATTTTTTTTTTTTTTAATTAAGCTCTGGGTTTTTTAAATCAGGAATATTTGAAAATCCTCCAGTTAATTAATTATTCATTTTTCTCCTTGTGGAACTGTACTAAATTTTGCTGGATAGATTAATCTCGGTAATATTCCTAGGTCCTTTGCCATTTGGAATAACATATTATAAGCCTTCTGTTTGGTGGTAAATCTTGCATTGCAAAATCTTGTGGGGTGCTGACTGGCTTCCTGATATTTCAGTTCTTTCTTCCTGGAGACTTGAGGTATTTTTCCTTTCTCTGGGAGTTTTAAGTATGGGATTTCCTTCAGGAGGTGATTAGGGGATATTTTCATTTCTGCTTTGCCCTCTGGTTCTAAGAGATTTGGGCAGTTGACCTTTATAACTTCTTGAACTAGAATGTTTAGGCCTTTTTAAAAAATCATGGCTTTCAGTTGTCTGATTATTTTAAAATTATCTTTCCTTGATCTATTTTCTAGGTCATTTTTCTTGTATGATGTTTGACATTTTCTTCTATTTTTTTTTTTTATCTTTTGACTTTATATTGGGTTTGTTCTGGGCTCAGTCCTCGGCAGGATTCTGAGCCTGCAGCTCTTTCTCTCTACCCTGACTCTGTGGATCCTGGATCCTGGTTGACATGACGGCATCCCTTCTTGCTCATGGCACTCTTTAAGGGTCCCTTTCTGCCTTGGTGCTTCTCAGCCCCCTTTGCATCCCTGCCTGTTGGAAAGCTTCTCATGGCAGCACCACCCCAATATCCACAGACCTCTCTGTCTCTCTTCCTAAGCTTCCTTGGGCTGGAAAAGTGACTCTTATCAACTTCAATCTGCTATCTGTCAAATAGAGGCAATAACACCTATTATAGATGCCTTTTTCATGGGGGTTGTTAGTCAGCTAAGCTATTATTTACATGGTGCTTTAAAAATATCTCCTTTTGCCCTCGGGCAATCCTGGGAGGTAGGTAGCTATTATGACACCCATTTTATAGATAAGGAAACTGAGATTGAGACAAATTAAGTGACTTGCCCAGGGCCACATAACTAAGCAAATCTGAAGCAGAATTTGAACTCGGGTCTTTTTTTCAGCGTTCTATCTTCTGCCTCTCGTGGGTGTTGCCTGCTTTGCACGCTCAGAAGCATTATATAAAGAATTGTAATTATTATTGCTGTGTTTCCAGTTTCTTGCTGTGAAGAATAGTACTACTAGTAATCTTTTTGTACGGGGAGGGATTTATTTTTCTTGATTTTTAAAAGGAACAGGTTTTAATCACGCCTTGGGTTTTTATATCACTATTTTCTGGGCGTTATTCATTCTGCCCCACCCTGCATTCCCTGAACACAACCTTTCCTCAAAACAAAGAAAACTAATTAAGCGAAAATAAAAAATATTCATCTGACGATGGACGTGACCTATAAGGAGCCATTTTTTAAAGGAAAGCAAAGTATATTTTCTAATTTTCCCTTCTTTTTTATTAAAGCTTTTTATTTTCAAAACATAGGCATAATTTTCAACATTCAAGCTTGCAAAACCTTGGGTTCCAAATTTTTCCTTCCCTTCCGCCCACCCTCTCCCCTATACGGCAAGTAATTGAATATATGTTAAATATGTGCAATCCTTCTGTACATATTTCTACAATTATCAGGCTGCACAAGAAAAAAAAAAGAAAAAAAAGCAACCAAATAACAACAAAAAGAGTGAGAACAAGATGTTGTGGTCCACACTCGGTTCCCACAGTCTCTGGGGGCAGGTGGATCTCTCCATCACAAGATCATTGGAACTGGAGAATCATCTCATTGTTGAAAAGAGCCATGTCCATCGGAATTGATCATGGTATAATTGTGCTCTTGCCTGTAATGATCTACAAGGAGCCACTTCTTCTTCCTTCCTCTGATAGTCTTCTTCAGATACAGACCAGAAAGGGCTATCACTGGCTCAAAGCGGGCACGGGCTTCTGTCTCTTGGCTGCAAAATGCCATTATTTTGTCCTTCACACCTCTTCCAGCCCCGTCTACGGGCCCCCTTTGCTTCCCCCCGGAGGAAGGAGAGAGGACCCTGTGTCGGTCTCCGATGGAGCTTGGGAGACACTGGAGAAGCACTGAGGCACCCGGCAAGCTTCTGACCGGCTTTCTTGTGCTGTTTAAGCGGGGGCGGGGAGAACGAAACCTCCGCCTGGGTATTTACTGGACGCGTTATTGCACCAGAATGTTCAGAGCCTCATGGTCAAGGTCAAAGGATCGATTCCTGGACGGAGCACTCAGATATGTTTGCTGGGCTCCCTGACCCCAGAGGAGCACTAACCCAGACCAGCTGCTGTTTGTGCTGTTGGTCACACAGGCAAAGAGGGCCACGATTCTGGAGAAGGGAGGAGATAAGCATTTATAGAGCACCTACTGTGTGCCAGGCCTGCGCTGACTAAGTGCCAGCGACTGGAGATGCTGTCTGCCCTTTGCTGAGGGAACTTTCTCCAGCACCTGAAGGAACAGGTTTCTAAACCGGCTTCAGCTGGAGCCCGTGGCAGGTGTGGACAGACCCTCGTGGGCTGCCTTGGCTAACTCCTGCTCACACAGGACCTTGGCTGGCTACTAGTCAGGGAGCGTCCATTCTGGGGAGGGGGACACAGAGAGGAGGGGCGGCCGTGGGAGGAGGCCCAGGCTGCATGACTCGAATAAAAGCTTTAAGGGGCCAGAGGAGGATTTGACCCGATCCCACTGGATTCTTGCTCAGACTCAGTTTCTCCATATGAAAAATGGGTGCTGCACCTGAAGATAAAAAAAAAGGCAAAAAGGCAAAAGAAAAAAAAAAAAAAAAGAAAAAAAAGCAACCAAATAACAACAAAAAGAGTGAGAACAAGATGTTGTGGTCCACACTCGGTTCCCACAGTCTCTGGGGGCAGGTGGATCTCTCCATCACAAGATCATTGGAACTGGAGAATCATCTCATTGTTGAAAAGAGCCATGTCCATCGGAATTGATCATGGTATAATTGTGCTCTTGCCTGTAATGATCTACAAGGAGCCACTTCTTCTTCCTTCCTCCGATAGTCTTCTTCAGATACAGACCAGAAAGGGCTATCACTGGCTCAAAGCGGGCACGGGCTTCTGTCTCTTGGCTGCAAAATGCCATTATTTTGTCCTTCACACCTCTTCCAGCCCCGTCTACGGGCCCCCTTTGCTTCCCCCCGGAGGAAGGAGAGAGGACCCAGTGTCGGTCTCCGATGGAGCTTGGGAGACACTGGAGAAGCACTGAGGCACCCGGCAAGCTTCTGACCGGCTTTCTTGTGCTGTTTAAGCGGGGGCGGGGAGAACGAAACCTCCGCCTGGGTATTTACTGGACTCGTTATTGCACCAGAATGTTCAGAGCCTCATGGTCAAGGTCAAAGGATCGATTCCTGGACGGAGCACTCAGATATGTTTGCTGGGCTCTCTGACCCCAGAGGAGCACTAACCCAGACCAGCTGCTGTTTGTGCTGTTGGTCACACAGGCAAAGAGGGCCATGATTCTGGAGAAGGGAGGAGATAAGCATTTATAGAGCACCTACTGTGTGCCAGGCCCTGCGCTGACTAAGTGCCAGCGACTGGAGATGCTGTCTGCCCTTTGCTGAGGGAACTTTCTCCAGCACCTGAAGGAACAGGTTTCTAAACCGGCTTCAGCTGGAGCCTGTGGCAGGTGTGGACAGACCCTCGTGGGCTGCCTTGGCTAACTCCTGCTCACACAGGACCTTGGCTGGTTACTAGTCAGGGAGCGTCCATTCTGGGGAGGGGGACACAGAGAGGAGGGGCGGCCGTGGGAGGAGGCCCAGGCTGCATGACTCGAATAAAAGCTTTAAGGGGCCAGAGGAGGATTTGACCCGATCCCACTGGATTCTTGCTCAGACTCAGTTTCTCCATATGAAAAATGGGTGCTGCACCTGAAGATAAAAAAAAAGGCAAAAAGGCAAAAGAAAAAAAAAAAAAAGGAAGAAAAGAGAAGAGAAAAGAAAAGAAAGGAAATCTCCCCATCTCATCTCTCGGGCCCTGAGGGCAAAACAAAGCTAAGGCTCCCTGCAGGCTGCTGCTGGCCAGCTCCGGCCGGGCCTGCTGGGTGAGGTCAGTGAAAATCGGCCCATTATGTTCGGCCTGGCCAGCTCCATCTAGCCAGCGAGGGAGGGGGGGAGATCCCCAAACAGATACTGAATCTGGCAGAGAGGAGCCAGCTGGAACCACAAGAGACTTTCCAGTGATTTCAGGCAGCAATTTATTCTGAAAATAACAGGTAAATGAGAGTGACTGGAGCCATGTCCAGGAAGAGCCTGAGAATAATCCAAATTAAGCCGGGAGGACTCTTCTCCTTCAGCGCTCGGTCTAAGAAAAGCTGTGGCCTCCAGGGAGTGAGTGAACTCGGAGAAGATGGGAAGTGTGGGCAGGGGCTCGGCCCCCCCTCCAGAGGAGGGTCAGGGGGAGGGGGATTGGCTGCCCTCCTGCTTGGGAGGCTGCCAAGGTTAGTGACCCAGCCCCCGAGGTTCCGTCCAGTGCCAAGGCTCCAAGTAAAATTTTGAAAAAGATATTAAGCAGCTTGAATGATTCCTGTCCGGGGGGAAATGGAGCGTCTCCTCCCAGAGTCCAGATTGGACAGCTCCCCATCTGGTGTTCCGCTTAAAGGGCTCCCATTGTCCATGGCCGCCCTGCCCTCATCGGCTTCCCACCGCGCAGGATCTGGGAATACTCTGGGAAGTTCCTTCCTGCCGAGCGGCCCTTTGGGAAGCTCAGCGCCCCGAGATGGAGAGCTCCCTGGGGGTCCCTGCTCCCCCCAGGATCTTTGAGGAGTCAGAGGAGACCCGCCCACCGTGCCCCTCTCGCCAGGAGCCCTCCCTGGGAGCCCGTGGTCCTGGTGCTCGGCGCTGAGCGTGGGCGACCGCTCTGTTCTGTTTCTTTCCATCTGGAGAGCAGATCGGGAACATCCAGGCCCAGAGGGAGTGGGGGCTGGGAGATGCTGCAGGACTCTGTGGTCCCTTCCGGCCACTTGGCAAAGCTGGAGCTTTTGTCCCCTCTCCCTCCGGGAGCCGCTTCTCCTCGCTCTAACACCCCCCCAGGCTTTGCCTGGGAGACCTCTGAGGACGGGGAGCCCATGGCCTTTGCAGACTCAGGTTCCCTTTGGCAGAACCAGCTTTGGTCCCTCTGGGAGCCTTCCCTTCCCTGGGCCCGAACGGTCCCCGGCTAACGCCCCGGTCCCTCATCCGGCCCCCCGAGGCGAAGCAGAAAATGGCCGGGAAGCTTCCGGGACTCAGGGCTGGCCGTCTGTGGAGGTTCGCCCGCGGGGAGGCTTCGGTGTCAGAGGGAGGATATTTCTAAAACTTTTAGGTTTGCAAAGGGGCCGAGGAGGGGGCCCCGGCCTGCAAGCTCAGCCAGGGCAGGCCCGGGAGTCTGGAGCAGGGGCTGAGCCCAGCAGGGTCTGCTCCAAGGTCTGTGTGAACGGGGCGAGACCCCGGGAGCGGGGGCAGCTGGTGGCCGCAGAGCGAACCGGAACTGGAACAACGGGGTCAGAGCTCCCGGGCCGGTCAGCGAAGGGTCGGCCAGTGAGCTGGGCCTGAACTTCCGGCGGGCCAGGGGGGAGACCCGGCCCTGATAAATAGACCGCAAGCAGGCGGGCAGACAGAGTGGGTTCCGGCGTTTTCCCGAAGCTGCTGGGAAGTCTGGGCCTCTGGGTCCCTTCCAGCTCTTTGGCCGGGCTCCTTCGGCCCTCTCCCGTCCCCCGGGGAGCTGGGCTTTGTCTGCAGAGGCCGGAGCTCCCCATCTCGGAGGGGCCGAAGCGGCCGAGCCCTGGCACGTCTCAAGCGCTCCGAGGCTGCTGCGAAGGACCGTGGGAAGGCCTTAGTGTTGCTGACGGACGGCTCCCTTCGGCCCGGCTCGGAGGCCCGAGTCCTCAGGCTCTGAGACTTATGCTCCTTGTGAATCCTCAGAGTGACCAATGGATGGTCTGTTCCTCATCACGAATCGACACTTGTTACTGTTGTAACGTTCTTCACAATTACTCCTCGGCTCGGAGGCACCCGGGACTCCCCACAGTCTAACCCGGACCCCCCACGTTCTAGCCCGGACCCCCCGAGGCAGGGGGAACTGTCCCCCACTCCTGGAAGAACATAGAAGGCCCAAGTCCTCCTGGGGGAGCCTCGGTGCTCCGCCAGAGGGGCAGGACAGGTCTGGCCCTCGCCTCCCGGGATCCGCCCCTTCGATCTCTCCAAGACCCCCTTCCCAAGGGGGGCCGGCCCCGGGTGATGTGTCAGGTAAACCGAAGTTCTCTGTCTCCACAACTGTCACACCCTCGCCATTGATGAGGAGAATGTTTACTTTCCAAGGGAAGTTAATCTCTTATACGGTGGCTCCCTGAGCCCTGAGTGCTCCCTGAATGCTCCCTGAGTGCTCCCTGAGCCCTGAGCTCTTTGAGTACTCCCTGGGCTCTGAGTGCTCCCTGAGCCCTGGGGGCTCCCTGGGCCCTGGGTGCTCTCTAGCCTTTGATGCTCCCTGAGCCCTGAGCTCTTTGAGTACTCCCTGGGCTCTGAGTACTCCCTGAGCCCTGGGGGCTCCCTGGATGCTCTCTGGGCCCTGGGTACTCCCTGAATGCTCCCTGAGTGGTCCCTGAGCCCTGGGGGCTCCCTGGATGCTCCCTGAGCCCTGGGTGCTCCCTCTGTACTCCCTGGGCTCTGAGTGCTCCCTGAGCCCTGGGGGCTCCCTGTGTGCTCCCTGGGCCCTGAGTGCTCCCTGAATGCTCCCTGAGTGCTCCCTGAGCCCTGGGGGCTCCCTGGATGCTCTCTGGGCCCTGGGTACTCCCTGAATGCTCCCTGAGTGCTCCCTGAGCCCTGGGGGCTCCCTGGATGCTCCCTGAGCCCTGGGTGCTCCCTCTGTACTCCCTGGGCTCTGAGTGCTCCCTGAGCCCTGGGGGCTCCCTGGGCCCTGAGTGCTCCCTGGGCCCTGAGTGCTCCCTGAATGCTCCCTGAGCCCTGGGGGCTCCCTGGATGCTCTCTAGGCCCTGGGTGCTCCCTGAGCCCTGGGTGCTCCCTCTGTACTCCCTGGGCCCTGAGTGCTCCCTGAGTGCTCCCTGAGCCCTGGGTGCTCCCTCTGTACTCCCTGGGCTCTGAGTGCTCCCTGAGCCCTGGGGGCTCCCTGGATGCTCCCTGGGCCCTGAGTGCTCCCTGAATGCTCCCTGAGTGCTCCCTGAGCCCTGGGGGCTCCCTGGATGCTCTCTGGGCCCTGGGTACTCCCTGCCTTACACACCCCCAAGGTCTCCTCCGCCTCTGAGGCTCAGGGAATCTCCAGGATGTACTGGCTGGGGGGCCCTCAGAGCCCCCCATTCCTTCTGACTCATGATAGAGCGGCAAGGGCAAGGGACTCCTCCAGGCTGGGCAGGCAGAGGCAGCTCCAAAGCCCAGGCTCCCTGGCCCCCGCCCCGCCACGCTTCCAGTGCAAGGAGCTCGAGTTCTCGCCACGTGCTTCCAGGCTCACCTCCCAGCAGCCACTGGGGGCTTTGCTCTCGGCTGGGGGAGACGGACCGAGCAGTCAGGGCCAGCCAGTGGCTGAGAGCTCTTGTCAAAGGAAAGTCGAGGGCAGGAGCGGAAGGAGGAGGACGTGGGAGCCGGGTTCGAGCGTCATCCCGGGAGGCCCAGAACTTCTGAGACGTTGCCAAGGGGCACGTTTGGGCAGGGCCTCCCCACGGATCCGTGCCATGGAGGACGGAGGCTCCCCCCCCCCCCGGGCAGCGACAGGGCGTCCCGTGGGCCCCTTCCTTTGGGGAAAGCCTGGGGAGGAGTTTCCACTTGTCTCCCGAGTCTTTCCCACCCGTGCCCACTCAGGCCAGGGGTCCCGAGCCCGGGCCGGACTCTCCCGGGAGAGCCCTCGTGCTTAGGGTCACGGCCAGGAGCCTGAAGAGGCTGGAGCCAGGAGGGCACCGCGGGACCCCAGGAAGCCGCGCTGGGAGCCAGATGAACTCGCTGATTGTTCTTAGCGAGCACACTCCGGCCTCCAACTCTCCCTCCACATCAGCCCCGGCCTGTTCCAGGAAGGAGGCAGAGAGTGTGTGGGTTTGGGAGGAAGAGCAGGGTCGGCTCCAGGCACCGGGGAAGTAGAAATGAGCCCTTGGGATCAAGCGCCTTGGATGCCCTCCCCTGTCTCCCCCCTTGTCTCCCCCCCACTCCCCGCCCCCCTCCCCATCGCGCTGAGTCTCAGTAACGTCTGCGCTGGGAAAGGAAGTTTCCTCCAAGAGAGTAAGTTCTGGGGAATGTCATAAACCGATAAAAGCTGAGGGAGATCTGAGGCTGAAACCGCCCAAGCGGCCCCTGCCCAGGGGAAGAAAGAGGAAGAGGATCCCGGTCGGCGTTTGGGGCCCTCGGTTAATGTTTGCCCGAGGTCAGCAGCAGACTGCCCTTTGGAGTCCTGCCCGGGAGCTGGCCCGAGGCTCAGGACAGGGAGGAAGGAAACAACGGGAATGAAGGCCCTGCTCACTTAATTGTGCCTCGGATCCCCCACCTCTGCCTGTGGCAATCTGGGAAAGACTGAACCAATCCCCAGAATGTCTTCAGAGGCAAAAAGTCAAATCTACAGGATTACAGAGGAAAGTAAGGTCAGGGAAAATAAAGATGTCATTTTTCCCACCAAAGTTCACAGACCCCCTTTCCTGATTGTCACCGGCTCCTTGGGCCCCCCCAGCTAAGGGCCCTGGCTCTGTCCCGAGTATGGAGAGAACGCCACTCTGGGAGCCGAGTCCTTGGTTCTGATACTCCCTGTGACACGTTGGACAAATGATTTCATTTCCATGATTTTGCATTTCCTTCTCTGTGATGTAGGAATCTCATAATCCTGTCATTTTCCTCTTCACAGAACCTAGCACACAGTAGGCGCTTAATAAATGCTTCATGAATGAATGAATGAATGAATGAATGCCTCAGACGAAGTTTGGGAGGGAGCCCTGTGTAGACCATGAGACCCTCTGACATGGGAGTTATCGCTATGAAAATGTTGGAGATGAGTCGTCCCACCCGCTGTATCACAGCCAGACCCTTGACCCCTAAAATAAGGGGTAGAACATCGGGGTCTTTGAAGCTCTTTCCTGTACTAAGAAGTTATCCTGGAATCCCGTTATCCCTTGAACTCCGCGGATCCCTGGAGAATCCCCACATTCCCCAGAGGCAGGAGGAAGGGGGAAGGAGGAAGGGAACTAAGGAAGCCCGGGCTTTTCTTCTTTTCCAGGGATAACGTGGGGCAAGGTGGTCTCCCTGTACGCCGTGGCAGCGGGGCTGGCCGTGGACTGCGTGCGGCAGGCGCAGCCGGCCATGGTGCACACCATCGTGGACTGTCTGGGAGAGTTTGTGCGGAAGACCCTGGTGACGTGGCTCAAGCGGCGCGGAGGCTGGGTAAGGGGCCTCGCTTTGGTCCGGCTTATTTTTAGAAAAACAAGCCCTGTGGAGAGGAAGGCAATGGAAGCGAGCCGGGCCCGGTGGGAGGGGGCGGGGAGGGCGCAGGAAGCCGCGGGTGCTCGGTGGGAGCCGCAGGTGCTGGGCAGGCCCCGCTCATTGTGCTCGGCCCCTGGCTGCTGTAATCTCAGCGTCCAGCTTCTCCGCCAAGCGAGCGCTTCCTTTCTCAGGCCGGCCAGCGGCTCCCTGGGCCCGGACTTCCCCCCAGCTGGGCCCAGCGGGTCCCTCTCCCACACCGTTATCTCAGAGGCCTGCAGATTTCCTTCTCTCCAGAGCCTCTGCTCCGGCAGGAGGTGCGGCCGCTGAGCTGGGAAATGGAAATTTCCTGTCCCCCCGCCCGAGGGCTCAGGGTCTAATCCTGGCAGCCCAGGACCATGACAGGGAATGAGGTCAGGGCTGGTGGAATAGCCAGGGCCGTCCCTCCCCCTCTGAGACTCGGTTTCCACCCGCGTACAAACAAGTGTGGGGCTGGCTGGTCCCTGGTGTCCCTTCTGATTCCAAACCCGTGCTCCAGTTCTAGTTAGGGAGAGTCCGTCTGCTCAGTGCCCGGGACTGTGCCGAGGAGAGAGGGCAGGTCTGTTCTCCAGGGGCCCCGGCCCACGGGCAGAGACAAGAAACCAACAAATCCAGACAGCCCAGAGAGAGGCGAAAGGGGCCACAGCGGAGGACGGCTCAGGCCCGGGAAGGGTTTCTCCTAGAAGGGGAGATGTTACTGCGGACTCGGGGAGGGGGAGCCGAGGGGGGCTTAAAGGCCCCTTCTCCCAGAAGGGGAGATGTTACTGCGGACTCAGGGAAGGGGAGCCGAGGGGGGACTAAAGGCCCCTTTTCCCAGAAGGGGAGATGTTACTGCGGACTCGGGGAGGGGGAACCGAAGGGGAACTAAAGGCCCCTTCTCCCAGAAGGGGAGATGTTACTGCGGACTCGGGGAGGGGGAGCCGAGGGGGGACTAAAGGCCCCTTCTCCCAGAAGGGGAGATGTTACTGCGGATTCGGGGAGGGGGAGCCGAGGAGGGCCCGGGTTCCCCATGGCAGGGACAGCGCAGGAAACACCGGGAATGACTATTGTTCATAGTGTCCGGAGCGTGTGGGAGGAAGTAAGTGGAAGAAGACTGGTCCCTTCTAAGGAGGGGCTTTGGATGCCAGTTTGATCTTGGAGGCCAGAGGGAGCTCTGGTTAATTGCGTAGGGGCGGCCGTGTGATGGGATTGGACCTGAGGGGAGGCTCGAGACCAGCATGGCGGACCCCACCTCCCCCGGCACTGGCCAGGCTGGGGACCCCAGTCTCCCCCATGAGACCAGCTCTCTGCTCGCACTGCCTCCACACCCATGCCCACGGGCTAATCAGCCATGGGAGAGTTGTCCTGGACTCTCGGCCAGATTGTGGGCGCCGATCCCAGGGGCCCCTTGGTTGGGTTGTATTAGGAGAGAGGAGGAAGCTCTCACACTCCTGGCCACCTGGATTGGTTATAAGGAGCATCATTCATAGAGTCTTGGGGGGTCACCAGGAAGGGGGGTCTCAGGTTCAAGTTCAAAGACGGAAGGCCGGACGGGCAGAGGGCCTGGCCCGTACTGAGGGGAGCGAGCTGGCCTGCGGAGGCCCACCGTTCCACGGCGCTCTCTTTCGCTGTGGGCGCAGAAATGCCCACTTTATCAGGGACCTCTGTTAAATTCAGACTAGAAGAAGAGCTTTAAGAGCCCGCAAGGAGGTCCCAAGCAGCCGAGCTCAGGCTTTCCCGGTTCCCTGGCTCCCACACAGCTAGAAGGAGCCGAGCCGGCCTGGAAGCATCCCCGAGGAAGGCCGCTTCCCTGACCCCTGGCTGCGTGGGTAGAGATTAAGGGCTTGGCGGCTGAGCAGGCTCCCCACCTCCCGGGCCCCACCCCAGTCATTACCCAGGATTTCCCTCTGCTCAGCGAGAATTCCCTGCCCATTCATGGTAGGGTTTCCTCTGGGCAGCCCCTCCCAGGGCTGAAGGATGGCAGACAAAGGGCCCTGCCCGTGGCTCCCAGGGATATTGCTTACCCTGGCAGTTTGCCCACAGGAGGCAGGGAAAAGCCTCAGCCTGCTGCCCGGTGCCTCCGGGAGGGCAAGCGCCCCTTACTGGGGGCCGGAGCCGCTGGAGGGCACCCAGACGGTGTCACTGGGTCAGAGCCGGTGAGCGTGGCCCATCAGATGGCACAAGCCACGGCTCAGGCACAAATAGTGAGCATTTGGTAATGACCTGGAGAAAGGGGGGTTGGTTCAGATCCTCCTCCTGCTCTGGATCTGTCTTGATTCAGATATTTTTTACTTTGCCTCCATTTCCAAATATGGCCCCTTGTGTCCCCAGAAAGCCATCTCTGTACCAAGAATAAAAAAGGGAATTAGAGCAGTCCAGTCACATCTGGGTGTATGCAGGGTTTCACACTCATAGTCCTCCACTTCCCATAGTCCTCCACCTCCCATAGTCCTCCACTTCCCATAGTCTTCCACCTCCCATAGTCCTCCACCTCCCATAGTCCTCCACTTCCCATAGTCCTCCACCTCCCATAGTCCTCCACTTCCCATAGTCTTCCACCTCCCATAGTCCTCCACCTCCCATAATCCTCCACCTCCCATAGCCCTCCACCTCCCATAGTCCTCCACCTCCCATAGTCCTCCACCTCCCATAGTCCTCCACCTCCCATAGTCCTCCACCTCCCATAGTCCTCCACTTCCCATAGTCTTCCACCTCCCATAGTCCTCCACCTCCCATAGTCCTCCACTTCCCATAGTCCTCCACCTCCATAGTCCTCCACTTCCCATAGTCTTCCACCTCCCATAGTCCTCCACTTCCATAGTCCTCCACCTCCCATAGTCCTCCACCTCCCATAGTCCTCCACTTCCCATAGTCCTCTACCTCCCATAGTCCTCCACTTTCCATAGTCCTCCACCTCCCATAGTCCTCCACTTCCCATAGTCTTCCACCTCCCATAGTCCTCCACCTCCATAGTCCTCCACCTCCCATAGTCCTCCACCTCCCATAGTCCTCCACTTCCCATAGTCCTCCACCTCCCATAGTCCTCCACTTCCCATAGTCCTCCACCTCCCATAGTCCTCCACTTTCCATAGTCTTCCACCTCCCATAGTCCTCCACCTCTGGAAGGAAGGAACGAGCTGCCTCCTCTCGCATCAGGACCACGAGGATGGCATGAGATCACTTAGCACCGAGCCAGGCCCGCTGGGGCTATTACTCAAAGTTTCCATCATTCAGTTTCAATTGTTCAGTTTTTGTTATTCTTTCCATTTCGGTGATTTTAGTTGAGGTGTCTCATATTTTCCTGATTCTGCTTATTTTGTTCTGTAGCTACTCTGGGATTCTGGGAACTCTTCGTGTTCCTCAATTCTTATGGTACCGTCATATTCAATTATGTCCATGTAACATAACGGTCCTCAGTCAAAGGGCACCTCCTGAAGAAAAGGTTTTAAAAACTCAAAAAAGCTGCGTGACCCCAAGCAAGTCATGTAACCCCGATTGCCTCAGCAAAAACAAAAACAAAACAAAGGGAAAAAACATTAAAAAGAGAAAGACAGAGTCAGAAAGAAAGAGACAGAGACAGATTTTTCTCCATCTCAGGGACAGAAAGGGCAGGGGAGTTGAAGGCAGCCCAGCTTCTGCAGATCCTCCTCCTTAATATTAGGAAAAAAAGGAGAAAAAAATCTGGAAATAGCATAATGAGGTTTCCTTTTTCTTGAGGAAATTGGCAAGAAAGCTGGATTTTGTGCTCTGATTTTAATTTGGGGAGGGATGATGGGAGCCGGGGGAGTTCCTCTGGTCCCTTGGCCAGGGGCAGAACCCTTCTGTGGGCCTGGGACCTGCTTCCTGAGCATCCCATGACCCTTTGGGGGTGAGCCAGTAAGTTGCTCCCTTCCTAACAGCATAAGTGATGAGGGATGACCCAGGAGCCGCGATTCTCCAGTGAGCAGCCCTGGGCTTTGGGGATCCCTCCCCTTGGAAGCGCTAGCCAGTCCGAAGCAGAAGGGCAAGAGCTTTTCCGGGAGCTTTTGAACAGCCGGGATCCTGGGGTGCTCCTTTGGAGAGCTCACCCTACTCTCTTTGTTTAAAAAAAAAGGCGGGGAGAGGGTCCCTGGACCCCATTCCCCTGAGAGGTCCTTTTGTGGCTCTGCCTCCCTGACCAGCTGGCCCTGAGCATCATTCACGAGCTGCCAGAGGAGGGGCACAGGTAGGGAGGCGCGGTTTGAGTCAGCTTCTGACACTGCCTCCTGGTGCCGTCCTGGGCGCCTCTGCTGCCTCAGTTTCCACAGCTGTCAGAGGAGAGAGACCCTGCCGGGCACATGACAGGCCCCAGGTAAATGCTGCTTTCCTGCCTTCCTCACGGGGTCACCAGAAATGCCGCTGTCTCCATCCCTCGGACCAGGGACACCTGCAGCCTGCAGGGGACAAGATCCGGGGCCTCCAGAAAGCCCAAGTCCCTCCTGTCACCCCCCCCCCAGGCCCTGGCCATTCTCTCCCCCCCTACCCAGAAAGCCCTGTCCCGGTGCCCATGCGCGCCCCTGGCCGGCTGTGCCCCGGGAGCCACAGTCACCTCTTCGAGGTCGCCCTTGTCCCCCAAACAGCTCGTTTTGTCGGGTTTCAAATGCAGGGTCAGTGGGATGCCCGAGGGAGCTCTTGCTGCTGCGTCTCTAACCCAAACGCCAGAAAGAGAAGATGGAAGGGGGGGGAGGGGGTAGTGGTGAGGGGGGCGTGGCGCAGCCTTCACTGCCTCCCGGCCGCTGAGGAAGGGACCCCCACCCAGGAGCCAGCGGGCGCAGAGAGTCTCCTCCGGGAAGGAGCTGCCGGCCGGCCGCCTCACAGTGGGGCGCAGGAGCCAAGCCGGGCGCGCGGAGCCAGCCGCGGGCACCCACTGCCGGGCTGTGGAGGCGCCGGAACGGCGGAGCCCAGCCACGGAGGGAGGAGGGGTCTGGGGGAGGGTCTCCGCTGCTGGAGGCTTAGGTAGAGGCCGAGAGGCGGGGATCGGGCGTCAGAGGCTCGGAGCCTCACTTGTGGGACAGGCAGGTGACCTCCGTGGACCTCAGCACCCTCGTTTTAGATGCGGGAGGAAGGAGGGACTGGAGTTCTTCTAGCTCCGGGGTCAGGAGCCTGAGGAACACCAGGATTTCGGAGGTGGAAGGAGTCCCCCAGACCCGCTGGTCCTGCTCTTGTTGGCCTCCCAACGGAGACCACCAGCCTCCCTCACAGCCCGAGGGAGGGACGGCTCTAACCGGGACCACCAGCCTCCGCCACAGCCCCAGAGGGAGGGACAGTCACCCTGTCTCCCGCACATGGAGTATTTTCTTCTCTATCCCTTCTCCGCCAGCAGGAGTCCCCTCTAGAGCCTCCCTGAGGGGTCCGCTAGTGACGGGGAGAGCACGATCTCCCAAGGCTCGGGTGCCTTTTGAGGTGGTTTTACAACAAATCCACTAGGTCTGTAAAGGGATCTGGTCCAGCAGGTGGAAGCCGCCGTTTCCCAGCATCCCCCCCGGGCAGACCATCCCTGCTCTCCCTCCCACTTCTAGCCACCCCCAGGCGCCCAGGGCTGCGGGGACCCCAAACAAGCTTTCTTTGTCTCGCAGGCAGACATCATGAAGTGCGTGGTGAACACTGACCCCAGCCTCCGATCTCACTGGCTCGTGGCCGCCCTCTGCAGCTTCGGGCACTTCCTGAAGGCCATCTTCTTCGTCCTGCTTCCCGAGAGATGAAGGCCTGGGGCCCCTGGCCTGGGGCCAGGGCTCCCCTCCCCCGGCCAGAGCCGGGCTGTCCTGGCGTATTCTGGATCTGGCGATGGGGAGGGGCAGAGGAAAGGGCTTCTCTCCCTCCCGCAGGGAATACTTGTGCCTGGTTCTAAAATGTCTTTCCCTTGGGGATCGGGCGCCTCTCTCCGCGTGGGAACAAGCTTTTGAAGGATCTCCTTTCCCTCCCCGGCAGGGACGAGTGCCGAGCGCTGCGGGCTCCGACATTCTGGGAAGCGGCTGGACCGGCTTCTCCCGCGCTGCTCCGCGCTCAGCCATCTTTCTCTAAGCTAGACAGGGACTGTGTCCTCCGTCCCTGCCTTCTGGCCGTGTCTCCTTCCTGCGCGCTCCTTCCCGCGATGTCAATGGCCAGCCTTCTCCCTTTAAAGCGACCCTTGTCTCCCCCACCGGATCACTGTACTCAGCCTCTTTGCTCCGCTTTCTCGTCTTTTCAGTCCCCCCTCCAAACAGCAGACACAAAAGGCTTCTGAAAACCCCAGGGCCGCCGCGGCACTCCCTCACTGAACCCTCAATGGCTCCCTAGTGCCCCGAGAAAATTCCTCAGCCTGGCTTCTGTTTTTCATCACAATAACGCACAGCTGTCCCGCAAGTCAATCTTCCCTCTGCCTAAAGAACGTCAGTTAAGAAAAATAAATTGGCGTTAACTTAAAGTATGCAACGTTCTGCACCCATGGTCTCCCACCCCTCCAAGGAAGGGAGGGAGGAACATTTCTCCTCTTTGTCATAGTCACATGAATTCCCATCATGCACTCTAAACTCCAGCCAAACTGGACCACTTAGTCATTCCGCTAATCTCCCACCTCTGCCTCTGCACAAGCTGTTTACCATGTACGGGAGGCACTCCTTCCTCACTGTTCCCTTTCGGGTTCCTTCCCAGCCCTCCCTGCTCCACTGCTACTCTTCTCATTCTTGGTTTTGTATTTATTTATGTGTGTACATGTGGACTTCTCTTCGTGAAATGGAAGCTTCTTTATACCCCGGCACCTAGTATAGCGCCTGGCCCATAGCGAGTGCTTAATAAATGCTTGCTGATCGACTCTCTGATCCCCACAGTTCCTAGAACTCCCTAATCCCTCCCAAGTACCTTGTATCTTGCATTTACTTGAGTAACTTGTGTCTCTGAGTAGAATGTGAGCTCTTTTGAGGGCAGGGGTTCTTTTCATTTTTCTAGGAGTTAATAAATGTTTATTGAATGAACGATTGAATCCAAAGAGAAGTCATCCCTTCCTTCTCCACCCAATATATAGCCCCATGAGTTGCTCTTGGGTCTTGTTGTGAGGCAGCGTCTGCCCAGGAGAACTTCAGCCTCCGGGATGTCGGCCGGAGGCCCACGTGACTCACCTTTGAACATTCTCAGGCAGAAAGTGCTCACTCTTCCCCGGTGAATTTAGGAAGGAAGAGGTCTGGCAGGAGCAGGGCAGGCTTCCAGAGTCCCTAAAGCTTCTTGGAAGCTGGCTTGGAAATGAGACTTGTGGGCAAGCCTCCAATTAGGAGGGAGGGGAGAAGATTGAAAGAACTGTGGAAGATAATTCCGCTGGGAAGTGGGGAGGGGGGAGAGGGATTTGCCAGTTCAGTGTCTTAGACTGGAAAGCCTTCTACTAAGGAGTTTCCCCCCTTAAAACCTACCCTCTGGCCTTCCATGTTGAAAAAGATTTCTTTATTTAAGGATGCTCTGTATGTGTGTGTGTGTGTGATGGAGTGAGGAGGAGGAGTGAAGAGATGAGGGAATGAAACTGTCAAAAGTCCTATGTCCCTGTTCTATCCCTGAAATAGACACTCTGTATATTGGAGGACAAATAAACAGGTTTCATATATTTATATAATATACACATATATATAATAAACACACACACACACACACATATATATAAACACACAGCAAACAGGGAGAGACAGAAGCAGATTGTTTTGGGTAGATGCAATAGCCTGGAAAAGCATATTAAACACTCACTGGGAAAGCATTCAGTTGGTCTAGAGCACCTAGGCTGAACCTAGAACCTGGAGAGGAGATGGAGCCGTCTCACTCTGGGGATCTGCCCTTCAAGCACGAGCCCGAGTTGGGCTTAGGGAGGTAACTGAGACAATACAAAGCTGAACACAAAGCTAAATGAGAAGAATTCGGAAAACCCGGGAAGGTTCACGTGAACCAACACAGAATGCCCTAAAAGAGATGGTGGACTACACACCTGTCAGACTGGCTAGAATGACAGGGAAAGATAATGCGGAATGTTGGAGGGGATGTGGGAAAACAGGGACACTGATGCATTGTTGGTGGAATTGTGAACACATCCAGCCATTCTGGAGAGCGATTTCGAACTATGCTCAAAAAGTTATCAAACTCTGCATACCCTTTGATCCAGCAGTGTTTCTACTGGGCTTATACCGCAAAGAGATACTAAAGAAGGGAAAGGGACCTGTATGTGCCAAAATGTTTGTGGCCGCCCTGTTTGTAGTGGCTAGAAGCTGGAAAATGAAAGGATGTCCATCCATTGGAGAATGGTTGAGTAAATTGTGGTATATGAACGTTATGTTCTGTATTATTGTTCTGTAAGAAATGACCAGCAGGATGAATACAGAGAGGACTGGCGAGACTTATATGCACTGATGCTGAGTGAAATGAGCAGAACCAGGAGATCATTATATACCTCAACAACGATACTGTTTGAGGATGTATTCTGATGGAAGTGGATCTCTTCGACAAAGAGAAGATCTAACAGTTTCAATTGATCAATGATGGACAGAAGCAGCTACACCCAAAGAAAGAACACTGGGAAATGAATATAAACTATTTGCATTTCTGTTTTTCTTCCCGGGTTATTTCTACCTTCTGAATCCAATTCTCCCTGTGCAACAAGAGAACTGTTCGGTTCTGCACACATAGATTGTATCTAGGCTATACTGTCACCTATTTAACATGTAAAGAACTGCTTGCCATCTGGGGGAGGGGGTGGAGGGAGGGAGGGAGGGGAAAAATCAGAACAGAAGTGAGTGCAAGGGATAATGCTGTAAAAAATTACCCTGGCATGGGGTCTGTCAATAAAAAGTTATTTTAAAAAAATAATAATGAAATAAATAAACATTAAAAAAAATTTTTTTAAGGAGAGATGGTGGAAATAATGAGGAGCAAAATGGTGGAAACAAGGAGCAAGATGGTGGAAACAAGGAGCAAAATGGTGGAAACGAGGAGCAAGATGGTGGAAACGAGGAGCAAGATGGTGGAAATGAAGGCAAAATGGTGGGAATGAGGAGCAAGATGAATGAAGGGCAAGATGACTACCAGGACCTAAATGGAAAGAAAACAAATGCAACGAGTTGTATAAAATCATAACCAAGCTTAGATCTGGAGAATTAGGAAGTGCCCCTGGATTTCCCTCCTCCTTCCCCACCCAGTAAGGCTGGAAAGGGGGGGGGGTGGTGTGTGGAGGTTTTGAAGGGCTCTGCAGATCTAAGGGAACTTCAGTAGTAACTAATTTTTCACAAAACCCAAGTTTCCCTTTCTTGTTCAGGTGGAAGCGCCGCCCCCACCCAATTACGGCTCATCTTCTTAGTGCCAGGCTAGATGCTGGCACCTGACTGGCTGTAGCCCCGCTGGGGCTCAGCACTCAGGAGCTCAATCTGTCCCCATAAGCCTTCCCCCATCAGCCCTGCCCCACCCTGCCCCACGCGCTGATTCATTCTCCTAATCCTCCCCAAATTGGACGGGGCTCCGAAGGCTGGGCTGCTAGCCGGCCCAAGTGACGCTGTTCTGCAAAGGGAACTCGCGCTTTGGGTCACTCTTAGCAAGCGTTCATTCAGTGCTTCTGACAAGTCAGGCGCTGTGCTGGGTTTGGGGAAAACAGAGGCGGAAACAGAGGGAATCAGGGAAACAGAGGCAGAAATAGAGGCAGAAATGGGGGAAACAGAGGCAGAAACAGGGGGAAACAGAGGCAGAAACGGGGAAACAGAGGCTGCCAGGGGGGAGGAGGCCCAGGGGCCAGTCGGGCCTTTGTTGCTTTACCGCTTTTTGTGCGAGGACAGTTCTGGACACTGGCCCTTGCAAAACCTCGTGTTCCACATTTTCCTCCCTTCTTCCCCATCTCCCCCTCCCCGGGACGGCGAGGGATCCGGCAGGTTAACGTGAGCAATTTTTCCCTACAATCTCCCAGTTATCCGGCTGCACAAGAAGAATCAGATCAAAAAGGGGGAAAGTGAGACAGAAACGAACCACCCCAGAGAGCGAGGACGCCGTGCTGGGGTCCCCGCTCAGTTCCCATAGTCCTCCCCGGGGCGGGCGGCTCTCCCCATCATGAGACCACGGAGCTGGCCTGGACCGGCTCACTGCTGAGAGCCGCGGCCCTTGGGACTGGCCGTCCCAGGATCCTCCTTGCTGCGCTGGTTCCGCTCACTCTCTCAGCATCGGGTCAGTCTCCCGGGGCCTCTCGGAAACCCTCCTGCTGATCGTTGTCAGGCATTTATTAAGCCCCTTGGGGGTCCCGAGCGCAGAGCCGTGTCCAAGACCTGACCTTTGACATGAAAGACGGGCAGGAGGCTCTGCGCTCGGGACTCCCCCGCCTTTAAAAGCCCTGCCCCTCGGAGCTTACAATCTGTTGGGAGAGAGAACAGGATCCACGGGGGAGTAAAAAGCAACGGGGCAGGGGCTCAAGAAAGGCCCCTGGGGGGCGGCCCTGAGCTGGAAGCCAAGGATTCCAAGCCGCAGGCCTGCGTCATTGTCAGTCAGTCAGTCAGCGCCCGCTCCAGAAGCCCCGCTGGGTGCCAGACACTGTGTCAGAGATCGGAACAGATAAAGGGCCAAGGCAGCTCCCGGCGGTCGGAGTTGGGAAACGGAACCTTGGGGGAAAGAAGGAGCCTTTTAGCCGGAGTCAAACGCGCTGGTGGGGGCGGGGACCAAGAGAAACTGTCAAAATAAAGTGCGTGAGCGTCGGGGTCTCGGCCCCGGTCCCCTCTCTGGCCGCCTCCCCGCCCTGACCCTTGTGGGCACCCCGGCCTGGGCGCCGGCTGCCAGCCCCGACCTGTGCCAGCTGTGGGGAGGCCTCTTGGCAAGGCCGGGGGATGACTTCAGGCCCATAAACAACTGCGGAGCCCAATTACCCCGAGCAGCTCAGTCCCGCCTCGACTTGCCCAGGCGCCTCTGCGCAAGGAATGGCTGCAGGGGGGGAAGGGAAGGCTGGACCTGGCTCCTGCCCCGCCTGCGTCATGGGGACCCATCCAAGGGGGGGAGGCCGCGGGGAGGGCAGAGCCTGCCGGGGGCTGTGGAGGGGAGGGGAAGGGACCACCCCCTCCTCTCCCTCGGGACCGGCTTTGCACTGAGGGGCGCCAGGGAAGGGGCCGGCTCTGGGGCCGGGGGTCCCCCGCGGTGTCCCCCTGCGTGACCTTGGCCGCCCACGGGTCCTCCCTGAGCTCCAGGCTGCTCTTCTGTAAAATCAGGCCTCCTCCGGCTCCTGGGAGGGTGTCTCCTGGAAAATGGCCGCACTTTCCCAGCCTTCACTTGCTTGCTCCCTGTTAAGGCCTCTTTCTTTCACTCCATTGGATTCCAGTGTGAAGCGCTGAGCAGCTCGGTGTCCTGTTTAGATAAGAGGGGAGCGTGAGCCTGGCATTTTCCAGAATAGCAGCCAAAGGACGCTTGGGGCCGCCCCTAAGTCACCACGAGGTCCATCCTCAAGAGCTCAGGAGGCTGGGGACGGAGGCCGGGATGGAGGCTGGGACGGGGGACGGAGGCCGGGACGGGGGACGGAGGCTGGGGACGGAGGCTGGGACGGGGAACAGAGGCTGGGGACGGAGGCCGGGGATGGAGGCCGGGGACAGAGGCCGGAGATGGAGGCCGGGACAGAGGCCGGGGACGGAGGCCGGGGACGGAGGCCGGGGACGGAGGCCGGGGACGGAGGCCGGGGACGGAGGCCGGGGACGGAGGCCGGGACGGGGAACAGAGGCTGGGGATGGAGGCCAGGATGGAGGCTGGGGATGGAGGATGGGATGGAGGCCAGGGACAGAGGCCGGGGACAGAGGATGGGGACAGAGGATGGGGATGGAGGCCAGAACTCTATAGGTGGAGGGTTAGCACTGACTCTGGGCCCTTAAAGGCCTGGAGAGCTCACCCCTTCTGGAACGGCTGGGATTGGGGCAGTGGGGAATCCCCTCCAAGAGGCCCTCGCCCACAAACCCAGGATCATTGTAGCCTTCAGACCTGCAGGGTTCTGGGACATCCCCCCCCCCCCGTGTCCCATCTAGGAGGTGGCCCTGGACCCGCTCTGGTACCGGCTCTGTGGGTCTCTCCACAGCCTTCCGTTTGTGGGGGCCCTGGTCCGGTACCGGCTCTGCGGGTCTCTCCGCAGCCTTCCCTCCGTGGGGGCCCCGGGTCCGGTACTGGCTCTGTGGGTCTCTCCGCAGCCTTCCCTCAGAGGGGGCCCCGGGTCCGGTACCGGCTCTGTGGGTCTCTCTATCAGCCTTCCCTCCGTGGGGGCCCCGGGGCCGGTACCGGTTCTGTGGGTCTCTCCGCAGCCTTCCCTCAGAGGCGGCCCCGCTGTCCACGTCCTTGGGTCAGGAGCCAGCCCTGAGTGGGGAAGGCTCCCTTGAGCCCCACCAGACTGAACATCATGCGGGCCTGGGGATTCCAAATGAAAAGCAGGCGGGAGTTTCCCTGTGACAGCTGGGCCCAGAGAAGTCCGTTCTCCAAGGCCAGGGCCGGGCCGGCCTCTCAGAGCGGCTACTGTTTGGTGAGAAGAGCCTGAGCCCGAGCCAGAGCCAGAAACAGAAATTCACAGCAGGGAACCACCAGAGCGCCCCGGGACTAAGCCTGGAAACAGCTCAAAGTTGGGGAGCAAATCAGGACAGGGAGGAAGCAGCCGAAAAGCCCGGCTCCTTCCCGGAAGCTCTTCCCTGGCCACGTCCCGTCTTCGAGGGGGAGAGTGACGCTGAGCAGGACTTTCTAAAAGGCCCATCTCCCGGCCGCTTTTTATTCTTTTTCATTTCATCCACCGATAAAAACAAAACAAAAAAATGCACATTCCGGGCAGCGGGGCCGTTCCTTCTGCTCCAGATGCCTCTGGCAGCCTCACCCGCCCCCTTCCCGGCTCTTACTGCCTCTTGTCCTCTGGAGAATCCCAGTCCCTCTGGACACTCCATCGGGTGGAGGATGGGCTGCAGCTATTGCCTCCCCTCAATCTGACCCCCCCCCTCGGGGGTGGGGGGGGGCGCTGCAGGGCAGAACCAGAACTCCCCTGGGTCTGTAAGTGCCTCTGGGGCAGCTCCAACTCCCGCCAGGACGGGCTGACGTTTCGGGCCCACCCCAGGGCTCCTCATTCAGGCGGAGGCTCTGAGCTGACCTCTCAGTGGGCCTCTGGGAGGGAGACTGAGTCCAGGGTGGGTTTCGCTCAGCGTCCCGAGGAGTCACTTCTGGGGGGCCGAGCCAGCCGAGAGGAGGTTCTGGATGTGCCCTGGGCGGCCCCCACGAAGTCCCCCGACACTGAGGTGTAAGGGGAAGCCGGGCAAAATGTCGGTTCTCCCCTTGCCATTTTTTGCTGGGGGTGAAGCGGGTGGCGGTCCCCAGAGGCTGGCACAGGGACGGGGGAGGGAGCGGCCCAAACGGCTCCTAGATCCTCCCCTTGCCCACTACCTTCTCCTAAATCCGCGCCCGTCCTCCTGCTCCTCACCTTGCAGCTCTCTCTCATTCAAGCAGGCTCCGCACCTGGAGACCAGCTCCCTGCACGGCCTCCGACTCAAATCACTCTCCAGTCCCCTTCACAGAAACCCCCCTCCCCCAAGTCCCCTTCGACATTTCATTGTCCTTCCTCCCCCGGTCCTCCCTTCTCTGCTGCCTCCCCCACAGAAACCGGAGGTAACACAAAAGCAATATGGCAGCCATTTTGATCCCTTGACAGTAAGGTCGATGAGGCCATTTTTGTTTCTCACTGAAAATCTAGTGTCGTGGGTCCCAGTTTTCTTCCTGACACTCACTTAGGCTTAGGCCAGGCTCGAAGTGCTTTACCCACATTGTCTCTTTGGGTCTTTACAAAAAAAAGACAAGGTATTATTATCCCCATTTAACGAAGGAGGACACCGAGGTTCAGAGGGACTCGCCAATTTTCCACAGCTAAGCAGAGTCTGGATTCCTCTCCTGGATGTCACACGTATCTTTTCCCACTAGATCATCCCGCTTCCCAATAATCCCCCCCCCTTTTTTTTTTACTTTATTATGCATCATTGGGCCTCAAAAAAGTTCTATGTAAATATAAGAAATAATGATGAGAAGGTTATTAGTTTTGGGGCAAACGCCTACCACACCTGCGCCCCGGATCACTTAAAAAATATTCAGATTCCATCCCCAGTATGTGCGTGTTCTGCGGAGCCCCACTGCCCTCTGGGCTCTCTGCCCGCCCGGCTCAGAGGCCGCTCCGAGGCCGCTTGGCGCTGATCTCACCTTTCTTTCCTGGCACACCCGGCAGCTGTGTCCCCCATTCTGAATCTCGGGGGGTGCTTTGCAAGCCCCCCCCGTCCTTCTCCCGGCAGACACGTCATAGTTTGGTTCATCTTTGTTTTCAGAAGCGATCGAATCCCTTTGTGCCGAGTTATCCTATTTCTGGATTTATAAATAGGGGGTTTCCCGGTCTCAGTTCGGCTTTGAGCCATTGAACCTCAGCCTTTGGGCTGCGCTGCCAACGATTCTGCTTCAGATCCCCCTTCCCCAGACCTGCAGAGATGGGCCTAAAGCTGGACAAAGTAGAGGCCCTTTAGTCCAAGGACATCAAAGTTCAGGGAGGAATCCCAGAGGGATCCCCGGGGCCACAGACCGGCTTAGAGAATCCCTGGGAAACGGCAGCCGGAGAAGGGCTGCAGCTGACTAGGACACGAATGTTGGGGAATATTGTTGTTCTGTCAGAAGCGACGGCGGGAGGATTTCGGGGCGGGCTGGGGAGACTGACAGGAAGCGACGCTGAGGGACAGAACCAGGGGGCCGCGGTACCGGCAACCACTCTGTTCTGACGGACGCGGCTCTTTTTAACAACCGGGTGATTCAGGCCAGTTGCAATAGGCTGGTGAAGGAGAGAGCCACCTGATCCAGGGAGGACTCTGGGGAATGCGGGCGGATTTCACTTTTTCACTTTTTTTGTTTGCTGTTTGTTCTCTTCCTCATTTTTTTCTTTTTGATCTGATTTTTCTTGTGCAGCAAGATAATTGTGGAAATGTGTACAGAATTGCACATGATTAACCTATATTGGAAGAACTGCCATCTAGAGGAGGGGTGGGAGAAAGGGAGGGAGGAAAAATTCGAGACACAAGGTTGTTGTGAATGCTGAAAATCAGCTATATATTTTGAAAATATTTTTAAAATTCTGCCATATATATATATAAATAAAAACAAACATCAAGCCATCAAAATCAGCCGCGAACCACACTAATCTGGGGTACTCGGGAGCGGCGTGGGCGGGCTCCAGGCTGGCCCCCACCCCCGCCCATGTGACGTACGCAGGGAAGCCTGGAGCGGCCCAGGGCCCAGGAAGATCCCCATCCCTCTCCCCCCACGCCCGGACCCTTTTCGCTGTTACGCGGCTTCCCCGGACTCTTCCTCTGACTTTCACCGACGCGTGAGTGTCTCTGGCCGCGCGCCGGGCAGCTTTTTGGCTCCGAGTCCCGCGGGGAAGAGCGACCACACACGCTGCTGTTGGCCGGACCGGCGAGGAGGCAAAGGAGAAGTCCGCGGTCGGCGCCGCGCGAGGCTTCGAGGCGAGGCCTCCTCCTTTTGGTCCTGGACTCCCCGGCCCCGGCGGTCCGTCAGGAAGCGTTTACCGAAGCGCCGGCGCCGTCCGGGTCTGGGCTAAGCCCCGGGCCGGGCGCTCCGTCTGGGCCGGCACCGCCCGCACACGCGGGCACTTAACAAACGCGCGCCGGAGTCCGGTGCCAGAGAAGAGATTGGGGAGAGCTTCCCCTCCCCCCGCTTCCTCCGGAGTACGAGGGGTGGGCCCATAGGTGGGAAACACTGCAAAGGAGGGCCCTCACTTTGGCTGCGATGTATTTCTTCTTTTAAGCAGGTTTTCCTCTTGTTCTAAGGGACGGCTTTCAAGGGGAGGGGGGAGATAAAGGAAAATTTAGGTGACAGAAAAAACACCAAGAAATTTTTTAAACTGCTTGTCCCCAGGAAAAACACTGAGAAAGGAAAGTGGAGTTGGGAGCTCTGGGGGAGGGGCAGGTACAAAGCGCTTCTAGTCTAAGGTTCTCGGACCCCCCAGAATTTGTCGCATTTCAAGCACGGCAGGAAGAACGTTGTAGGAACGAGCCGCTTCTAACTCCCGCCATTCCCGCACCTTCCGCAGTGTTTTCCCTCTAGACCAAAGAAAGAAGTCCGTCTTAGCAACCAACCAAGAAGCTTTTATTAAGTCCGCCCGCGGGCCGGACACTGCGGGTTCAAGAGCTGAAATCCTCCCCGCCTGCGAGCAGCCGCGTTACAACTCGGGCTCTTCCTGTCTCTTCGCAACGGCGTCGCTTTACCTGGCGCCCACCCGCCAGGCGCCGCCCCCGCCCCCGCGCCCCCGGCCCGCAGGAGCCCGAGCTCGGCTCTCAGGCTGCGTCTGACAAGGTCAGAAAATGAAGTCCCCTTCCCGATTTCCTCGGGAGAAGGCCGCGCCCCCTGGACCCCACAAACATACAAAGGACACGTGAGGACGTTCAAAACCGCAGCCGTAAAAATAAAGGGGTTTTATTTGGTTTCTTTGCCACGTTGGGGCTAGCTGGGGCACATCTGGGGGCCCCGGGACGCGCCCGCCCTACCCCCCCGGAGTGGGCGTGGTCCCGCCTCGCTTTCCCGAGCCGCCCCGCCCACATTCAGTCACCCTGGCTACCCCGCCCCCTTACGGGGTCACTTTCTTGTAGGTGATGTGAAGATGCTGAGTCATTGGCTGGGTGGTGGTTGCCATGGAGACCGTCTGCTCCAGCCGGCCTTCGGCGTTCAGGCGGAACGTCCGCATGATCTGAAGAGGAAAGAAAAGTCTCATCACTCGGGGGCGGGGACTAGTCCTACCGGCACCAGCCCCACCTGGCCGCCCTCTCTTCCGCGGCACCAGCCCCACCTGGCGGCTCTGCGGGCGCCGTCCCTCGCCCTAGGTCGCCAGCCCCACCCGGCCGTCCTCTGCGGGGGCCGCCCCTTCTCCCGGGCACCAGCCGGGCTAGGAAGGACGAAGCTTCACAGCCTCTCCCGTTCTCACCGCCCCCCCCCCCATCGCCGCACATGTTTAATGGGCTCCTGGGGAACCTTTTCACCCCAAACCCAGCTGCCATGCTCCATCTGGAGCCGCCAATTCCCGGCCACGACCCAAGAGAGAAAAGCTTCTCCTTTCTTGGGAAAATCCACCAGGATTTATTCACAGATCCGGAAGCCCGCCTGATGTCTGTCTCTGCGCCCCCCCCCCCACTTTCCATCGGGCAGGGCTCCTGAGCCTTCCGGGGTTCTATCAACTCTCCCCACATGGTCTCTAATTCCGAGAGGTTCGGGCCAGGGTCCTCTCTCCAATCACAGCCCCCAAACCCACTGGTCTTGTCATTTTCGTCCTTCCTTCTACAAAGACAAACTTCTAAACCTTAAGAGGGGCTGCACAGCTCTCTCGACCCAGTGGGGGGAGGGAGGGGCAGACCCTGGGGAGGTCCAGAGAGGCATGAGGTCAGCTGGCACAGACTCCAAACATCCAGCACTGGCCTTGAACTTGATTCAGAGCAGACTTTGTTCACTCTGTCCCGGCACAGCTGGTTTCTGTTGCTCGGTCACCTATGGCCCGACTGTGGGAGAGTCAGTGGGAGCCCCAGCGCTCCCTACAATCTCAGCCTTTTTTGGGGGGAGGGCTCATATTTAAAATGCCACTGATCACTCTGTGGAACACAGAAAACTGCAGGGAATGTAAAAGTTTCCCAAACGGGGTCAGGGCTTGGGACGTTCCCTTCATGTGGCTTCTCAGTTACAGAGCGGGCGCTCGGGTCCATTTCTGGGCCTCCCTTTATACACTCACAGGTTTCCCACTCTTGTGAGCACAAAGTGTGTGTTCTTTCCTCGGGGCACTGTGTACATGGAGCCTGATGGTTCTGCACCAAGGACTGGAGGGAAGCGGGCGGGCTGGACAGACTCCCCAGGGTGACCCAGGCACCTCGTGGTGGAGCTGGGTTCTGGCAGGTCCCGGGCCCACCCAGGAAAGCCATCAAGCACAGGCCCGTCCCAGGAACCCCTGCTGAGCACTGGTTCCCACAGGGTCGTGGCCTGCAGGTGTCACAGGGGGTCCTTCAGTGCCCAGGCGCGGGGCGATACCCACGGGCCAGGCAGACTTTCTGACCTGCTCCAAAGCCGTTCCTTCCTATGGCTGTGTGACCTTGGCTGGGCCCTCTGGCAGGTGGAGTCAGGATATTTGAGCCCCCCCCCCCCAGCTTTAATTCCTATGATCTAATAGTTGACTGAGGGATGGACCAACTATCCTCTAACAGGAAGCTCAATTCTTTGTCTTTATTGTTACTGAAAACACAACCCGGTCCTAGCCAGCTCTTCTCAGGGCACAGAGGGACGGGGGGATACCTCTATACTGGGACAGTCACTTTCCAAATTCTGCTTTTTTTCCTTTTCCCCCTTCTTTTCTTTAAAAACCTCTTTTTAAGCAGCCTTGGAACAAATCATCTGCAGTAGGAGCACCCGTCCCTTGACGATCACAAGCCTCTCCCCAACCAGCACCCACAGGGCAGGAGCCCCCGATTCCAGCCCCAACCTCCTCTCCACCCAGAGGCCTTGAGGGCTCCCTGACATCCCCATCACTACCAAGAGCCAGCCGGACACCGCAATGGAACAATGTCTTGTAACTTGCCTCCGGAGGCAAAAAAAAAAAAAAAAGGCCAAACCCTCAAAGCAAGAGAAAAAAAAAGATGAGATAAATTAAAAAAAAAAAAAAATTTAACAGAGACCAGGCAAGTTGAGGGTTTTTTGGCCAGACGTCACCCCCTAGTTGTCGGCAGAGCCAGGATGGGTTTTGCACATGGCGGGAAAGGGGAAGGAGAGAAGAGCCTCGGTTCCGTTCTCAGGGCCCTGACCCCTCGGCTCACAGACGGACGCTCCCCCAGCTTCAATGACCGGGCTACATTTCTCTCCAATGCATCATTCACAAACCCTCCGGAATATGTGACCCCGCCTTGAACAGAGCCAAGGGCCCCGGTGAAGGGGGAGAGGAAGGGGAGAAGAGAGCCCGCTTTGACTTTCTGCACTGCCGACAGCAGGCGGCCACAGCAGGAGGCTGCAAGTCCACACGGAATGACACAGACTGTGTCACGGAGCTCCCTTGTGGGTCCTCCTCCGACCTTTATGAAAAGGGGGAAAGAAATGGGCCCCAGAGGGGGTCGGGGAGAAGCCCAGAGAGGGAGCAGAGTGCTGGGTGGGGAAAGGCGGGGATGCCCCGGACGCGGGCTCTCCTGTGCAGGTGAGAAAGATGAGCCGATACTTGTAAAGGGAGAAGGCGCCCAATGGAGAAATGCTTATTCCCTCCACCCCTACAATGGGGTGGGCCTAAGGGGCCCAGCTAGGGGACCACAAATAGAGGCCCCATGGAATCTGGGTGGGTTTCTCTGTCGAAGGGCAGCCCCCCCCCCCCCCCCCTCAGTGTTGGAGGAAAATGCACCACCACCCCCCCGCAACGCTACTGGACAGTTATGAGTGTGCTTGTGCCCGGGGCTGGGGCGTGCTGCTGGGACCCAGAACCGGGGTCACCCACTGCTGACTGCTTCGGCCTCGGGCCCACCTCTTTCTCCTCCACAAGGCAGCCTGGACCCTCGGGCCCGAGACCTCACCAGACTTCCCCTGCCCACTGCAGCGTCCCCCGCACCCTGACAGAGATCAGTCCCTGGCTGGGGGTCTTTCACATCTCCAGATAAAGAAATTCTCCAATATGAGAAAACTATTATGTGGGGGGGGGGGTCCCCGAGAACTCTATGCACTGTGGGCCTCGGTCTTTTGGTGGCCAGCCCGGGCCTGGGGAAGGGAGGGGACAAAAGCCCACCGAAAAGCCTCTAAATCGCTTCGGATTCACAAGTTCTTTGAAGCAAATGCTCCCAAGAAGTCTCCATGAAGGAAGATGGGGGGGAGAGGGGGGGAATCTCTCCAGACCAGCTGGGACCAGGCAGGAGCTACGTAGGAGCCCAGACAAGTCGGGACGGGCTGAGCTCCAGCAGGTGGGGGGCCAGAGGGGACCAACTGGGGGAGGGAAGAGACCAATAGCAAGTAGGGGGTCAGAGGGACCGACGGGGGTGGAGGGCAGAAGGGACCAACAGTGGGTGGGGGGGCCACAGGGAACCAATGAGGGGGAGGGAGGGGACTGATGGGGAATGCACTGGCCAAGAGGCAAGCACAAGACGGTCTCTGCCCTTGAGGCCCTCGCAGTCTACCCAGGATGGCCCAGGGAGCTCTATCTCTGCTGGTCCCCGGCCTACAGTCCCCCAGCTCCTGTAGCTTCTGCAGGGGACTTTCCTGCACTTCCCCATCGGCTCATCCCCGCAGGGCCTGGGGGAGAAGAATGCCCTCGGGTGGGCTCGGCCATGGGGCCGGCCCCACCAGATCCCCCAGAAATGCTCAGCTCGTCTGAGTTGCTGGGAAGGAGCCACCAGAGCCGGGACTCGGCTGCTGGGAAGGGGAGGCAGGGCCCCGACCCTTCCTGTCATCTCAGAAATCCTGGGAGGCAGAAACGGGAACCTCCGAGAGCGTCCCGCCCCAGCGGCCGGAGAAGAGGGGCCCGGGCGGGCTGAGCTGCTGCCCCCAAGGGCGGCTCCCTGAGAGAGGAGGGAGGGAGACGCCGGGGAACGCCGACGAAGCGAGAGCAGGAGTGACTGACGGGGGTGCCTCGAGAGCCCCCACCCAGAATCCCTAACTTTCCCCCCACTCACTCTGGAGGAACTCCCTTAAAAATAAAAGGAGCTTCTCAAAGCCGTCCCCTGGCTCACTGTCACCAAGGCAAACTGTGCCCTGAAGGACGAGCGGCCCCGCCAGCTTCTGGAAGGCCCCGAGCCAGAGCCCGGTGACTGTCCCCGGCCAGGAGCTTCCCCCTCGGCTGCTGGGGCTGACCAAGGCACTGAGTGAGGAGGGGCTCAGTCAGACACGGCCCCTCTGCCCGGGGATGCCCCGTTAGCTCCGCCCACACAGGGTTTCAAGGAGAACAGCCCCGAAGAGAAAAGCAGCAGGAGGCAAAGGTCGCCCGCCGAGGGCCGGGATCGGCCCAGGCCTGAGCCGGACAGATCAGGAGTCTCATTTCTGGGTCCCCGTCGGCCACGTGGCGCCTCTGGGGACGGAGCTGGTGGGAGAAGCAGAAGAGGAGGGATGTGGGACCCCGGCCTGGGGCAGGGGAGGAGGGCACGGGCCGGTCCCGGGAGGGGGGCTCTCACCTGCTCCACGCGGGGCTCCGCAGCAAAGGAGATCCGAGCGATCGAGTGAGACGCGATGCACAGCTCCTGCCCGTTCACTTCCCCTTCTTCCACCTCGACGATACCTGAAAGAGCGGAGGGTCCGGCTTTAGCCGGGAGCCTGGAGCGCCGGGGTCTCCCACCAGCTCCTCCTCGCTGGCTCTGAAGTCCCCCAGTTTCCCCATGAGCATCCTGCCAGGCAGGAGTTCGAGAAGGTTCTGGACTGTCCAGCCATCTGCCCCAGGCCCCCAGTTGGGGCTTGTTCCCTCCCCCCCGAGTCTGAAACTCCGGGTCACGGGATTCCCCAAGAACAGGGTCCAGGGGGTCCGGGTGGGGCCTTGTCCATGACGTGGCCGGCCCGAGCGTTCGGGGTGACCGGATAAAGGATGGCAGCTGCCCCCGAAAGAAGCTTTTTGCCATGAGCAGAACTCGGAGATGGTGACAGAGGCGGGGCCCCCCAGCGCCCCCCAGCTGCAGCCTGTAGACACAGTCACCCTAAATCCCAGCAGAAAGCCAGACGATCCCAGAGACCACGGCTGGCTGAAGCCGCCGTCTCTGCAGGCCCCCAAACGCTGGGGGAGTGGGAGCCATTCCCGAAAGCAGCTTCCTGGAGGCCCCAATTCTGAACCTGCGGCTTTCTGACCTTTCTGGACCTGCGGCCCCTGCCCCTGGGGTGCTGGGGCAAGGGCCCAGCGCAGGCGGGAGCGGGAGCCCCGGGACCCCGGCCCGGGCGGAGGCCCCTACCTGTGTTCTGGGCGCTGACAAAGGCCACCTTGTTGGAATCAGGCTTGAGGCGAATGAACCCACATTCTCTGTGCATTGGCTTCTTCGTGTCCGGATGGAAGGCGTTGAACCTAGGCCGGGAAAGCAGGGATCAGTCGCCCGGGAGACCCTCGCGGAGGCCCGATGGCAAGAAGCCCCCAGGGGCAGAGGGGCGGCCCCGCCCGGAGGAAGGCCTTGGGCCCAGAGCGAGACCCCGGGGTTGGAAACTCTTCTCCCTCCAGGCCCCAAGGCCATTGGGGTGGCTTCTGGGGGCACAGGGGGGTCGCCCCCCACAGGCGGAGCCGTCACACAGACGCAGTGCTCCCCGACATCACCGCCCGATGGCTGACCAGCAGCAGCAGGGGCCACAGCGGGTCCTGCTTTCCATCCCCCACAGGGGTCTCTGGCCGGGCCTCCTCCCCACCGTTACCACTAAGACCAATGTGGGAAAGTCACGGAACCACGGGATCCTACATTCATGCTTCCATTTAAAGACCCCGGGGGGGCCCAAGACCTCAGAGGGGTCTTTCCACATCAGACATGGCGCTGCCCTGGGGGAGGGTCACAGACCTTCAGCTCCAGCCTGGACAGGGCCTTTCTGGGCCTGGATATTCTTGTGACGAACTTATCCAAGGGGCCCGAGCAGGACTTCCCGGCTCGGTCTGTAGGGAGCCACCAAGCTCCCCCCGGCAGACAGAGGGGCCCGGGCTCTAAAACCCCAAGGGTCCCCGCGGCCTCCTGCAGCGCCCTCCCCTGCCTCCAGCTCCTCACTGCTGTGTCAGGCCCAGAACATCCCGCTGATGCGGGAGGGCCAGGCCCAGAGTACCCTGGCGGCTATTCCAGACTTTTCAATGTGCTGAATCTGTGCTTTTCAATGACTCCTTTTTTCCTTTTATAAAAAATATCGTTTGCTGTATGAGACAGCCTCTAGGAGCAGCACGGGACACACTGGGGAAGCTTCTGACTATATAAAAGAAGCCTGAATTCTGCTTCTTTTTGTGCTCAATGATCCCCGAGCACTTGTGAGGTCTTCGGAGAAGCCCCGGGAGGTCTTGGGTCCCGTGAGCCCCCATTGGGCCAATCGGCTTGTTCGGGGAGCACCGGGGGCCCAGATGCAGGGGCCCCGAACCACGGCCGCCGGGACGAAGAACAGAGGCACAAAAGGGTAAGTTTTAACATTCCTTCTCCCGCTTTCTTAAGTCCAGACAATCAGCCAAAGGATCAATCAGCCCTGATTTGTGCCCATTTCTGAAGTGGAAACGCTAATCGGGAACACTCGCCGACGCGGGGCCGGGCAGGACTGGCTGGAGCAGCCCCAGCGCCCCCCAGAGACCCAGGCTTGTTAAAAGTCTGACTTCTGCGTGGGCGCCCCCAAGGCAGGCGTGCCCAGGCCCCCGGCGGGGACCCCCCCAAACGCCGCCGTCCCGTCCGACTTCCCGTTCACCAGCCCCCCCCCCCGAGGGTCCCGCCCGGCGGCCGTGCCGGCCATAGGGAAAGCGCGCCGGATTCCCCACTTACGAGAAGTTCAGCATGGGCTGGCCCACGTGGGTGATGTGCACCTCCTCCAGGTAATGGAAGGGCTCCAGGGTCGGGTAGATGCCGTCTCCCGGGGGGTCCGAGAGCCAGGTGCCCAGCATCCAGGAGAGAGGCTCGATGACGGGGTTCATCTTGGGGGTCTCTGAGAACGACAAGGAGGGCAGGGTCAGAACGCGGGCCCACAAGCACCGCTCAGTGTTCTGGGGGACGCCGGGACGGCTCCTGGGGCCAGTGAGGAGCTGACAGGGCGGGGACACAGCAGGTCATCCGTCACGGCCGCTTCCTGCCGGGGGAGGCCCAGCAGACCCAGCTGGCGTAACCCCCCCTCCCGCCGACAGCCCTCGCTCCCGATGCCGACTCCCGCCAGATCTTCCCAGAGGCGGCCTGAGCGGGGGTGGGGGAACCCAAGGAGGCCCCGCCGTCACTTTGGAGCGCTGCGAACCTCCCGAAGCTCAGGCTGGAAAGTCAGAGTGGGCTCGGACCCGTGGGCAGCCGCCGGACATACGAGCGCCGTCTACCCCTCCCCCAGCCAAGATTCGGAGGGATCTTTTCCCTGTAGCTGGGGACACCCGTGGAGGCAGAAGGGGGGGCCCAGAACAGTCTCCCATAAAGCGGCCGAGAATCAGCCGGGACCACGCCGGCTCCCCGCCCCCCGCCCCGAGAAGACGAGGAGACCACTGAGGTCCCGGGCCCTCTCTCTCCAGACCAGGGCCCTCAGCTCGTAGGTTAAGGAGCCGCCCAGGAGCAAGGCGGCCGAACAAACTGGGATCATCGGCTCGGGCCGGCGCTGAGAACTGCCGGTGTTTACACAGCGCCTGAAGTTTGCAAAGCCCTTGGAGTCTTTCCTCATTTTAGCTTCACAGTCTGAGGGGTCGCACTATCAGCTCCATTTTACAGGTGAGGAAACCGAGGCAGGCGGCGCCAGTGACCAGGCCGGTCCCGGCAGTGACCAGGGCCCCCGTTCTCGGTCCCCGGCTGCGCAGGGCCGGGGAGATCACAGGCCGGGGAAGCGGGCGCGTGGCAAGGCCCCAGAGCGGGGCTGAGGGCAGGAGACGGGAACGGGTTTCTTCCCCCTCTGCCCAGGGAGACTTTGCAGGCTCTTCGCTGCTCTGAGAAGCCAGCAGAGGGAAGCGAACGCAGGGCCCGAGGAGGGGGCAGGCTCCTTGGGGAGGGCAGCGGCCGCTGATTCACCAGCCGTGAGTAGGAAGCGGGCAGGACCAGGTCCGGGGGCAGCTCCGGGGGCACCGGGGAAAGCAGGGGATCGGGGCCGCGAGGGCAGGGAGCAGCAGCCTTTGGCACTTGGGGAAGACCGGGCTTCCTTCCCCAGGCTCCCCCTGGCTCTCTCCCAAACCTTCCGCTCTCTGACATAAATTGTGAAGTTGCCAAGATGTTAATGTGAAGAAACAGACCCCCTCGGGGGGCCCCTTGGGGGTGGGGGCCCCCTCCCCCCCCCCCCCCCCCCCCCCAGCTACCACGGGCTGAGTCCCAGGCCTGCAAGCTGCGCTGCCCGGGCCGCGCCTGCCCCCTGGTGGCCGCCCGACGCCACAGCCAGCCTGGGCCTCCCAGCTGGGCCCTTGGGAGTCCCTCCCACCAGCTCTCCTTGGCTTCCCCTGACCCCCGCCGTCCTTCCCTCCCTACCCCCTCGCCAGGAGGCCCTCGGACCGTCCTCCTCATTATTAAGGGAGCCTCTGTGCCAGCATTCCGGGGCGCAGAGCCAGGCCCGAGGGCCCCCCAAGGTCAGGGGCCGTTCCCTCGCCCGGGGTCCCAGCTCCAGGACTGGTGCCCCCCGCCGGGCACTTCCTCGGAGCCTGGGCTTGCTGAAGAAGGCCCGGGGTTCTGGGGCACCTTCCCAGGCGGGCCCCCCTCCCCCATTCTCCGTGATGGGGAGAGCAGCCCCCCCAAACACAAACCCCAGCTCCAGGGCAGCTGTCTCACCTCCAGCTGAAAGTTCCCCCCAGCCCCCACCGCGAGAAAGCCTGAAAAACGCCCCGCTGCGAGGAGCCCTTCCCTTGCCCGCGGCCGCCCGGGCCCTCCCCCAGACACAACCTTGTTAAGCCTTTCCCAGTGACGTGTCCCGGCTCCGGCCTCCTTGCTGCCCGAGCCTCTGCCTGCAGCCGCTGCCCGGGAGCTGCCCTGTCCGGAGGGCCAGCCCCTGGGGTCGGGAGGAGGCGGCAGCAGACCCGCAGCAGGAGGAGGTCCCGCCACACGCTGGCCCTCTGGGGGCTCTTCCCGACGGTCACTGCTCAGAAACCGGCATGGGGGCTAGCCAGGAGGGCCCCCTGCGGGGCCCTGAGCTCCCTGGGGGGACCCCGGCCTCCGCAGCTGATCCCTCTGGCTCCAACAGCCTCGGGGGGCGCATCCATGTCCCCTCCCTGAATCTGGCCTCCAGAGCAGGAGGGTTCTTCCCAGAGCTCCGATGTGCCCCAGGCCCCAGACGGGCCCCCCCAGACGGACCCCCCAGTTGGGCCCCCCCAGACGAGCCCCAGACGGGCCCCCCCAGACGAGCCCCAGACGGGCCCCCCCAGACGAGCCCCAGACGGCCCCCCCAGACGAGCCCCAGACGGCCCCCCCAGACGAGCCCCAGATGGACCCCCCCAGACGGGTCCCCAGGGCACAGAGAGCCAGGCCGGGAGCCAGGACTCCTGCCCAAGTTCAGATCCAGCCTCAGACAGGCCGTGTGACCCTGGCCAGTTTCCTCATCTGTCAAATGAGCTGAGAAGGAAACGGCAGCCCCCAGGGGCTCTGCCAAGAAGACCCCAGATGGGGTCACAAACAGGGTCAGTGAAAACCCCTCGGGACGGCTGGACGAGGGAGAGGATGCCGGACCTCAAGCCCTGAACTCCAATCCTGTCTCAGACTTCCTACGGGTGAGTCGGGGCCTCCCTCCAGAGCAGCGAGAAGAGCTTCACAATCGGCTGGCGGCGCTCCCCGGGCCGGCTGCTTCCCCTTCCCCAATCACACAGCCCGAGCCCAGCAGGCCCCGCCTCCTGCACCCACCGCGTTAGGGGGGCGCTGGCGGCTCTGGAGGCCACGCGGGATCCCTCGGCCATATTCCCCGCTCCCTGGGGGTGCGGGCCCCGGGCCACGAGCGGACGCCCCCTTCCTCCCTCTGGTCTGGAGCCTCCGCAGACAGACGGGCCTTTGGGAGAGAGAGCAGTGACCGGCAGGCAGGCCTCCTGGGTCCGGCGCTTCTCTGGGTCGGTCCGGCCCCGGACTCGCCAGGGCTCCCTGTCTTAACCTTTGCTCTCTTTTGCCCGTGTGACTATGGGGGAACTTCTGAACCTCTCTGGGTCTTTTTTCCCATCTGCAGAATCGGGGGGTTAGCTGACTGGTCTTGGGGGTCCCGACTGCCCTCCTAAGCCTCCCAGTGCCCCAGAGCACCCCAGGACCTGCTCTGACTCCGGTGGAGCTCGGCCCTCCCCCTCCCCTGGGATTGCCTCACAGACAGGCCCAAGGGAGGGAGTGGACATGGGAGCCTCTATGGCCTTCCCGCTCCAACAACAACCTGTAATCCTTCTGCCTCTCCAGGGGGTCCGGAGAAGGGCAACCAGGGGCCCACGGAAGCCAGCCCAGAACATTCAGCTGGGAAGAACCCAACTCCTCTGCTTGGGAGGGGGCTGCCAGCACAAGGGACATGTCTGATCAGACATGGGAAGGGTGATTCTCCCCCGGGGACGTCTCCGAGCCAGGAGGGCCGACCACTCAGGCACGTGGCAGAGGGAATTCTCACGGCCCCGACATCCCTTCCAGCTCAAGTCACGTCCTCCACAGAACAAGCGGGGCCACCTGAGTCCTGGATTCGAGTCCTGACCATCATCCGCTAGCCACGTGACCTCCGGTCGGTCCCTGACAGTCTCTGAGCCCACTGAATGGGGCAAGAAGCCCTAAAGTACGTTCACCTCCCAGGGCTGTCGTGAGACACTTCGTACCTCACCTTGGGCTGGGCCGTCACCACGACCTCAGATATAAATCTCAAACGATTCGGGGTTTTCTGGACTCCCAACGCCATCTCTTTCCGAGATCAATAGGAAAAGGGCCGAGTTCACTGGAAAGGGGATCTCTGGGCCCAAAGTCCTCCCCATCAGAAGATTAATTCTCCATGATTGAACACTGTCAACTGAGCGTGAGAAAAACAGCAAATCGGCTCGGCGGGTCTACCTGTGAACCCCGGACAGAACCGCTTGGGCCTATCAGGGCCCCAGGCTCACAGAGAGCAAACAGGGATTAAATGAAACAATGGAAACTTTAGATGGAATATCAGGAAAGCTTAGGCAAGGGAAGCTCACGAACATTAAAGAGTAGAATGTACGGCCAAGAAATGAGAAACGAGAAACCTAAATCTTTGTGAAACCCGCGATTAGGGACAGCTCCACAACTACGGCAGCAGCTCGAATGGCGAAACGGGCAAGACCGGATCCCGGTTCTCGGCAGACTCGATCAAGGCCCCAAATAAATGCAAACCAAACCTCGTGGGGAGTTACTGCTGCTATTTCAGGCCCCTCCCCTGCGCTCCTTTGGCCCCAGTCATCCATCTGCTCCAGGGACATCGCCCACATCGCTAGGACAAAGAAAGTAAGAGGAAGTCGAACTTTTTGAGTTTGTGAAAAACATTTTACATGTATACGTATGTACATCAACACACGTATGTATTACACAGAATATCTACGCATGATTATATATGCATCTATATACATCTGTAGATATAGGTGTACATGTGTGTATACACACATGGAAGGGAAGAAGCATTGATTTTATATACCAGATTAATCACGTCACAATTATTATCTCATTGGATTCTCAGGAGAGCCTTGAGTTATATTACTATCTACACCTTACAGATTTGGAAACTGAGGCAAACACGTGAATTGATTTGCCTAGAGTCCCACAGCTCCGTCAGTGTCTCGGGCTGCCTGTCTTAGGCCCAGCACTCCTAGCTGCCTTTTTCCTATCTTTTTATAATAAAAAATATATATCTTTAATTTTTAAGAATTGAAAAAAAAAAGTATGAGAAAACCCTAAAACTCTCAAAAGATTGAAAACTACATTTTTGGAAAGAGAAGAGTTCTTTTGGAGAAGACCATTAATTTACTGAAAAAGGAGGACTATATGTTTAATTATTTTGGCCTGAAACTCTTCTTATCACGGAAGAAATCTTTAACGTAAGTCTTATTATTGAAGAAGAAAACCGCTGGTTTTAAGGAATTTTGAAGTCCCAGCTTTCAGACCCACTTTTCAGTTTTTGGACCCCAATTCCCACGTTATTCCTTCAAACGAGTCTCGTGGTGGTTGGCGAGTGCTTCCGTCCTTAGCCCAGCGAGCTTTTTGACTTAGCCCTAGCTTAGTTAGTGAGCTTGGCATCTGGCTGTAACTTTCCGGCTCTGGGCCTTTCCTTCCTGCCACACAAAGTCTCTGAGCCTTATGGGCCAGGATCCCCAGGGCTTTGTCCAATGCCTGGCGGGTATGCCGTCAGTGCTGAATAAATGCACAGTGATAATGAAGACAGAAGAGGAGGACCCAAGTCTCAGATTCACCAACCACCCGTCGCCTTTCACTGCCTTGAAGGGATGACAGCCCCTAACCAGAAGGCCTCGGGGAGACCTCTGACTTCCACACCCCCTTTTGCCCCTCACAGCGCCCCGCCCCCCAGAGCCTGCCGTTCTCCATCACAACTGTCATTTAGGGATGGGGAAAAAGGAAAAATAAGACACGTTAATGTGGTTCTTTTAAAGAATAAGCAAAGCCGACCGAAAGCTGGCGGCCGATCACCGTGGGCCTCTGGAAGGGAGCGGGCGGCTCCTCGGTCAGGAGAAGCACTTGTTCCGGGAGGGCCCTCCACGGAATCTCTCCCCACTGCTGGAGGTAAGCAGGTCGTTAGACCGAAATCTGAGCTCCTGGCAGCAGCTTTCATCTGGAAGATGGGGGAGCCACCATGAGACGGCCAAGGGAGAGAAAGGAGAGAGGGGAGAGAAAGGAAGGACCTCTGCAAACAGAACAGAACTCACAAGACGCTCCCACGGCCGTCCCACTCTGGGAGTCTCCAGCTTATGCACCCAGGGGAAAGGGAAAGGCTACCTGCGCCAGCCCACGTGCTTCTTGGCAGCGGACGCCAGGAAGAGGAGGGGCGGCCGCGGCGGCAGAAACGTGGAGGGCGTCCCTCAGGGAGAAGGCCCAGGACGGGGCAGAGACGGACAGAGGCACCGGGAGCAGTCACACTGGCATCGCCCAGGGAGCAGGGATAGACAAAGGGAGGAGTCTCTGCTGCCACTGGGCAGAGGGCAAAAGGGTACAGGAGTGGGGGGCTGGGGCCTCTTCCCCAGCCGGCCCCCACATTCCCACTCTGGGGAGGAAAGGAGCCCAAACCAGGGCCACCTCTCTAACAATGATCACAGGATGTCGGTGCAGTGCCCAACGCCTGGCAGCTGGAAGTACAGCTGCAGGTCTGAGCTTCATGAGGAGCCTGGGATACAGCAGACCAGACAGACAGCGAGACTGAGGCCGGGGGGCGCTGATGGCCGCAGGCCACGGACCTGGTGTAGGCCGGTCCCGACTCCATCCCAGCCCTCCGTCCATGAACTGGGCAGCCTCGGGTCAATGGCGCAGGAAGAAGCTGTGTGAGCAGGAGGGGACCCGGAGAGTCCTAGAAGCCACAGCCCGTTGGCCCCCAGCCACAGGAGACGATCAGCTCTGTCTTCTCCCTCCCTGTCTCTTGCCTCTGTCTGTCTGTCTCCGTCTCTCCCTCTGCTCTTTCTCTCTGTTAGACACACACACACACACACACACACACACACACACACACACACACACACACGGACACGTACCAAAAGGACAATACCAGACAGGCCTCCTCTGGGGAAAAGAGAAGGAATTTTAACTCCAAGGTCATCTGCCTTTTAAGATATTAAAGAAAAAGACAAATTACTTCTCTAGAAACAAGGAGGAAATGCTCATCTGACATAACGAGCCAAGGAAAAATACCATGTTTTAAATCCTTCAATACAAAAGAAACAGGGAAAAAACAGGGAAAACCTACAAACTGGACGCTGAATCTGCCCCCGAAGGAAGAGGAGAAAATCCCAGAAGATGCAGGGAATGCCTTTAAGTGATTTCAGAAGTCCCAATTCAGCAAAAAAACAAGATAAAAAAGGGCCAACTCGGCAAAATGTCAGGGCACAGAGCAGGAGAGAGACCCACCAGCCAGGACCACCAGCCAAAGAGGAATAAGGAGGGGGCAAAGGTCAGGGGGCGATGGTGTCAGAGAGCTGGACCCGGAAGGGCTGGGAGCTTGGGCAGCACGAACGAGAGGCCCCAGAGGCCGGCTCGGAGGCCAGCCTGGATAGGCCCGGTTCCCGCCACTAGTGGGTTCTCTGCTTCGCTTCTGCGGCCCAAGGACACCACTGGTTCCCACGGAACGTGCAGCTCCCGCGGCCCCTAGTCTCTCCGAAGGCCGAGCCAGACCGCCCCCATTTTGTTCTTGTGAAAGCCGTCCACGACTTTGCCTTCAGCCCGGCGTGGCCCTGCCCCATGTCCCCTTCTGGTGCCTTTGATTTTGTCGGCGGACCCTGCCAGCTTTGCCTCATGCGTCAGGTGGACAATGAAGCTGTCCATGCCTTTGTCTGGCGGCCAGCCTGGCCGCTCGCCCGCTCCCACCCAGGCCTAAACCATTCTCCTTGAAGGAGGGCTGGGAGCCTCGGCTCCACGGGCCCCCCTCAACACCAGGGCCTGCAGGCCAGCCAGGCCTCATGGGGCTCCTTCAGCCCCAGGAAGGCTAGAGCACGGCTGGGTTAGGGACTCACCGGGGCAGCGGGATGCGTCCCAAAGCCTCCGTGTTGCCAGGAGGGCCGGGCCTGATGGCCAGCTTGGGCCCGTATTCTCCACAGCAGAAATAAGCCTTGCCCGGCTGTGTCTCTCCCCAGCCATCAGTGGCCCTGGGCCCTGAAGGGCAGATCGAGCGCTTGTGCGACCCTCCCCTTAGAGCCAACCCAGTCACAAAGCCCCAGGCCCCACCTCCATCTTGGGGGCCCTCGCATTGCTCTCGGCCAGACCCCACACTGGGAAGCTCTACTCTCCCCCTGCCCTGGCCTTGACCTCGCCTCCCAAGGCAAGCCCTTCTCCCTGGACCTCCTCCTCCTTACCCACTGACCCCTGGCTCACCCCACACCGACCTTTCCAGGGCTGACCTAACGACCCTTTGGATACAAAGCTCTGGCCCTGTCATGCCTTTGTCCGAACATCTTCCCTAACTCCTCCAGGGAATCGAGGGGAATCCCAATCTGGAGTCCCTTCCATGCATTCACTCCCTCGGACCACCTCCTGGACACTCCGGGCCCTGCCTTTCCCCAGTTCTGCACCTTTGCTCAGGCAGTTCCCTGGGCCAAGCAGATAAAGAGCTCCAAGAAGACACGAACAAGGAGGAAATGTGGCTCCTCTCCTACCAGTCTATGCTGAGGACTGAGTCTTCAAAATCCACAATTAGATTGAAGAAAGATGGGGAAAATGTCAGAACTCCTAAACTAACTTACTTTAAAAAAATAAAACCCAATAAAATCATAATGAAATATATACAACAGGCCAGAATACCTTTCAATGGGTAAATTTGAAAATGAAATTATATAAGGAAGATTCTGAGGTTGGAGGGAAAATGGAAAAGTAAAATCCTGTAAAGGAAACTCTATGAACTCCAATGTGCCAAATCCTTGGCCTTCTGGTGCAGATTTGGTACATTGTTATTAAAAACAAACACATAAAAACCCTCCGAGATCCAGGGCTGAGTTAACCTATTAGCAATAAAAATGGGAAAATTATTCATGGTCTCATAAGGGAAAACAAATTATTAATATGGCAAAACATTTTACGTTTTTATAACATACTATATCCAGGTATGAAAAACTCCAGCTTAATCACCAAGTTAAACTAAGGGGAAAATATTATTAAAATAATTAGAAAAAAAGGAATAATATGAATATAAATCAACATATGCTATGTTAACTTTTTTCCCTTTTTCTTCTGTTTTTTTTTCTCTCATGGTTTTTTCCTTTTTTCTCCCACCATGATTCATAAGGAAATTTTTTTTAATGAACGTACATGTATAACCAGAAAAAAATAATTTTTTTAAAGTTATAAATTTATTTCAGTTGTGAAAAACGGATCCGTTTTTAACTAGTAGAAGAAATTACTAAGCAAAAAATAGATACTTTTGATTATGCAGAAATAAAGTTCATCATAAAAATCCCAATATATGTATCTAGGATATACTGCAACATATTTAACATATATAGGACTGCTTGCCATCTTGCGGGGGGGTGGAGGGAGGGAGGGGAAAAAACGAAACATAAGCGAGTGCAAGGGATAATGTTGTAAAAAATTACCCTGGCATGGATTCTGTCAATACAAAGTTATTATTAAATAAAATAAAATTTAAATTAAAAAAAATCCCAATATAATCAAGATAAAAATCCAATTGGCAAAAGTATTTGTGATAAATATATATATTATATATTAACATATATATAAAGATAAGCTTAGCATCTAAAATTTTAAAGAAATTGACACAAATATTCCATAATAGCATTGAATAGAAAAAAAATGCTATGATGCCCAAATGAATGGCAAATGGTCAAAGGCTGGTAATAATTTACAAAAGAAGACACATGATGAGTCTTACTGTTAGAAAAATGTTAGCCTCAGTAATAAATTCAGAAATACAAATCAAAGCAACTTAAAAGTCCCCTTTCAAAAATTGGCAAAAAAACAAACAAACAAACAAAAAAAAACCAAAGACAAAATTCAGTATTGAGGGGAAAAAAATAAGTCAGTGCCTACATTGCTGGTGGAATTGCAAATCAGTAGAATATTTGTGGAAGTTAATTTGGTGGTATATCTCAACATTAACAGAAGTGATTGCATCTTTGACCCTAAAATACCATAAAAACATGCTAACAAGAATATTATTATCAAGGGAAAAAAAGATTTCTATTAAATATGAGGAGGTTTATATGTTCATGAAGAAGGGAAGAGAAAATGAGAAAGTGTTATTTTCTTTCTTAGGCATTGGGAACAATTAAATGTCTAACATCTGGTGGATGATTCAAATGACAAAGATTACAATGCCAGTAAAAATAAATGAGGAAAAAAGATATTTTAAGTTAAATGAAAAAATGAAAGGCCTAAAACAGCACCAAGAATTGGGACCTGACAAACGGCAGCGCATGTGTACATCCCCCCCAGAGCTGCCACCCCCACACACGCAGACAGCCCCCCCCACACACACACACACATACACGCACACTTAGACACAGAGGCACAAACACACTCGTGGGAGAAGGACCGGGGGTGCTGGCAGGCTCCTGTGGGTATCCTGCCTGTACACCCGTGTCCCCTATCAGTGTGAATAGCTGGACGTGCCGGGTGCTTAGGCTGTTTGAAGTTCGCTTCACAGAAATGCTGTAAAGCATTTTCACCCTTTCTCCCCCTGTCTATTGGAGGAAATGAGCATCTTCACCTGTCCCCGTGCTCACCTGGCCCTGTGCTCTCTGTGCTGCTCGTCATCTCCCCCCCAGCCAAGCTGCTCCAAGGTTGTTCCCAAGCTTCTTCCTGGGACAAGCTTGTACCTGGTTGTCAAGGAGTTGTACAGGAAGTGATTCCTAAGTCTGCAAAATGCATGCTGGGTACTGAAGTGCCTTACTTAAAAGCTCCCTCCCAGAGAGACACAATAAGGAAGGTGTTTACGACCAGGGTGCCGCAGCGTGAGGAAGGGCCCTCCCGAGGGCACCCTGGCAAAGCGCCCTGAAGCGGGGGCCACAGTAGCCCTCGGCACTCTGGGGGGTCCCCACAAGCAGGCCTCTTCTCTCCTTCCTTCTCAAAGTCCCTTTCCAGCTCTCTGGCCCCAAAGGAGAGGTGAGAAGACAGAGGTTGGGGAGGGAGCACTGCAGAGATTTACAGTTTTTCGATGCTGTGATTCGTTTGACTGATTTTTCTCTTTTTCATTTGTCCTTTTAAAAATGACTTATATAGTTATGTGACTGTTAAATGAGTTAATCTGTAAAGTACTTTGGAAACTAAAATGCGACAGAAATGCTTCTGCTTCTTTCTGTGGGATGGTCCCTGGGGAAGGGAGAAGGGGAGGAGGGTGTGGGGAAATGTGGGCAATGTACAAATAAAAGAGTTCAGTCTAAAAAAAAAGAGTATTTCCAGGTTGTTAATGATACCCCAACTTTTAGCCACTAAATGAGCAGCAATTTCAGATTTAAAAAGCACCCACGCCCAACACTGCCTCACAACGCTCTGAGTTTCCTCTGCTTTTTATTGATTTTATGGCAGCAAAGAGTGACCCGGGCACCCCTTGGCACTTGACCATCTTGTTCTTTGGTCTAAACCCCCCAGGAGGCATTACAAGGGGCATCGCTAGCTGAGCAAGGTATGGAGGGACAGACACACTGAGGGCCTCGGTGAGACTTAGACAGACACACTGCAGGCCTCGGTGCTTTCCTCCCCCTCATCCCACCCTCATCCTTCATCCGCTCCCCTTGGTCTGAAGGTCTCACTTCAGTGTGACTTAAGGCCCACTTCCCATCCCGTGCACACGACACCCTTTGTCCAGCCTTTCCCTTCTTTGCCCACTCTCTTCCTAATTCTTACCGACCACCAAAAATGCCATTGTCCATGTGTTTGCCCATCTCAGAGCCTTCCTGCCACCTCTGCTCCCTTCGGGACTATGTGTGGGCAGGGTATCACTCCCAGATAAAGCCCCTGCCGTGTTCTCAGCCTGGCACCTCACAGCCTTCAGAAGCCGCTTCTGGCCTGCTCTTATCCTCCCGGGATGCTCCCACTCCCCTAAGTGACATTTCTTCTCTCCTCAGGCTCCCTCGGCCTCTGGACATCCCGAGAGCCTCATGTGCCATCTCTACAGAGAGCAGGGCTCAGAGCCCTTCCGGGGCCAAGGACTTTCTTCCCCTCCAGTTACTCGGCGCGTCCCCTGGACGCTCACATTGCCGTAGCTACCTCCACATTGCAGTCGGACCATAAGCTCCCTGAAGACAGCCCCTGCTCTGACTTTCTTGGACTTTCCTGTTTCCAGCAGGAAGGAGGTACTTGACAACTATCTGCCGCTTTCCCTAACAGAATGGAAGATCTTTGGGGGGGGGGGTTTCCATTTTTATCTTTGTACGTCCAGGGCCTTGCACACAGTAGGATCAGGGGCCAACATCTCTTGCCTTTATTTAAAGGCAAAAATTGCTCCAATCACAGTAGGTGGCTTTAATGCAAGGGCAGGAAATAAGAAGAATGGCAGAAAAGGCTGGAAACTCTGTTCAGAACCAGGCCCTGCCCCTCCCTGGCCGTGTACATCTGGGCCAGTCATAAGGCCTCGGCTACCTCTGTGCAACAGAGGCTGAACCCTTCTGGTCCTAAATCGATGACTCTGTCATCCTGGGCCATAAAATACGAGAAATCTAAGAATTCAGAACAATATGAAAAGACTTCTGGGAGCTGATGCAGAGCAGCACGATGGCTACATTAGTTATGTGAACGCAGAGTGCGCTACCTTGTGAGAATACTGACGCTCAATTTGGATTCAGAATATTGACCAATTTGGGTGATGAACAGAACATGAGCTGTCCCCCTTTCTTGTTGGCAGAGTTGGGAGGCAAAGGTACGAGGGCAGATCGGTGCATTTGCTTAATCGTTCTTCTATAGTACAAGGGAAGGTTCAGGGCTGGGGGGGGGGGTGGAACAGGAGAGGGCACCTCATCAGTGCTATTAAAAAACCAAACAATCCATATATTTTTTAAAAAAGGAGTCCTGCCCCCCCCAAAAAAAAGCCTCCCCCTTGGTTTCCTTAATACTATGTAATTCTGATTCTCCTTCTTCTGACTTTTCCTCTCCGTATTATTGCATTGTTTTCTCATCCTTCTAATCTTTAAAAGAGCTGAGGCTCAATGTTAACCCTTTGGTCCTAGCTCCCCCCCCATGTACTTGTCCCTGGGAAATCGTAGCAAATCTCATGGCTTCCTACAACGGCCTCTCTGTGAATAACTCTCAAATCGACATTTCCAGCTCTCCCCTGAGCTTCAGACCTGTAGCCCGTTGTTTGTTGGATGTTTCTACTTCAATGTCACCCCACTGGGTCAAACTCCACATCTTTAATACTGAAGCCCAGATTTCCATCAGCACCCCAAAAACCAGTTCCTCCCCTTAAGGATGGAGCACTTCCAACTCTTCTGCCCATGATGCTCTCAGACTCTTAGGCTACAAACCTCGCAATCATTTCTCATTCCCTGTCTAGATAGCCAGTGGGTCGCAAGATAAGCCAAGTCTGCCTTCCTCTCCTTAATTTATATTCTTATTCCTTCATTCCAGAATTTAATAATTCAATCCACACAAGCTCTACAACTGACTACAGAACCCAATGCGAGGGACTCCACTTGCGAGATACAAGATTAGATAAGTAGTTGCAGCACTTCTGGAATCTAGGAATGGACTATGACACATATAATACACAATACTCCATGACAAAGCCTCCCAAGGTATTTCTAGACTCTTTCACTTCAGTGACCCCACCTCGTTGTGGATTCACTCAGTTCCTATCTATCCCCCAATCAAATTTCTGGTAGCTATCGTCAACTAGCCTCCAGGAAACTCCTCTGGCTTCCTTTTGTTTTTCAATCTGTTTACCTCTCCTCTCCCATCCTGCCTTCACATCAGGGGTCTTCAATATCCAAAATGATGCTCTCTTGAAATAACCTAATCTACCAGTTCTTTGACTTGCTCACTTCCCATGACTCTTCTCCGCCCACCTCGACTACCCACAGAGATGAACTCACCCTTGGATCTCGCCATCATCCGTAAGTGTCCCATTTTCACGTTCATAAATTCTGAAGTTCCCTTATCTGCTCACAGATCTTCCCAGTCCTCCCACCCTCAGTTCTTCTCCAAGCTTTCCACCATCTTGACCCCTTGGTGAGCCATTTCAGGACTCTACTGTCTCTCCTCTCGAGTTCCTTGCCACCTTATCCTGTCACTGGTCTTGCCTGTTGAACCTGGTTTGAACTTGGGTTTCTCCCACCTTGTATGCACTCACTTCTACTCACATGCTGATGAATCAAGTTGAAATAAATGAATCATGAAGCCATGTTAACTGGATCCACTACAAATTTATGGTATCACAAGGATTTGCAAAGGTGAATATTGAAAAATTGCATGAATTTAGAAAAAAATTTAAAAAACTATTAAAATAAAAAAGAAAACCAATTTATGGTATCTAATCTAATGAGTCTTCTCTGCAGTAAGGCAATCTTTTTATACCTCCCTTATCCCAATCCCATGAGGGGGAAGGGATAAAAGACGGGGTTTAAGGAGGGATGAAAATGTTCAGAAAAGGTGCTTCTCCTTTCCCTATTTTTTAGCTGAGAAAGTTGTCTCCTATTTCACTGAAAAATTGAAGACAACTAGAAAATTCTCTCAGAGAAATGTGGAGGCTGAATGTGGATTGAAGCATAGTATTTTGACCTTTTTTTGTTTGGTTGTTTGATTTTTCATGGATTTCCCCCCCGCCCCCGGGTTTTGGTCTATTTTTCTTGCACAACATGACAAATATGAAAATATGTTTAAAAAGACTGTAATGTTTAACTTATATCAGCTTACCGTCCTGGAGAAGTAAGGGAGGGAGCGAAAAAAAAAATTGGCACGCAAAACCTTACAAAAATGAATGCTAAAAACTATCTTTACATGTTGGAAAAATAAAAATGTTGGGGGAAAAATATTTTTTTAAAGAAAAAAAAAAGTTCCCTATTACCTCCCTCCCTACCCCCGCCACAACCCTCATTTAACTTTACTCAGCTGCTTTCCACACTCCCCTCCTTCCCTCATGACCTTTTCATGATCAAGAAAAATCTTTCTACACACACAACTGATCCTGAATGATGACATTCCCCAAAGGATTTCCCCCTCTATCATCTCTAGTCTTCCAGTAGTTTCCCTACTGCCTACAAATACATTCCCACCTTCCTCCTCTTCAAAAACCCTCACTTGCTCCATCCACCCTCCTAGGCTACGATCTCCTAGCTTTCTTTCCTTTTGTGGCTAAATCCCCGGAGAAGGCCATTTACACTAGCTGCCCTGTACTTCCTCTCTGGCTTTCTTCAGACCTGTCTGCAGTCTGGCTTCTGATCTCACCATTCAGTGGAAACTGCTCTCTCCCAAGTTGCCAGTTATCCCTCTTTGCATCCTTTAATGCTAGCCAGCACGAGAATAATCGTCTCCTTGAAACTTCATTGAGATTACATGACACTACACTTTCTTGGCTCACTTCCTGACTGACTTACCTCAATTTCCTCTGCTGGGGCTTTATTCAGCGAACATGGGCGTCCCATAGCTCTACCCCGACGTTTTCTCCTTCTGTGTTAGATTTCTTATGCCATCATCTATTCCCATGGATTCCATTATCATTCCAACATAGATGATGCCCAGGTCTGCTTGCCCAGCCCTAAACTCCCTCCAGTCTCACATTTCCAACTTTGAACATCTCCTACAGTCTCATAATTTCATAAATTCAACATGTCAATAACTGGACTCATTACCTCCCCACACACATTCTCCCTTCTGCCTAATTATACTAGAACTGTTGAGGTTCACAATCGAGGTATCATTCTTAGCCCCTCTCTCTTCTCATGCGCCACAAACCCCTCTTCCAGGAGGCTGCTGGCCAGACTCCCTGCCTCCGTAAAAGTATCTTTCTCAGTGCAAGTCTGACCACGTCACCTCTGCCTCTCCTCAGCAGCTCCATATATCATGCTCAGGACTAACATCCTTCCCAAGCCGGCCCCTTCTGGCATCCCCATGGATTCTGGGAGCCACTGGCCTTCAAGCTCCTTACCCCCCACCCCAGCTTCAGACACTTTTACCGGCTGTTCCCCGTGCTTGGAATGCAGTATGAAAGGAGGAGAGAGCAAAGCAGAAAGAGCTACCAGGAAACTGCTAGACCAGCATCCACGGCCATAGTACACTGGACCCCATGTCATTGTCCCCAATGACGGTATGAGGGGAGGAGGGCCAGACACATCACTGGGACTTTTGCTGGCTGAAGGAGGTCTGGCAAAAATATGAGTGAGGGATCGTGGGAAGGCGGCGTAGTGGGCTCAGGCTGCTCCACCAGCAACAGAAGCCACAACAGGCTACCAGGCAGGACCTCCTTCGCTTAGGGATCGCCACCCCTGTCCATTCCATCCTGCCCTCAACGACCAGGATCATCTTTCTAGAAAGGCCAATTTCACTCTGGTTCTCGAGCACCCTCAAGGTCTGCCCATTGCTGACCAGACCAGATCCACCCCCCAGGCATCCCTAGGCCTCTACGAATGATCTGCCTCAATGGACCTTTCGAGCTTCATCTGCCACGGTTAGCCTGCTCCAATCAGCCCAATCTGCTCATCATTCTTCCTTTGGAATGGCTTCTCCTCTTCTCTTGGTCTACCTGAATCTTATGAGTTTCCCATGTAAAGAGTAACTCTTCCCTTGAGCTTCTAAGACCAGCACACGCACGCACGCGCGCACACACACACACACACACACACACACACACCACCCAGGGGCCACTCCTTTAGATTAAGTCCTTAGCTAAACTCATTTTGGAGACCATAACTGAAACCTTTCCAAGTTGCTAGGCCCTGCTAGAACTTAGATGCACAGCCTTTGACAACACAGGGAAAACTAAAAGCTGCCCAGTGTTTACTCTAGAGCAAACCAACGACTCTGGAATTACAAATTAGGGCACGATATTGCAGAATAAATATTGTGAAACAGTTAAGAAAAAGTAGAGTTAAGATATGTTCAAATGCATAAACATGATGCAATAAAGATCAAGATGTGCTCACTTCTTCCTCAACAAGTGTGATTCTAGAAACAAAGGCCAAATTCAAAATTTAACTCAACCAGCATCCTCATCCATTAGAGGACTTGCAAGAAAAATGATACATAATGTCATAATTAGCCAAGTTTTTGGTAATGAAGTTGTTTTTATGATAAAGTTAGAAAAGAAAAAATATTTTTTTAAAAAGCCCTTTCAAAAATCATTCAAAAATGATTTTTCGAAGCAAAAATCATGCAGCTCATTGAAGAAGGTCCATGGAACAAAAATCTATCTCTATCCAGAGTAAATGGGGGACTAGACAATAGGACTCATGTTTACAATATGTGGGTGAGGGTGTATACGTGTGCACCTGGGTATGCAAGCTTGCCTTAAATCAGTCCTTTGCCTTCTAAAACGATCTTCTTAGGGAATCACCAATGGGAGGCGGGGGGAGAGGGGGGAGAAAAGAGGATACTTTTGAAAGGGGGGAGGGAGACCTTACTAACTCTGCCTTGATCATATATCCTTTGTTTTTTGGCCTTCGGGTCTTCTGAAGGTCCAAGACATACTATCTTTTTTCCCCTCTTTTTTTTTTTTTCAGATCTGTCCTCTTCCTCCAACTTGCCTAAGCATTAGCAAGATTTGTTCTTCCCTCCCTACTTGTATCTCCTCCCATGCCAGGACTCCTAAATGCCTACTTCCCACAATTCCCGATAATGCTTTAGTTACTTTTTAGCGATGAACATTGTATTAACATCCACAGTACATTGCCTCCCTGATTCCTGCTTTCAAATTCTGGCAAGTTTGGAACCAACTGTAAAGATGAAATAGATTCTCTTTATTACATGTAGAATTATATTTCTGAGTTTTTAAGCTTGCATTTAAAAATTATCTAGTAGCCTTGGAACAGCATCAGATATAGTAACATAACATAATCTTTCAGGATGCTGGTAACATTTTATAAACATTGTTTCCTTTTTGTCTTAGAACATTTTTAAAATTTTCTAATTACATTCACTTTTAAATGCAGTTTTAAAAATAATCCCTCCTTGGAAAGGGACCCACATATGCAAAAATGTTTGTGGCAGCCTTTTTTATAGTGGCAAGAAACTGGAAACTAAGTGGCTGCCCATCAGCTGGAGAATGGCTGAATAAATTGTGGTATATTAATATTAGGGGATATTATTCTGTAAGAAGAATCAGCAGGAGGATTTCAGAGAGGCTTGGGGAGACTGACATGAACTGATACTGAGTGAAATGAGCAGAACCAGGAGATTATATATGGCAACAAGATTAGATGATAATCAATTCTGATGGACGTGGCTCTCGTCAACAATGAGAGGATTCAAACCAGTTCCACTTGTTCAGTGATGAAGAGAGCCATCTACACCCAGAGGACTGTGGGAACCGAGTGTGGATCACACATAGCATTCTCACTTTCTCTGTTGTGTTTGCTTGCTTGTTTTCTTTCTAGGTTTCTTTTTCCCTTCTTGATCTGATTTTTCTTGTACAGCAAGATAGCTGGAATATGTATACATGTTGGATTTAACATATATTTCAACATATTTAACATGTATTGGACTACCTGCCATCTAGGAGAGGGGGTGGGAGGGAGGGAAATATTTGGAACAGAAAGTTTCACAAAGGTCAAATGTTGAAAAATTACCCATGCATATGTTTTGTAAATAAAAAGCCTTAATAACATTTTTAAAAAGAATTAAAAATAAACAAACAAAAATAATAATCCCCCTCCTCTCTATTGCAGATATTCATCAAAGCCTACTGAGGCTTTGGTGAGTTTTGTTGAACTTCTTTTTTCCCCTTTCTTTTCTGTTCTTTATTATAAGGGATGACTTGCCAGATGGGATAGGAGCGTATTGGGAAATGACGCTGAAATGAAAGCAAAAGATGCCTATAAAAATCTAAAGTATAGTTTCCTCTCCAGGAGTATTCCCAGTATGACCACTGGAAACTTCCAAACCACAGATCATTCATTATAGCAAAAGCATCATCATCACAGACCAAACTCTCAGCAGGTGGATATCAAGCTTTCATCAGCCTTGGCACATGTATTTCTCATATATATATATATGAGACATATATTTCAGTCAACCCACCAAATTCATGAAAGATAGGTGACAAGTATAAAATGGATACTGATAAAAGCATCCAGCAGCTGAATATTACATAGGAAAGGAGTGTACGGTGATTTAGAACCAAGGCAGCCATTTTTCTACTTGGGGATTTTTTGTTTTTGTTTTTGTTTAAAGTCCCCTTCCCAAACTTATGTGAGATCTAGAGGAAACAGAAGAAAAAATAGTCTAAATGCCTAATAAGAAAGCAAACAAAAAGCCCAACCATTAAAACCAGAAAACCAATGAAGTAAAGTGGATTGCTGATATAATAAGAGCAAATGAATCGCCAAAAGTACCCAAAATACCAACAATGAAAACCAATCCAATCTGACCCAGGTTATTTAGTGCCCGTCATGTGGATGGTGTGAGTTAGGTGCTGGCATTAGAAAGACCCAAAGCCCCTGTTCTCAAAAAGCATGTAGCCTACGGAAGGGATAAAATACATACCCAGATAAACAAATACAAGGTAATTTGAAAAGGGAGAGCAAGGGGTAGAGGGAGATCAAGGATGATTTTGAATTTAGGGAAACTCTTGGCTGAGCCTTGAAAAAAGCCTGGAATTCTTGTTAGCTGGGGAATGGCTGAATAAGTTATGGGATGTGAATGTTATAGAATATTATTGTTCTGTAAGAATGACCAGCAGGATATTTCAGAGAGTCCTGGGGAGACCTACAGGAACTGATGCTGAGTGAAATGAGCAGAATCAAGAGATCACTGTACACAGCAACAACCAAAATACATGATGAGCAATTCTGAGACATGGCTCATTCAACAGTGAAGTGGTTCACAATATAATATTCTCACTCCTTTTATTGTTGTTCATTTGCATTTTGTTTTCTTATTTTCTTTCCCTTCTGATCTGATTTTTCTTGTGCAGCATGATAATAAATATGTATACATATATTGGATTTAACATATATTTTAACATACTTAACATGTATTGGACTACCTGCCCTCTAAAGGAGGGGGTGGGGGAAAGAGAGGAAAATTTGGAACATGAGGCCATGCAAGGGTCAATGTCGAAAAATTACCCATGCATGTTTTGGAAATAAAAAGCTTTAATCAAAAGAAAAGAAAAGAAAAAAGCTTGGGATTCTAAGAGGCAGAGATGAAAAAACAGAGGATTCACCAAAGGCACAGCCTTTTCAAAGATTGTAGTTTGTCTTTCATTCTCAAAAAGGGCCCTAACATCAGGGAGGTGACACTGTGACTTTTAGGTAAATTGTATTATAATCAGGGAGGCCTGTGCACAGTCACCACCTCACTTCTTTTCAAAGGCAGAGTGGTGGGAAATGGACTGTTGAATTAAGGGCACAGCAAATAGGTCAAGTGGGCTGGCACGCAGAAGGTGTGAAGGGCAGTAATATGAAATTAGTCTTCAAAGGCATGTAGGAGTCAGATTATGGAGAGTTGGAGGTCAGTCTGAAGAATCTGTCTTTTATCCCATGGGAAAAAGGGAGCCTTTAGCAAGAGTGACACGTCCAGACCTGAGCCTCTGAGGTATCGGTTAGTTCTGATTAATTACTGGAAATTATCACTTTAGCAGTTATGTGGAGAATGGATTGGAGAGGAAAGATATTAGAAAGCAATTAGGAGGCCACAGTGACAGCTCAAAAGCGGGGAGCAGGTCCTGAACTAGGAAAATGGTCTTGTGAGTGAAGAGAAGATGGATGGGAGACAGTATGGCAGCAAAACTAACAGGGCCTGAGAGCTGATCAGAGTGAGAAGCAACCAAGAATGACTGGCAGGATGGTGAGCTTAGGTGACCGTAAGGATAGTGGCATCCTTAATGGACAGAAGGAATCTGGAGGAGAAATGAATTTAGGGAAGAAGATAATGTATGATATTTTTGTCCTTTTACACTTAAAATTCAAGTTAAGACACCAGCTGAAAACAGCTATCATACCCTGACCCCTAACTTGGACCAGAATTCCAATTCTAATCCTAGTAAGATTGGAGTTCACATGAGATGAAGTCTGAAGAGAAGAATTTAGGAGTCACTGACATAGAGATTATCATTAAATCCATGGGAGTGGATGGGAGAGGGAGGGAAAAAGAGAAAGGAAAGAGAGGGAGAGGAAGAGAGAGGAGGAAGAGAGAAAGATGATGAGGAAAAGAGAGAAAGGAGAGAGGAACAAAGGGAGGAGAGAGAGAGAGTAGAAGGAAGAAGGGGAGAAGAAGGAGGAGAGGAGAAGAGAGAGATGGGGAGAGGAATGAAGGAAAGAGAAGAAAGAGAAGAAAAAAAAGGAGGAGGAGAAAAGAAAAAGGAGGCGGAGGAGAAAGAGAAGGAAAAAGAGGAGGAGGAGAAAAGGGGAGAGGAGAAAAGATAGGAGAAGGAGATAGAATTCATAACAATATTTAGGGAAATTCATACTTGGAAGTCAGAAACAAGAAGCAAAGCAATGTTTGCTTAAATAAAAAAGACACATTCATAGAAATTAGGCAAAAGATTAGCAGTGACAAGAAAATCACAAGGCAAAACAAGAATTTGAAGAAAGTAAGAAATCATGGAAGAATTAAACTAGAATTAAAACATAGAGAGCAAATATTGAAAAAAGTGACCAAGATGAAGACTAGAATAGGGAACATGGATCAACAGACTCAATCAACAAGATTTGATCCAGGGGTAAATGGACTTTTAGCCAGTATTAATCAATTAGAAGAAAAAGAGATGCCCAAAACTCTGAATTATCTCAAGAACTCAAAATAAGCAAACTCACAGGTTGTAGTTGGAAGGGAGTCCAGATGTCTGGGAACATCTCAGAACATCTCAGACATCTCAGAAAACTTACTTTTTAAAAATGTGAACTCAATATTCCAGAAAACCATTAAAAAAACAATAACAACAACAACACTTCCCAGAAGAAGCAAAAAACAAAGTGCCAATGAATGAAAGGAAAAATCAAGAATCAGAATTCCTAAATATATATATAAAACATATAATATAAATGACATTATGTTTATATATGTTATATGATATAAATATAACATTTAATATAATGTCTAAGGAAAAAATACTTCAATTTGTTGAGAATAAGGACAAGAATTATTTACTAGGAAACATTAACTAGGACTGCAGTAAGCTTTATCAAAGAAGACAGAGGGTGAAGGGAGAAAGTGTGTGGTATATATCATTTCAGAATGAGCTACCCAGCAAAATGCCACAGTCTATTTCAAAGGAGGGGATTACACTTGAAAAGCAAGCAAACTTTTCAAAATGATAAAAACATCAGTACTTCTGGGAAATTTTAAAGTACTTAAAATGGGAAGTTTGTTTGGAGAACAATTTTGTAGGAAACTTCTACTGGAGAACAACAGACTAGAGCCACAGGACTGCATCAGATATTTCTAGAGGAAGGGAGACATCTTTGCGTCTTATCTATAAGTTCTACTTCTCAAAGGGGATTGCCCCCTTGTCAATGTTATCAAAGGGGATTGCCCCTTTGATTTTTGTCAAGCATCATCGATTTTTCCATTCATATTGTCACCCCTCATAAGTCCCAAGAAACTCCTGATGAAGTGTTTGCTCTTGATTTATAAGAGATAACCAAATGACCATTCCTTAAATAATCTTTTGGCCTTATTAATAAAATTATTAAATTGTCCTCTTCCCCCAAAAAAGTACTTAAAACAATTATCAAAAAAATAGAAATCAATGGCCATCAATGAAAGAACCCAGAGAATAAAGTATTGGCAATGTTACTAAGTATTTCAGAAAGATGTCTGAGAGAACTAGACAGTGACAGAGGCAGGATGAGATGGAAGAGAGGATGATGAGAATTGGGAATCTTAGAGCAAAATCTAAGAAACACCTAATGCTGCTCATGGAAAAGAATTTGGATTCGAGTAGTTTTTAAAGTTTGAAATCAAAACAGAAATACAAAGAATAAGAAGTAGCTGTTCAAATATAGGCCATATATAGAACAAATAGAACAAAAGACAAAAAGTCAAACCTAACAATTATTAAGTTAAAAATAAATAGGTTCAAAGCTCTGTTGGTTTCGTTTTCAAAGAACACCAAAATGACATCTGTTAGAATCGAGTTCTAGTGTGTCTGACTATGGCTGACCAGACCAGTACAAGCTCAGAATGCTCTGCCACAGGTCGGACACAAATAATCCATACGAACATTTGGGGCAGCTTCTCTAATTTTGCTTATTTCACATTTCCTTTGGTCTAATTCAATTTTGCTTTACTCATAGAATCCAGGCCCTTCTCTGATGAGGGACGCCACGCTGAGTGGTCCTGTGCCAGTGTCTTCCATGTCATACAAGGGATTCTAAAAGTCTTAATTGCTTTTTCTGACTATGTTGTGAGTGCTTGTCCTGTATGAGTTCTCCACAAATAATTATTTTGGCAAGCGTATATTTTATATTCTAACAACGCGGCCAGCCCAACAGAGTTGTACCCTCTGCAGCAGAGCTAGAACGTTTGGCAGTTTAGTTTGAGAAAGGATCTCAGGGCCTGGTACCTTATGCTGCAGGGATGATCGTCAGAATCTTCCCAAGACAATCCAAATGGCAGCCATTCTGTTTCCCGGCACGGTGCTGGTGGCCTGTCTAAGTTTCATGGGGGTACAACCACAAAGTCAGCACAAGGATTCTGCAGACCTTCAGGCTGGTGGTCAGTCTACTCCCTCTCCTCTCCACACTTTCCTTCCGAGCCTCCCAAACACTGAGCCAGCTCTGGCAACATGTGTGTCAGTCTCATTATCAATGTGGATATCCCTGCCAAGTAGACTGCCAAGGTAAGTGGCATATTATTATCCAAAGCATCCAAAACTTCATCATTTACTATAACTGGTGGTTCCTCACATGGATAGTCCGATGCTAGCTGATGGAGGACGTGGGTTTTGTTGCAGTTGTTAGCCCAAAGTCAAACCTAATAATTGTAAAGCTAAAAGTAAATAGGCTCAAAGCTCTAATAAGCAACTGAAAGAACTAAAAGGAATAAAAAATTTGTCGAGATATGGAGAAGAGAAATATTTTTGTCAGTCAAGCAAACATAAGAAATTATTAGAGAAAATCTATGGGTCAAATTACAAAAAGAAAAAAGGATTTTGCAGAGCAAAGAAGTGGTTCCTGTAGGATTAGAAGAAACATGTACTCCCCAATGAAACAATGGTCAAACAAAAAAGAAGAAAGATCCACTTTCAAGGGAGAAAATCCAAACTGTAATAACCATATGAAAAGACATTCTAATTCCTTAATAGAGAAATACAAATTAAGATGTGCTCAAGAAACCATTTTATGCTTACTGGGATGCCAAAAGTAATTAAAAAAAAAAAAGAATCAAATAGTAAAGTTGGTGGCACTTTAGGGCAGTCAGTAGGTATTCTGATACATTATTGGTGGGACTGTAGAAAGGGGTCAATTTGACAATTTATTTACAACAAAACAAGAAAATTCTTCTTTTTATACAAATTCATTCATTCATAACCTTTTGACTGAAATTATTGAATTACCAGATCAACTTAAAGGCTCTGGTCCTACATAAGCACTCAAAGTTGTATAAAAATATTCATTTGCCAAATCAATAGATACTAAAAATATGTAAACAACCTATGTGTCAGATGATTAGCAAATGACTGAATTAAGGCAAATTAATTTATTAGTTTGTGATGAGTGCCATTAATGAACATAAAGACTGTTAAAAAAAAAAACATGGTGAGACCCAAAGTTTGGTAGGTTACCATTTTAAAAACCCCATATTTTCTGAGCTGGAAAGGCCCTCTGTAGCCATCTCCCACAAATTATTGTGAAAAGAAATTCCCACTTTCACACACCCCAAGACGTTGTCTCCCAGGGTGGGGAGAGAAGGAAGATGGACTGCTTCCCTGGCTACCATATTCCACTTGAGCGTGGTGCTGTTTGTCAGGAAGTGCTTTCATATCTTTTATCTTTTTTGCAACTTTGCCCAATCAGTCCTCAACCTTTTCTCTCTGGGGACAAATAGACTATTCAAGCTTTGTTGTGTTTATTAAGTTCATAATTTTAAAACTGTAAACATTAAAAAATTTCAAAATAGAAAAAGAAAAAACAGAATTGACCAAGGGAAAGCTAGTATTCGGTTAAATAATTGAACTAAATATTAGTAGATTCTGTAAGTATATGAAGAGGTTGTATACTTTCAATCTTGGCTTAACTAAGTATCTGCTTTAAATTTGTTAAAAAAAAAAAAAAAAAAAACACCATCTAAGCAGAGCAGAACTATTTAAGAATATGTAGATAAAGTCAGTTGGAAGTTAAATGGTTGGTGGGCTTTTTTTTTTTTTTTAAAGCAATACTGAATAGAACTGCATTGATTAATCCATTTTTATCTCTCAGGAAATTGTGCTTATAAAAGACTGGCTGTTTTGCCTCAGAAACATATCTTGGGGCAGTTTCCTTTATTTCTCAGTCAAGCATACATGAAAAAGACAGCTTTCTTCACATATAATTTCTTAGCTATAATTACCAAACTTATAAAAGCAACAGCAAATTCCATGAAAACCAACTATTACATGGTTCTAAAGTTGTTTTCCCTCAATTTTTTCAACCGCAGTCTCTAAACATTCCAGACAAAGCAAGGCCCTTCAAGGCGAAAACATAAAGATGAACTTTCTTAAATCTGATCTATAAAGCTCGGGAGAAGAAAAACTATGACTTATGCCATTTTTGTTCGCAGAATATCTCAACTATTGTAGGAGCTTCATGTTTGTTGATGACAATGACTAACAATTTCTTTTTTATTAATGATCAAGAATACACATTTATTTTGAATGGTGGTAACTTTGCAAAAATCTCATCCTTGTCGCAGTTTAAGAAATCAAAAAGTACATGCATTTTTACTCGAAAATTGGGTAAATTGGGGAGCCATCTTTCTACATTAGTATTTTAGGACTGCAAATCTGATCTGATTGGTTTTTCAGCATCTGTTCTTGGAACATTCTCCCACATAGACCCAAAGCAATCAATCCAGAAGCTAGAAAACCAAGGTAAGTAAAATGGAGAGTCTCCAGATACTGGCAGCTTGAGGAGTGTGTCCATCAAGACATGTCAAGCTCTTGGATATGACCTGTATTTTGGCCAAGTTAAGACATATACACAAACATGCATGTCTAAATATACCATACATACATATACATATATAGATATATAAAATACATACATGTATACATATCAATGGATGAAGGGAAGAAGGGGGGAGAAATAGAGGGAGGAGATAGCTAAATTGACAGATAGTCAATTTTGACAATGAGCTGGGTCCAGAAATATACAGCATTTGGGAAATTGCAGTGTTTGCAACTACTCAAAACTGCTCACAGCTACAGAAATCCAACTTTAAAACCAATATTCTCTCAATAGTTGTGGCACGTGTAATGGCACAATCTCATAAGGGGACGTGTAATACACCATCTCCTAAGAATCAAATCACAGGTAATCATAGAACAATGCAAGAGGGGGCATAAAAAGGCACTTTTTAACCAAACCTGAGATCTCGTTGGTATGGGAGCCCCCGGTGGGACCCAGATTGGCCCCTTCTCTACCACTTCTAGCTTAAATGATTGGTGGGACTGCCCCAACGACTCCCAACTACCTGGGATCCCTTACAAATCCTCTAGGTGTACGGTGCCTGAGAAGGAGGGGGCCCAGAGAGCTCTGGCCCTCCACTGGTACTGGAAGAAGTTGAAGATTGCCTTCAATTTGCTGAGCAGAATGAATACATCCCCCTTTCCATCGGCTGGCCCCTCCCCACCATGTCTTCCCTAAGCGGATCTCCGGGTCCTTCATGGGACACAGCTGCTTATCTAGATGGTTCCCAATATGCAACATCAGGAACTGAAGATGATCCCCTCAATGTGGCCCAATCTGAACAGAGCCAAGTCCAATCCAATCTTATTTGCCTCCTTCTAGACCCTATGCCTTGCTTAATGATATAGCAGTTTTCTGGGCTGCCGGGTCCCACTCCAGATTGTTCTCAAAGCTCTTCCTGTCTAGCCTCCCTTCCCCCAGTCTGTGCTTGTGAGGTTAATTTTTTAAACCACCAGATTTCATCCAATCAGGTTTAGCCCATCAAGATGTTTTTGGACACTGCCATCCAATATCCCATCTATTCCTTCAGGTTTCATTTTAGCTGCAAACTTGACAAGGATACTTTCATCCAGATCATGAATAAAAACATAAGCCGGAGAGACAGCTGGGTGGAGCAGTGTGGTAGAGCACAGACTCTGGAGTGGGGAGGATCAGAGTTAAAATCCAGCTTCAGACACTTGACACTCACTGGCCATGTGACTCTGGGCAAGTCACCCTGCCTGTCTCACTAGAAAAATAACTAACTAAATAGATGAATGAATGAATAAATAAATAATGAAAACGTTAGCCAGAAGGGAACCAGTAACAGCTGGGGTGCTCTAATACAATGGTTCTCAAACTTCGGTATTAAAAATTACGAGGATCTGTCCGAAGAATTTTCATTTATCGGTTATAGACATTTACCACATTAGAAGTAACACCTGATTCTGAACTTGCAGACCAAATTCTCTGGCCCATTCTGGGACACACTGTTGTAACAGGAACTTCCTGCCAAGCTGACACCGATCTACTGATGACGACTGCTTCTGGGGTCCGGTCACTGAACCTAACTAACCGTGCTGGGAGCCAGGGCACATCGAGCCCCGTTGTCCACATGGGAAACATGAAAGGACAGGTCAAGTCTTTTGCTGAACTGTACATATACTGTATCTACACCATTCTTCGCCCCCAAAATGTAACTCTGCTCCCCTCTTAAAACTCGCCGCATCAGGCCCTCGCTCCAAAGCGGCAGCATCCCAGTGTCTCTAGAACCTGTTCCAGCAATCGCACTTTTCCCCATTCCTCTCCATTGATCCAGCCTCGTCCACCCACAAATGAGCCAAACTAAGACAAAAAGCCCGTAATCTCTTCTGCCCTATCCAGATGTTTACACCACTCTGTGCCTTCCCCCCCCCCCCCATCTAAATTCCTCAGTAATTGTCCAGACTGAGGCCTCTTCTTCCTCCCTAACCACTCTCCCAAACAATAACTTGCCAGGCTTCTTCCCAACTCCCCAGTGATTTCCTTAGTATGAAATCCAAAGGCCCCTTTCAGTCTCCATCACCTCTGACCTTTCCAACCCAAGGGTTAAGGGAGATAGTAGTCTCTAGCTCAGGAGTCAGAGGAATCGGTTAAAATCCCACCTGACACTTACTCCCTATGGGTATTCTCAGCTCCCTCCTTTGTCCTTCTTGAAGAGCTCTCCTGGGTCCCTCCCAGCTCCAGGATCTGATGGATCTCACCCATCTGCGCCATCGCAGCCATCATCCTCGTGCCAGCTCAGGCCAGCCAGCTTCCCAATCCACTGGGCTCCCCATCCTGCTTTCCCTCTGCACCTCCTCCATCCCACATCATCCTGCTGCCGGAATATCTAGGCTCCTGTGGAGAGCCTGACCATGTCACAGCAGTGCCCCAAAGTCCTTGGTGCCCTTCCTGCCCTCTGGGTAAAGTTCACTCTCCTCCTGGCAAAGTCCTCCTGATGCCACCTGGTTTTTTCAGCCTCACAGCTTATTCTTACCCACTGTGATTCAGCAAAAAGGATCTCCTTTCTGACTCTGTGTCATGGGTCACAGTGTGCCCAGTACCTAGAATGCCACCTCAGCTTCTTTACCCACCGAGTCCTTCCCGTCTTTTAAAGCCCCACTCAAATGCCTTTCCTTCCAGAAGCCCGGCCCATTTCACAGTTATGGTCACCGCCTCCCATTTCCCAGCGGTTTGGCACCAAGAATGGCTTTGTCATATAAGGTGGTCCATCAGAATTTCCTGTGCTTTTTACTTTTTCCTTCTTAAGCCCACACTCCTAAATGTCGGGTTCCACAGGGCAAGAGTTCTAGTTTGTCTACATGTGGGGCAAACAACATAGTCCACAGCTGAAAGAACAAACGCTGAAATGGGCTCGGGGTGGGCCGGCCTGGACTCCCGAGATCCCTGTCAGGGTTCAATCACATCCAAAGCTAGGGAGACTTTCCTATCTCCAGGCTGAACTTGACCGTGTTTTAGTTTAGGCTCTTATTACTAATGATTACATTACCCATCACCTTCCCATCACCTGCTCCCAGCATGATTCTCTAGTGCAGAGTTTCTTAAAGTTTTTCCACTCATGACCCCTTTTCACCCAAGAAATTTTTCCGTGACCCCAGGTATGTAAAAGAGACGTAGAGATCAAACATTTACCGATAACAAACCATAATTTCATGACCCCCACATTTAGTTAGGAGACTCCATCTGTGGTCGATCCCACAGTTTTAAGAAGCTTTGCTCTAGTGAACACAGATAACTTGTGGGATCAGAAATGGAAAACATTGGGAAGCCTTAGCATACAAGTGACGGGACGCGATTCTGTTTAATTCAACAAAGAACACAATGATTTACTGGGCAGTCAATGAAAAGAGCATCTGAAACCCAACTGGACCTCTTCCCCGGCATACAAACACTCCCCTTCTTCTCTGCCCAAGAACAAAACAGAGTTACTGTCTCATAGCTGACTGTCCTCATGTCACAAAACTACTTCTAAAAGGAGGCGAAAGCTCCCTCCGAGCGACCGCTACGTGAAAAATGGAAACGCTTGCCCCACTTCCTGTAACATTTCTGTGTCGAGCACCCACAAATGAATCCATCTTAAGGTCAGAGACAATCTGTTTTCCCCCCAAAAGGTTCTCCTGCTGGAAGCCAATGCTGCATCTGATTCGACAGAATCCCAGCTCACTAATCAGCAGCAATTCCCCCTTTTTTGGTCAAGCAAGTCCCCATTAGCAGAGTAGAAGATCTTTGGGTAGAATTTTAGCTTAAATGAATTATTGAAATGAATTTTTGATTCATTTGCATGGCTTGTGCGGGTCGTAATGAGCATATTTTTGAAATGGTGACCTAGAAATGAAGTTTGGAAATGCCTTTTAGATACAACCACTCTTATTCTGGCAGAGCAAAAGCCTTGGGACTACCATCTAGGGATACCGGAAAAAGCCTCCTCAGAAAGGCAAGCCCTTGGAGAAAGAGCGTAAAAGACAGAGCCCGACGGCAAAGGCCCGCGGGACGGAGGGATACTGACCACAGTCCGGGGCTAAAAGGCCGTTCAAGTAGGGGAAAGTGAATCTCTTGACCTCCTCCAGCTTCTCCCGCAGCTTCTTCACCTGGTTGTCCGAGCGGCTCACCCTCTGCCTCAGCAGCTTCAGCTCGCCGTTCTTCTTCTCCACCTGCTCCCGCAGGCAGCACACCTGGCTCTTGCTCGGCCGGGAGGAGAAGCAGTACGAGTGCAGCGAGTCGATGAGCTTGCACGCCCCCGAGGCCGACATGATGACCTCGTTGATGGACATGGGGTTGGCGTCCGTGTCGCCCTTCTGTCCCAGCACGGCTTCCGTGGCGGGCTTCGGAGTGACGTCCGGCGGGGGGGCCGACGAGCTCTGGGACGGCTTCTGAGGCGTGGCGGTCAGCGAGGAGCTCGGCGTGCTCCCGGCCAAGCAGGTGCCGGGGGCCCCGCTGCTGCGGCTGCAGCCCGGCTCCACGTCCCTCTTGAGCCTCTTCCTGTCCAGCTGCTCCCTGGGGAGCGAGGGCCTCTCTCTTGAGTGCCGGGAGGAGAAGCTGTACGAGTGCAGAGAGCCGATGAATTTGCACGCCCCTGAGCCCGGAGGGGTGAAGTCATCGACGGAGAAGCCGCTCTTGTCTGAATTCCCAGCCGCAGCTGGGGCGTCTGTTTCGCTACGGCCCCCCAGAGCGGGGCGTTCTGGCATTCTGGGGACACTGGGCTCTGGGGCCAAACTGTCAGCAGGAGGCCTCCGGGGAGACCCCTCCAGGGGGCTGGGCCTCTCCATCCCTTGCTCAGACTGGGGCGCCGACGCTTCCATCTCTCCAACCTCTTCTTCTACGGGGGGCTCTTCGTCCACGGGCAGGGCCGAACATTCAGGGGCTTCACAGCCGGCTTCCTCCCGGGGCTCCCTTACATCCCCGGGAGGTTGGCCGGCCTCCTTCCTCCGACCCCGGACATGACCGCGGGGACTTTTTTTCTTCTCTGCCAAGTGAAAGATGGACGGCACAGCTGTAGGCTTGAGAAGTCGGTGCTGGTCCTCCAGCCTCTTAGAGAAGCTATCTTTGGTGAAATGCTCACTGCAGAGGAAGGAATACTTGGTGGGAGTCCAGTTCTCCCTCTGAACCGCTTTCAACCACTGGATCAGGCGTTTCGAATCCTTAAGTGGGAACCTGTAAGACAATTAAAGAAATGAGTGACGACTTCTTCCATTCACCGAAGAGACAAAACATTTCAATGATTACAAATGAAAGGACGGTTTTTCACCCCCTCTAAAGTCTTACTAAGTTAAACAAATAGCATTTCCTTCCAGACTCCAGGCTGCCTGATCCTAACAAAATGACAAGCTGCAGCTCCAGCTCTGGACTCGTGAGGCAGTATCACTTTAGACATTCTATCAGGCATCTCAACAGTTCAGTTAATATTGTTTGCTGCTGTTTGACTTGTACCCTGAAGCGAGGCATGAAACGGAGACTACGGCTCCTCTGAATTGTGGGTCGCATCCTAAAGGGGAGAGAGCCTGCAAAAGGGTTAGATCAAGAGGCCTTTCCAGGGTGTCTCTTTTGCAGATAATCGTGTTCTAACTACATTTTCACCTCAAACTTATAGAATCCTTCAAATATGACTCCCAATGACTAAAATCAGCCTAATAGTCTCTACTGGAAAACAACTAAGATGATGAGAGCTCCCCATCGTCCATGCTACGACATACATACAGTTCTTTGAGTTGGCCAGTGATACATAAAGCTGGGACACGAGACAGACAAATTGAGGTCAGATAGGAATGAGAGAAGGACATTAGACTGGATGGCATTTGCTCAGTGATTTAATTCCCAAATGCCACATCTTTAACCTAAATGCATTCTGGAGACTCATAAATCTTGGAGTACCAGAATTTCCAAAGAATCAGAACATCTTTAATATAAAGGGTAATGAAGAAATATCATGAGTACGAAGCAGGCGAAAGCAAATTTCTGATAATGAGCTAAATCATACCACAAAAAGTGGTGTTGAGAATATGATCCAAGAGATGAGTGATCTGAAAAGGAGGTGAGCTGTTCATGTCATCAAGTTAAATCAATGGGTGTTTTTTTTTTTTTTTTTTTTTATTAAATACTCACTCTGAGCCAGGCACTGTGCTAAGCATGGGGGATACTAAGAAAGGCAAAAAGCAGACCCTATCCTCCAGGGGGGTTCATAGCGTAACAAGAGAGACAACACGCAAACGACTCGATACAAACAAGATGTGGACGGGACAAAGCGGAGGTGCCGCTTTGGCTGATCACCGTGAATAGGGAAGCAATGTGAAAATGAATCCAGTGAAGTGGTCACACCTAGCTGAATTTAAACTAATCAATAAAATATAAAATATAAAAAATAAGGTAAGTGGTTCCAGCCCTATGGGAAAATTCAACGCAAATCTGAATAATGTGACTATTTCAAGGGAGGTAATAATCCCAGAGGGAAGTAGTTAGGAAGTTTAGGAAAGGGTTCTCCTAAGAGGTGAGACTTTAGTGGAATGACTTCAGGGAAGCCAGAAGTAGAGGTAAGGACAGAGGGCACTTCAGGCATGGGGGGCAGCCCATGAAAATGCGTCAAGTTGGGAGATAGGAGCATCTTGGACACAGAACAGACTTTGTGGAAAAAAGAAATGGGATGATGGGAAAAGTTTGGAAGGGACTTAAAAAACAAATAAGGGCGTTATATTTACTCTTAGAGCTAACCGGAAGCCACTGAAGTTTACTGAATTGGAAGGGCAGGGAGGGTTATGTGGATCGTGGGGACAATCACTGAGTGGAGGATAGTCTGCAGTGGGGACACCTGAGGTGGGGAGACCAAGGAGCAATTATTGAAACAGTCCAGGTGAGTAGCAGCCATCTAGAGAGAGACGGGGCCACCACAGACAGAATGAACAGGGTGATGGTACCCAAGAAATTGCAAAGATCTTGAGGAAGACCCCTAATCTATTAGGCAGATTCTATCATGGAAAAAATGTGGACCAGAAATACTGAGGATGGAAAAGCACGAGAGATCGCCTTCCACAGGGAGAGAAGAAAGGTCCACATGCTCAGGCTATAAATATACTGAAGAGGGCAAAGGCACTGAATTACATCCTAAAGTTACCACAATGTTCTCAAGAAGCTTAAAAGCTACTAGGGTTTAAAAGTGACACCTTGGTTAAATGAGGGTCCAACATAAAGTCATTAATCATTTAAAAAGTGCTTACTATGTGTCAGGTGTCATGACGAGGGTGGTGAGGGACATCAGCCAGAATAGGAAAATGCCATTCAACCCATCTAAAGCATTTATCACTGAAGGTGAAAGTTCATTCGGATGATATTTTAGAATAACAAGAAATATTTTATCTGTTTCATGAGTCATGTTAAGTAGCAGAAACTCTATCAATGCTGGGTTTGGTTAGGAAAGGAACTGGGCCAGTCCTGGAATAAGTGAAGGACAACAGGCAGCCCAACTAACTGTGTTAGTACCCATAAATCAGGAAAACAATAAGAGCATCTCTGGCACGGTAGCCCAACATCTCTAATTGTGTTTAGTACACAGAAGGTACTCAATAAATGCTTGTCGACTGATTTATCGTTATTGATCATGTTGATTCTTTGTGACCCCATTTGGGTTTTCTTGGCAAAGACATGGGGGGCTTGATATTTCCTTCTCCAACTCATTTTGCAGATGGGGAAACTGAGGCAAACAAGGTTAAATGACTTCCAGGGTTATACAGCTAAGAAATGTCTGAGGCCAGATATAAACTCAGGGATGACTCAGAGATAAGACTCCAGGCCCAGCTCTCAATCCACTGAGCCACCTAATTGCCCCTAGTTGACTGAATCACATTCAAGTTAAATTTAAACTCTATGAAGATAAGAAAGGTATTTTTTTTGGTCTTGGATTTCCTAGCACCTAACTTTTTGTTTGACTCGTAAGCATATAACAGACACATAAAGAACTGAATTGGGAAGATCCCCTACAGAGGATTTATGGAAAGACGGATGGAAAACAAACAGGATGCTTAGAGGTGGAGAGTGTGTGACGCCTTTCATCATCGGAGGGATTAACCATATTGTGGAGATCAAATACCAAAGTAAGAAATAAATAATTCCCTGTCAACAAAGTAAAATGCTCACTGGGGGCTCATTTTCCCATGTGCCAAATAAAGATCCAGCCGAGTTCCAGGGTGGATTTCTGAGGCCTTTTTCAGTCCTGTACTTCAATGGGTCTGATACAGTTATGAATTTTTCACATTCTATTCCTAGGGTCCTGACCTCCTAAACTGCTATGACTGACCTGCAAAATTTGTTGGGGAAGTTCCGCATCCCTCCCAAAACATTCCAACAGGAACCACAAAATCAAAGATGAACCGGAGGATACATTTTCTAAAACCCTTTCCAAGAAATACAGCCTTTGAAAAGCGTCTGATAAGTTCTAGTGTAACGAGTTCTACTACCAGGCCATAAGACCTTGAGAAAGAAACATGTTCGGCTATGTTAGTTTCCACTGGATACTGTGGAAGGCTTAACGAGTCCCTGGCCTAGCACAGCTTGGGAGCTTAACATTTAACAGAAACGCCGCTGCACAACACAAATCAACAGCTAAATATAACATACATGACATGCACATACGTGTGTACACACATACATGTGGTTATCGTGTGTCGGCCTGGTATCACAGGAAATGCTTTGGGGGTTGGACTCACAGACATGGCTCTGCTTTTCCCTATCCGTGTGACCTTGGGGAAAACCACATCTCTCCAGTCCCTCAGTTTCCTTATCCCTAAAATCAGGTGGTTGGGCTGGATCTTTTTGAAGTGCTAACCCCTCCAATCCTAGGTGGCAAGAACGGATCGTGCCTTTAGGGAGCTTCCCTGCAGTATAAGACCAAAGCAAGCAAATGAGAGCTCAGGATATGAAGGGGAAGACCAGAAAGAAGCTGTTCACCAGCTACCTTAACATGAACATCTGAAACGAAAAGAAATGGTGACGTTCGATCAGGTCGAGCTAAACCTCATGAAATCCCCGTTAAAAGGATGCCGCAACCTTCTGACTTTCAGTGGTTCATCCCCTAAGGAAAACTCCGGACTGGCAGCATCACTTACCACAGGCTGCTGTCAAAATGGCAGCTTCGTTGCAGGCTTTATCGCTTGTCCTTATGTATTTCGGGCACTTCAGAAGTTGATTTACTCACCTTCCTAATGAGATGCACTGGCTGACTACCTCTCACATCACCCTAAAGTTTCCTTTTAACCCACTCCATTAAAACCGTCTCAGGGAGGAGGGGGTGCGAATTCAGGAAGTGCTAGTTAAACACCCTGCGCTTTCCTCATCACAGAAACCTAGATGTGATCTTTGAGGAATCAAAAGCGCCCAGGGAAAGGAGCACAGAGAACACAAAGGAACAGGCTGATTGAGAGGGGGGAAATGGGGAGGGGGAGAAGCGTGCCCATCTCGGAAATCTGAGAAGCCAACTCGGGAAAATGCATCTGCCTGCAAAGTTGCGTTTTTGGAAGGACTGGAAGGCGGGAGGGGGCTCCTGGCACTGAGCTGCCGGGGGTGGGGGTGGGGGAGCACACCATGACTTGGTGGGATCGGAGAAGTTCTCATCTGCCTTTCGCCGCCACCCAGGAGGGAGCCTAAGGGCCGGCTTCCACAGCCGGGGAATTCTTTGTCCTGGAGGGGCTCCCGGCCCAAGTTGTGCCCGGGAAGCCTCCGGGAGCCCCTGCTGGAACTGGCCCGAGGAAAGCCTCCAAGGACTAGGGAGGGAGTCGGGATGGGGACGGAACTGGGGTTAGGGGCAGAAGGTGGGCTGGGGACAGAACGAGGGGAGGGGGCCCGGACCGGAACGAGGACGGGACTCGGGCTGGGCAGAGAGAGGGGTGAGAACGAGGCTGGGGCCGGGACTCGGGCCAGGCTGCGGTCAGGGCTGGGGGTGAGGACCCGGCGGAATGGGGACGGGGCCAAGCTGGGGACCAGGAAGGAGATGGGGCTAGGAGTGAGAACCAGACCGGCGCCGAGCACCAGGACCCGAATGGGGACAGGAAGGGGGGTAGGCACGGGGAGGAGGGGAGCTTTCCTCTCCCTCCTTTCCCCTCCCTCCCCCTCCCCCGTGCCCTTCCTCCTGCTCCTCCACCTCCTCCTCCTCCTCCCAGTTCGCGGCCTCCCCGGAGCCCAGCCGGGAGGTGTGGCTGCAAGTCCGGGCTGGGGCCGCAGGAGCCGGGTCCGGGGCGTGACCTTGGGCGGCCCCCCGCCCGCCGGGGCATCAGTTTCTCGGGCTGTCGGCGGCGCGGGCGGCCCGGGGTTACCTGTGGAAGCTCACGGCCCGCTTCTCGCCCTTGCCCTGCCGGTTGGAGCAGTTCACCGCCGCGCAGCAGATCACCATCTCCGGGCACCCCGGCCCGGCCCCGGCCTCCCTGCCCCGCCTCGCCCCACCAGGCGGGCGGACCGACCGACTGCCGGACTGCCGGACCCGACACCAGCGGCGCGAGAGCGGCGAGCGAGCGAGCGTCCAGCCAGCCAGCCAGCGAGCGCGCGCCCGCGCCGGCCGAAGCTGAGGCGCGCGCGGGACGTGGGAGCCGGCCCCGCCCCCGCCGCTTCCTCCCGCCCCCGCCGCTTCCTCCCGCCTCCTCCGCACGGAGACATGGCGGCG